>NC_044301.2:9052902-9391311 GCF_004027225.2 Strigops habroptila
TACAGTTGCTGCAACTGCTCGTAAGCAACTGGGCCACCCCTGGCTTACTTCATCTAATTGCTTAGAGAAATAACCCACAGGTCTTTTTTCTTCACTGACTTTTTGGGTCAAAACTCCCAACACCAGGTGCTGTCTTTCATGCACAAAGAGTTCAGAAGGTTTTGTTAAATCTGGGAGTCCTAAGGCAGGTGCGGACATCAGGGCCAGTTTTAATTTTCGGAATGCATATTCTCCTTCTGGGGTCCAAATCAAAGATCCTTCTGGGGCCTCCTTTAAAAGTTCATATAAAGGTTTGACCAGTAGTCCATAATTTGAGATCTATGGCCTGCACCACCCAGCCATTCCTAAGAGTGCATGCAGGTCTCTGGCTGTTGCAGGCTGGGGAATTTGGCAAATGGCCTCTTTTCGATCCGTTCTTAGCCTCTGCTGCCCTGGTATTATTTCAAACCCCAGGTAGGTAACTTGTTGTTGCATGATTTGGGCCTTTTCTTGAGATACTTTATAACCTCCTTAGCCCAAAAAATTTAAAAGGCTAATAGTCAGTTCCAGACATTTCTCATTAGTTTCTGTTGCCAACAAAATGTCATCTACATATTGCAAGACCAACCCTTCTGGATTATCTTTCTTCCAGGCTTCTAATTCCTTTGCCAGTTGGTTTCCAAAAACTGTTGGGCTATTCTTGAACCCTTGAGGTAGAACGGTCCAGGTAAGTTGGGTTTTATGACCAGTTTGAGGGTTTTCCCACTCAAAAGCAAAAATGGTTTGGCTTTGCTGATCGAGAGGTATGCAAAAGAAGGCATCCTTTAGATCTATTACTGTAAACCACTGATGATTTTCTGTGAGGGTTGTTAGCAAAGTGTAAGGACTGGCCACAACAGGGTGGATATCCTGAACTATTTGATTAATAGCCTGCAGATCTTGCACTAATCTATACTTGTCTGTTCCAGGCTTTTTAACAGGCAGGAGTGCTGTACTCTGAGTCACATCCTATTAACAACCCAAATTTCTTAAAATTTTCTGTCAATCAAACCCTCTATTCCTTTTCTTGCCTCTAATTTTAAAGGGTATTGTTTCTGTCTTACCGGTCTCGATCCAGGTTTTAGGGTAATGCTTACAGGTTGAGCTTGTCGGGAACGTCCTGGAGTTCCACTGGCCCAAACCAAGGGTGTTACTGCATTTTCTACCTCCTCCAGTACTCCTTCAAGATTATCTGGTTCTGGTTTTCCCTGCGACATAAAAGTCCTTGCCTCGATGGCTTTAGTCTTGGGTACCAATAATTGTACTTCTCCCCCTTTAAATATAATTTGAACATCCAATTTACTTAACAGGTCTCTTCCCAGGAGGAGTATTGAGCATTCAGGCATATATAAAAACTGATGAGGTAACCATTGCTTTCCAAATTTAAAATTAATGGGGTTAAAGAAAGTCCATTTTTCCAATTTCCCAGTTGCACCCACAACGTTTACAGTTTCTTTGCTTAAAGTACCTTGCTTAGTATTTATAATCAAAAATGAAGCCCCTGTATCTAATAAAAATCAACCTTTTGTTTCCCCAGTTCCAATGTAACCAGGGGCTCAGCTGGAGTCTGTTCCCCCAGTCCTCCTCATTGTTGATTTAAGGAAAGTTCCAATGCTCCCTCCCCAGACGGCCTTTGAGGGCATTCTCTCTTCCAATTTATATACTGGCCCTCACTGATTGCAATATTGTACTAATTTTGCCTTGATTAAAGGATCCCCTCCCATTTGCTTCCAGTGTTTCAATATACATTTTAAGGGAGATTTCGGGATATCTTCCTATGGTTTAGACCCACTTGTCCCCATTTCTTAGAACTCCTCGGGACACCACAAACTATTCCTGTACCAATTGCACCACCAATAGATTAAATTGATTACTACCTCAATATTAGGATCTAGTGAATTCCTTTTTCCAATCAGCAAATTTGAAAAGGATATCTAAACTGATTTTACTCTGGAGCTTATCTTATGCCCCCCCACATATACAATAACAGATTCCTAGTTGAAACCCAACAGACACTCTTTTTTTCCCTAGGGGACTCAAGCCCCTTTTGGCCAATTCAGCCAGTCCTAGGGGACTTGAACCCCTTACGAATGGTAAGCTTACCACAGGGACTCTAACCCCAGTTTCCAGGGGTCTCTAACTCCAGTTTCCAGGGGACTCTAACCCCAGTTTCCAGTAATCAGTTTTACTTCAAAATAATGCCTTTAAAATTTACTCACCCAGGGATCTTGCCCCGAGCCCCTGACAGTCCATTGTCAAGGTTCTCCCTGAGAATCCCTCAGTGCTGGCTGGAGATTAGTCAATTCCGGATCCACTGAGGCTCAGAGGCAAGGTCCCATTTGGGTCGCCAAAAACTGTTACTGAAAGTCAGGAGAATAAAACTCCTTAATACCAATGTAGCATTAAGAAGCAGGCACTATTTATTACGACGCCGGATGCACGGGGGATAGCTCTGCCTAACGTGCATGCTGATTCTTACATTTCTCTTGCTTATAAGCATTCATCTCATACATATACATTATAACTCCCAGAAATCTTATACATATTCCAGAACTAATTAACATAGGTTACCACCCGCTAGAGCATGCGTAGTTTATTTTGAGTGAAGGTCCCAAGGGTCTTTGGTCATATCTTTGCTGACCTTCAGTTGAACTTCTCTTGTTGTCTTCCTTTTATGGTCTTAGGTTAGCTTCTCTTCTGACTTGGTGAGGAATGGTTCCCAGTTCACTGAGCTGGAAAGACACTTTGTGAAGAATGGTTCCTAGTTCAGTGAGCTGGATAGGTAAAGAATGTTCTTTACCCATTGTCTTGTTCCTTCTTGACATATGTATAGTTTGTTTCAGCTAGTAAAATGAGTCCTCTTCTATCATTGTGAAGCATCAGTATGTCCCCAAGGAAGGGAATGTGCTGCATTGCTTCAGGTATTCAAGGATAATAGGGTCTTAACTGTTTCACAGAAATTAACTTGGGCAGTAGATATTGCGCATCCACCAGACATTTAAACATTGAGTAGGCTTTTTTAATGTTCTAGAAGGTGTTTTGATGTAAATGAGATCTCAGAAAATAAATTAAACCATTGTGCAACTATCACTTATTTCTTTAAAAGATAAAGATGCATCTACTCTTGTGAACTGTTTTAGCACTTTTCCCTCTGAAAAACAGGTTTTTCCTTGGAAAGAAGAGCTATTTTTACCTTCAGAAGTCTGCTATTTATCTTGTAACCGTAAGAGATGCAAGCATGGATCTCGGTTGACTTCAAAGTCAGATGAAAGTATCCAAAATATTTGCAATGAAGGGTTCTGCTAGGAAACAGCTTTCAAAATTTCATCTAGTGATGGAAAACAATCTGTCTTTCCAAAACTTTCCCGACATGTTTAACAGGATTTTAGTTTAAAAAGTCAATTTCCCACTTAATAGCGGAACAGCTGCATTTTGAATGCAAGGTGACTTCATGTTTTGCTGTTTGGAAAACTTGTATTCAAACACTCCTGTAGTAAATGTAACTGTTTGTTATGTTTCTTTGCTTACCAAATGTAATATTATTTTGTTACTAATATTTGTATTTTGGCGATTACAGTGTTTTGTCTCAGTCATATCAATACCTGAGACATGGCCATGTAAATGCGAAATTTGCATAAAGGAGTTTTAAAGTTTTTATGCAAGATAATATAATCTGAAGAAGTATATTTTAGGAAAATATGGATAGGGTGTATTTACCATTTTTTAAACACAATATACTTTTTTCATAAACAAAAGTATTAATTATACTAAAAATACATGGTGGGTCTGTATTAGGCAGTGTCCCTTGTGCAAGGAATACATCAGTGCACTGATCCAAAGGCTACTGTTAGTTCATTTCGAGATCCATGGAAAAAGGCTCTTCCTAACCTTAAAACTAAAATTTTTGCCCCAGTTTTACTTGTGAATGTGGATTTTATCTAGTGATTCTCGATGGTCAACAACACAGAAATTTTCTAGTCTCCTATATTCTGCTCTGTGCTTTTGTATCCAAGACAATAACTTTTCACACAGGACAATTCAAACTGATGTGACCACAGGGAGTAAGGACAGAAGATAAATCCTAATACTGGAGATTGTCAGACTATTTTTGGCTGAACAAAATATAATCAAAATGTATCATGTTACTGGAACATCTCTGGGACAAGTGAGACAGGGGAGGAAACATGAGGAGAAGAAAGATCGCTTGCACTTGAGACATTAGAAAACAAGTACCTGCTATGTCTGAGACAAAGCAGAGTTATTTTCACTCCAGGTCACTGGAGTCTGGCAAGATGAACCTTGAATGTGGCTCACCCCAGTGAAGTCCCCAACATCTACTCTTGTGTGTTTTGATGACCATTATTGTTTGTTTAAAGGAATTGTGCCAAAATATCCATGCTTTGCGGGACTTGTGTTTCTTGTGCTGTGTGGCTTTAGGGAAAAAGAAAAATGGAGTACAAGATACAGATCCTTATAGTTGCCACAGAAGAGGCTTGTCCTTGATCTGTTTTGGTTAGAATTGAGTCAAACTACTCATTAGATCTGGAGTTGGCTATGTTCTTTGAGTGTGATTTCTGTGGGAATTAGTGCTCAGCTGCTCTTTGGGAGCTTCTGACTGGAGTCATCTTGGTCGTACTTCTCTCTGTAAAAATGTCTTTTTCTCCTGCAAGCTTTGCATTCCTTCCAGAAATGTCAAGGAAGAGGTTTTTTTCTGCTCTGCTGTCATTTTTGGGACATGAGTGAGATTAGGATTACTGAGCAGACTGGTTTCCAGAAGAGCGAACCTGAAGCTATGAAAGAGGCAAGAATTAATGCAAGAAAAACAGTAAGGAAAATAGATATGAA
This sequence comes from Strigops habroptila, assembly GCF_004027225.2. Taxonomy (NCBI): domain Eukaryota; kingdom Metazoa; phylum Chordata; class Aves; order Psittaciformes; family Psittacidae; genus Strigops; species Strigops habroptila. The sequence goes on from NC_044301.2 coordinate 9,057,766, forward strand.
ATAGTAGCAACAAATGTTGTACTGCAGAAAACTATTATTTGTTTCAACTATGTCTTGCCAGACTTTGTCAGCTGGCCTTAATTGAGGTAGAAAGTGGTGTGGGATGGTAACAAGAATGTACCAATGAATAACCATAACTAAAAACTGTTCCTGATAAGCAGCTCATAAGTGGTTGCCCCAGGCACTTTTTTATTATTTGCTTATTTTTTTGTTTCTCTGAGATGAATGACTTGTAATGCTCTTAAATTGTACCTCCTTTGGAAGTTAGAGTAAATGCCCATGTTACCCAGCCAATTTTCAAGTCTTGATTAAGGTTTTAAGTTAGTCAACATTATTTTTTGCTGGTTTTGAAAAGCTAGCTTGTGGGTTATTGTGGTGTCATTTGACTTCAGCAAGGCACCACTCTCTGAATCCTGATACTTGGGAATGGAGCAACAGGAAAATTCTGGTATCAAAGGCCAGCAGTCTGTGGAAACCCAGATCAAGGATTTGTTGTGTACAGAAACTCCTTGCGAGTCTCACCTCTAACATTTGTTGATAGTATTCTAACTTTATTGATTTATACAAGAAATCAAGACAATCCTGGGGATGGCCAAACGTGCTAGGAGAGGTGCAAACAAGCTTCCTTTGCATCAGGCATCCATCACAAGTTATCTTGGTCCAATCTCCCTTGCAGAAATGTATCTGGCGAGTGCAAGGCTGATTTGGCTTAAGCGTGCATGGAAAAGTGATAACAAACAAAATATCTAGAAAATAAAGTAGGCAGGCACCTGAGCACAAATTCTCTAAGCTCTTAAAACCTCATCTGGAATCTAACTTAGCAACTGAAATCTTTTTAGATGCAACTGATTTCTTGAGCCTGCAGTCGGTATTCTCATGGGTTACATTTCAAGCATTTATGCTGTAGCTATATATACCTCTATGTATACATTTGAATTTTTTTTCCCTCCCTTGTATTGTTTCAGAGCTTGAGGCTACAGCAAAACACGAATGTGGAGGGGGGAGTGTTTCTTAGGCTTTGTTTGTTTACTACTCCTCATGAGCCCTATGAAGCACTGACATCCATGAAGAGACTTTGTGAATTATTTGGGGGAGCCATGGGGAAACACCCCTTCTGATCTGCTTTACTCCTCCAAGATTGCAAAAAATACCCTCAAAACTGCAAAAGTAATTTGGAGGTAGGAGGCTTACTATTTTCCCCTTTCATACCACCACTACTGCTCTGGAGACTTTTAAAAGCCCTGAGTGGCATGAAAGGTAGATGTGACATTGTGCAGGGAGTCGCAGATGGTAGGCTCCCACAGGCCCATGAAAGTAAACTTTCTGGGGGCAGCTGTTCTGTGTCACTGCTGTCACATTGTTGTTTAACTGGAGACAGCAGTAATGGGAGGGAGATGGTGCTGCACAGAGCTGCTCACTGCTGGTTGTATGGGGAGTTTCACCCAAACAAGGAGAGTTTGACAAATGCAAAGGGAATCATCATCAAGGTAATAATGCACTAACTCAGGACTCTGCTTGTTTCGCATTGCCATACTCTGCTGTGGGACTGTCTACTACATGCAACAAGTTACAAATGGGAAACTACAAGCCTCCTGACTGTTGTTTCTGAACACCATTGCCTTTCCAACCTCCCTGCTTCTTGGCAGATGACTCTGAGGCTCTGATGCTTGGAAATGATGCTTGTTTTGGTCGCTTATGGCATGATTCATAGGCTGAAAGTAAATCTGATACTTTAGGACTCTACCTGATAGCCTTTTTTGGAGAAAAAGGGTTTGGGGGTGTCGTGGTTTAAGCACAGCCAGTAACTCAGAACCATGCAGCTGCTCACTCACTCCTCCTCTTCTTCCCCCCTCCAGGTGGAATGGGGAGAAGAAGTGAAAGAATGTAAACCCCATGGCTTGACACAAGAACAGTCCAATAACTAAAGTATAATATAAAACTACTACTACTAATAATAATAATAAAGATAAGGGAAATAACAAGGGGAGAGAATATAAAACTAAAAAGGGACAGGAGAAAAAAAAATACATAAACCCAAGTGATGCAGAGCACAATTGCTCACCACTGGCTGACTGATACCCAGACCGACCTGAGCAGCAACCTGGGCCTTCTGGGTACCTCCCCTCAGTATATATACTGGGCATGATGTGCTGTGGTATGGAATACCCCTTTGGCTAGTTTGGGTCAGGTGTCGTGTCTCTGCTTCCTCCCAGCTTCCCCTCCTCCCTGGCAGACCATGAGACTGAGAAAGTCCTTGATCGGAGTAAACATTACTTAGCAACAACTAAAAACATCGGTGTTATCAGCACTGTTCCCAGACTAAAGTCGAAAACACAGCACTGCACCAGCTACTAAGGAGAAAAATGACTGCTACTGCTGAACCCAGGACAGTATCCACCCCTTATTCCATACCATTCATGTCATGCTCAGATGCCACATTTTTCAATATACCATCAAGTTTGTCTTTTATATATATACATATATCTACATATATATATACGCACACACACAAAGAGATATCATTCCTTAGTCCATGGACCAATCCTTATAAAGTTGCTGAATTCATTCAGTCCATTATGTTAGGCTCTGCCTTTTGCAACAGTCTTTCAGGGCAGGAGAGACTGTGTGTAGTGTTGATTGTTGCCTCCTGATGACACCGCTGAACATGTATGGTCACTGCTGAGCTCGTCTGGTTTCATCGAAGTTCATTCTTTGTTGGGGTGATGATCAGAGGGAAGTCAGGGTGAGTCGATGGTGACTTCAGAACAGTTCTGCTGCTGCCACCGCTGGCCTTTCCCATGACAATTCTCTGCTAAAGAACATGACAGCACATATCTTCTTTTCAAAGCCCAGAGTGGTGGAGATGGGCATCTAGCTGATGGGCTATAAAAGTGTTATAGAGCAGGCAACAGCGTACAATTGAGTTCATTGGCTGTTTTCCCCCAAAACTAAATCCCCTTGAGGTACACATCAGACTTCTCGTCTTCCCGCATTACCCACCAAGTATATCCAGGTCCCTGAGCAAATGCAATCCCACGAGTGGGTTCGCCTTTACCTGAAGCAGGAATAACCCAGACTGTCTTCCCCAACAAATTCTTTATGTGCACCACAGGAACTTTATCCTCCTCTACAGTACATAAAAGTTCTGATTGGGCTGGGCCAGCCCTGTTGGCAGATCCCCTAGTGTTGACCAACCAGGTGGCTCTTGCTAAATGTGTATAGCCATGTTTCAAAGTCCCACCACCCATTGCTCTCAGGGTAGTTTTTAACAGCCCATTGTACTGTTCGATTTTCCCAGACGTTGATGCATGGTAGGGGATGTGATATACCCACTCAGTGCCATGCTCCTTGGCCCAAGTGTCTATAAGCTTGTTCCAGAAATGAGTCCCATTGTCTGACTCAATTCTCTCTGGGGTGCCGTGTGGCCACAAGACTTGTTTCTCAAGGCCCAGGATAGTGTTCCGGACAGTGGCGTGGGACACAGCGTATGTTTCCAGCCAGCCGGTGGTTGCTTTCACCATGGTAAGCACATGGCGCTTGCCTTGGCAGGTCGGTGGGAGTGTGATATAGTCAATCTGCCAGGCCTCCCCATATTCATTCTTCAGCCATCGTCCTCCATACCAGAGAGGCTTTAACCGTTTGGCTTGCTTAATCGCAGCACGTTTCACATTCATGAATAACCTGGGCAATAGTGTCCATTGTTAAGTCCACCCCTCGATCACGAGCCCATCTATATGTTGCATCTCTGCCTTGATGGCCTGAGGTGTCATGGGCCCACTGGGCTAAAAATAATTCACCCTTATGTTGCCAACCTAAGTCCATCTGAGCCACTTCAATCTTAGCAGCTTTATCCAATTGCTGGTTGTTCTGGTGTTCCTCAGTGGCTGGACTCTTGGGTACATGAGCATCTATGTGGCATACCTTCACCACCAGGTTCTGCACCCGGGCAGCGATATCTTGCCACAGTGCAGCAGCCCAGATGGGTTTACCTCTTCGCTGCCAGTTGCTCTGCTTCCATTGCTGCAACCACCCCCACAGGGCATTTGCCACCATCCATGAGTCAGTAGAGAGAGAAAGTACTGGCCACTTTTCTCGTTCAGCAATGTCCAAGGCCAGCTGGATGGCTTTCACCTCTGCAAACTGACTCCATTCACCCTCTCCTTCAGCAGTTTCTGCAACTTGTTGCAGGGGACTCCACACAGCTGCCTTCCATCTCTGATGCTTTCCCACAATACAGCAGGACCCATCAGTAAACAAGGCTTATTGCTTATTACTTTCTGACAGTTCATTATATGGTGGGGCCTCTTCAGCATACATCACCTCCTCCTCTGGTGACATTCCAAAATCTTTGCCCTCTGGCCAGTCCATGATGACTTCCAGAATTCCTGGATGACTGGGATTTCCTATTCGAGCTCACTGTGTAATTAGTGAGGCCCACTTACTCCATGTAGCATCGGTTGCATGATGTGTAGAGGAGACCCTGCCTTTGAACATCCAGCCCAGCACAGGCAACCGGGGTGCCAGGAGGAGCTGTGCTTCAGTTCCAATCACTTCCGAAGCAGCTCAAACCCCTTCATAGGTTACCAGAATCTCTTTTTCAGTGGGAGTACACCTAGCCTCGGATCCTCTATATCCCCGACTCGAAAAGCCAAGGGGTCGACCTCGAGTCTCCCCTGGAGCTTTCTACCAGAGGCTCCAGGTAGGACCATTCTCCCCAGCTGCGGTATAGAGCACATTTTTCACATCTGGCCCGGCCAGGACTGGTCCAAGGGCTACTGCATGAACTATTTCTCGTTTAAATCGTTGAAAGGCTTGCTGTTGCTCAGGGCCCCATTTGAAATCCTTCTTCTTCTGGGTCACGTGACAGAGAGGGCTTACAATCAGACTGTAATTTGGGATGTGCATTCTCCAGAACCCCACAACACCTAAAAAAGCTTGTGTTTCTTTCTTGTTAGTTGGTGGAGACATTGCTGTTATCTTGTTGATCACACCTGTGGGGATCTGGCAACATCCATCTTGCCATTTTATTCCCAAAAATTGAATCTCCTGTCCAGGTCCCTTGACCTTACTCCGTTTTATGGCAAAACTGGCCTTCAGCAGGATTTGGATTATCTTCCTCCCTTTCTCAAAAACTTCTTCCGCTGTATCCCCCCACACGATGATGTCATCAGTGTATTGCAGGTGTTCTGGAGCTTGCCCCTGTTCCAGTGCAGTCTGGATCAGTCCTTGGCAGATGGTGGGGCTGAGTTTCCACCCCTGGGGCAGTCGGTTCCAAGTGTACTGGACGCCCCTCCAAGTGAAAGCAAACTGTGGCCTGCACTCTGCTGCCAAAGGGATTGAGAAAAATGCATTGGCAATATCAATTGTGGCATCCCACTTGGCTGCCTTTGACTCCAGTTCATATCGAAGTTCTAGCATGTCCAGTGTGGCAGCACTCAGTGGTGGTGTGACTTCATTTAGGCCACGATAGTCTACTGTTAGTCTCCACTCTCCGGCAGACTTTTGCACTGGCCATATGGGGCTATTAAAGTGTGAGTGGGTCCTGACGATCACTCCTTGGCTCTCCAGTCTACGGATCAGCTTATGGATGGGAATCAAGGAGTCTCAGTTGGTTGCGATATTGCCGCCGGTGCACTGTTGAGGTTGTGATTGGTGCTTGTTCTTCGACCTTCAGCAATCCCACAACAGAAGGATCCTCTGAGAGACCAGGCAAGGTGGACAGCTGCTTCATTTTCTCCATCTCCTAGGCAGCTATCCAAAAATCCCATCGGTACCCTTTTGGGTCTTTGAAGTACCCTCTCGAGTCTTTGAAGTACCCTCTCCTGAGATAATCTATGCCAAGGATGCATGGAGCCCCTGGACCAGTCACAATAGGGTGCTTTTGACACTCCTTCCTAGTTAGGCTGATTTCAGCCTCCAGTACAGTCAACTCTTGGGATCCTCCTGTCACTCCAGAAATACAAATGGGTTCCACCCCTTGAGAGCTTGATGGCATCAGGGTACAATGTGCACCGGTATCTACTAGAGCCTTATACTTCTGTGGGACTGATGTGCCAGGCCATCTGATCCACACAGTCCAGTAAACCCGATTATCCCTCTCCTCCACCTGGCTGGAGGCAGGGCCCTTCTAATAGTGATCATAAGATTCTCCACTTATGTCTTGTAGAAAGGGATTAGAATTCCTTATCACAGGAGTTGGAGTAAAATCAGTTCTTCCACTCCATCTAGGAAGCTGCTCACCGAAGACTGGAGCAGCAACTTTCTTGGGATGATCATCCTTGACTGTTGTTCTCCAGTTCACGTACCCATTGCTCCAGAACTGAGGTAGGTTTTTTATCTCACTCTCCCATGTCTTCTCCATGATCCTGTAGGTAAAACCATAGGGCGGCCCATGGCGTGTACCTCCTCTATCTTCTCTCTCAAGCAGTAGGGTGCCTTCTGTTAATAGCTGAGATGGGGGTTGGTACACATGAGGAGCTGGATAGATCGTACAGATCGTCTCTCAACTGTTTGACCTCCTGGGTCAGGAATTTTTCCACAGCTGAAATGATGGAAGGGGTGAAATTGTCTTCAAAGTCTCGGAGTTGAAGACTCAATTCATCGACTGTTGGTGGTGCTACCTCACTCCAGGTCATTGATGCCAATGAATGGGCATATGATGATGGAGCGCTCCGTGCAAACTTCTACCACATGGGTCATGTACACTCAACTTCATCTGGATCTACAGGTGCATTCCAGGCATCCGGCCTACGATAGATCATCTCTAGAATGGCTGATTCCCTCAGAGACTGGATGCCTCTCTCTATTGTGGTCCACTTGGCTGAGCAACTCGTAACATTGTCCCTGTAGGGAAACCTTTCCTTCACAGCTGCCAAGAGCCGCCTCCAAAGGCTGAGGGCTGACTTCTCTTTTGCAATCGCTTTGTCAATTCCTCCTTCCCTAGCAAGTGATCCCAGCTGCTTGGCTTCCCTACCTTCTGGTTCGTGACCTTCAGCCCCATTGTCCCAGCATCAGAGCAACCAGGTGACAATGTGCTCCCCTGGAAGACGGGTGAAATATTTTCCATATTCCGCAGCTGGGTCGAGGTCCAGGGTCGAGAAGTTACCTCTTCCTCTTCCTCTTACTCTGATTCATGTGTTAATAATTCTTGTTCAGATGCTGTCCCCTGTAGTACGTGCATTGGGTCTTTATCTTTCTTCACTGCACGGATTTCTCTTTGTGGCTGTTTGCTTTTCCCCCTGCTTAGAGGGACAAGTGACATTGGGATGAATTGGTCCTTTGGTTTAGCTGCAGTGTCTGCCACCAGGGTTGGAGTGGCTGCGGTATCTGTTGTTGGGGTTGGTGCAGCTGCTGTGCTTGGGGGTTGATTAGCACCAGCTGCTGTGTTGTCTTTTGCTGTCCGGGTTTGAGTAGCTGCTTTGCTTGTTGCTGGAGCTGAGGGAGCTGCTGTGCTTGGAATTGGAGTAGCTGCATTGTCTGTTGCTTTGCCACCAGATTCAGGGACATCTTTTTCCCGCTCCTTACAGAACAGGGCCCTATAGGCATAGGCCAAGCTCCAGCACATTGCAGTGAGTTGTCCCTCTCTGGTATTGCAGAACAACAGCACACCTCATCTAAGTGTTCTGCTAATTTTTCCGGATTCCGCATTTGTTCAGGAGTGAAATTTCAAAGCATTGGAGGGGCCAACTGGCTTAAGTGCTTGCCGATATGATCCCACACACTCTACCACTGTCCAGCCTTGGGGATGATCTCATGGTAGTATTCTTAAATAGTCGGTTTACCTTAGACAAGACCCGAGCTGGACCCTGCTTACCTTTCGAGATCGGACAAGTTCGGACGTTCTCAGGGTGGTCACACCGTAGGCAAAACATGGAAAGCATATGCAGCAACAAGCTGGTTCCCAGCAAAAGGAGCAGGGTGCTTTCAAGGGCATTGAAAGGATATTCAGGATCTTTCTTTAACTTTTCCAGAATCTACTCCTACTGTAAATGGCCTGGTGGGGGAGCAGAGGGTGTGAGGGAATATCTCCTCCATAGGTTGACCCCCCAAGGGAAGGAAAAAGAAAGATGTGTAATTGTTAAAAATTCCCATTACGTGCCTCCCATAGCATAGAGGTGATGACCACGCAGCCCAGTTTCATGTTCAATGAGTCTATTGTATTACAAGTCATTACTCTGAAGTACAGCGAAACAAGAACCTTAGCCCAGGCCCCAAAGCTGATAAACACTAAAACAGCAAATATTGGCTGCAAGTAAGGTATGACATACTGATACCCTGAGATCAAGTGCAACAACTCCAAGAGCAAATAAATCAACATTGTAACAAGTGACTATTAATCCAAAACAATGAATGCTTATCACAAATGCAATTAGACACACTCTGGTTGGTTCTGTTGTTATCGCAACCCTTCGAGCCCCACGTTGGGTGCCAAAAAGAACTGTCATGGTTTAAGCCCAGCTGGCAGCTCAGAACCATGCAGCCGCTCGCTCACTCCCCCCCTTCTTCCTTCCTCCTGCTCCTGGAGGGATGGGGAGGATAATCAAAAGAATGTAACTCCCACGGGTTGAGATAAGAGCAGACCAGTAACTAAGGTATAATACAAAACCACTACTGCTACCACCAATGATAATAATGATAAGGGAAATAACAAGGGGAGAGAATACAATTGCTCACCACCTGCCAACCGATACCCAGCCCGACCCGAGCAGCAACCTGGGCCTTCTGGGTAACTCCCCCCAGTTTATATACTGGGCATGACATGCTGTAGTATGGAATACCCCTTTGGCTAGTTTGGGTCAGGTGTCCTGTCTCTGCTTCCTCCCAGCTTCCCTTCCTCCCTGGCAGAGCATGCGTGGAATAATTACTGAATATGATTTAGAAATTAAACTTATATTTAAAAATGTAGCATTGCTCACACATAAAGGAAAAATGGACTTTCAGGGTAAGATGCAGCTGCACCTGGTATGCAAGGAATTCACTCCACAGCGGTTCCCGTGGCAACATTGCTTGACGGAGGATGGAGCAGAATGGAGATTCTGCAGCCAAGCTCTGTCCCAACACCAGCAGAGATGGGAACTAGGTGGTACTTAAAACTGATAAGCTGCATACTTGCTGCCCTGAGCCAACAGTCTGTCATCTTTTGACAAAATGCTGTCCTTTGTGTGAACTTTGCTTCATTATAATCCATTTTAATACGAAAACACACCTCCATCTCCAATGCTACCTGCCTCCAAAGTGAGACCACTCCTCTTTGAGCATGCTCTTCAAATTTTTTGTGGCATATACCTTTAAAAGCGAAGCGAGGAAAATTTACACCAATAATAATAAAGGTATGCATGACTAGAGTCACTCAAGCTCCACCTTGAAAGTGAAAAATAGTATAAAAGTGGCCCCAAAAGTGGGGGCGTTAGGGAAGACATCATCATGGATGAGCCGAGGAAGATTCCATCAGCTGACTACTCTTGACTCCTGGGACCAGTCGACGGGCTGGATCTTTCTTCCCCCCATAGGGATGCCTTTGGGTAAGACTTGCACTGTATCCAGTGCTTCCTCAGGAAAATTAGGAATCTCTATATAGAGTTACTTTTTTTACTTTTATACTTTAAAGCCAGGCTGTATTATTCATAACTTTGTTGCGCATTTGTATATCTTATTATTTGCACGTGCTTTTGCAGACAGTGTATCTATCACCGGCAATCCTGTATCTGTTGCTTTAATAAACTGCACTGTTTAAGTAGCTAATCATAAATCTCTCATTGAACGCGACCAGATCCTTCAGTGTGGCCATGCTGGCTCGTGAGCACGATTAGACTGAAGGTGCAGTGCACTATTAGTGCATCTGGAATAGTGATTATTCAATATATTGAATGCAACCGGACTGATAGTGGTAAATTGGGCATCACTCAGAATCTAAGCCTAGCCGCACCCAGCCCCTCTAATATCTGAGGACCAGCTGGAACGCAAGGGGGTTTATTTTCTGCCAAATTATCTTACCTTTTAACGCAACAGCATGAGACTGAGAAAGTCCTTGATCGGAGTAAACATTTCTTAGAAACAACTAAAAACATTGGTGTTACCAGCACTGTTCCCAGACTAAAGTCGAAAACACAGCACTGCACCAGCTACTAAGAAGGAGAAAAATGACTGCTACTGCTGAACCCAGGACCCAGGACACCAGTGTATCGACTGATCCACACAGCTTGGTGTCATCGGCAAACTTGCTGAGGGTGCACTCAATCCTGCTGTCCAAGTTGACGACAAAGATATTGAACAGGATCAGTTCCAACACCGATCCCTGAGGGACACCACTTGTTACCGGTCTCCAGGTGGACATTGAGCCGTTGACTGGCGTTTTCCCTCTGGTAAGCTTGTCACGTTTGTCTCATGAAGCTTTCAGCTGCAGGATTTAGGTCGTAAAAGACACAGCTTGACACATTAATTTTCTTTCCTATTCTAATGCCCTGTCTTACGGATCGCATGAGACACTCGTGCTTAGCAGGAACCAGCACGGTTTCCTTGGTTTTAGCAGTGCAAGACCCATTTACACCAGTTGGGAACTGAGCATGTCACTGTTTCCTTACTGTGCCTGGAAGCACTGAGGGGTGCCTCTGGCTTTCATTTGCCTCACCAGAGCAGCCAGTAATTAACTGATCAGTTGACTTTAACATTCCTGCAATAGTTTTAATGTGCCAAATTTTTAATGAACAGGTTTTCTTTGGATAGTACATTTAAGCACTTGAATTACTGTAACTAACTAATGCAGTACTTGTTCTTTGAGGTGATGACTTCCCAGACATGCACATACAAATGTGGGGTGTCCTGGGTTCAGCTGTGTTATTTTTTCCTTCCCAGTAGCTGGTTCAGTGCTGTGTTTTCAACTTTAGCCTAAGAACAATGCTGATAACACACCGTTGTTTTTAGTTGTTGCTAAGTAATGTTTACTCTGATCAAGGACTTTTTCAGTCTCATGCTCTGCCATTGAGGAGAGGCACGGGAAACTGGGAGGAAGCAGAGACAGGACACCTGACCCAAACTGGCCAGAGGGGTATTCCATCCCACAGCATGTCATGCCCAGTGTATAAACTGGGGGGAGTTACCCAGAAGGCCAGATTGCTGCTTGGGTTGGGCTGGGTATCGGTTGGCGGGTGGTGAGCAATTGTATTGTGCATCACTTGTGTTTATTGTTTTCTTTTCCTTTTCCCCTTTTAGTTTTATATTCTCTCCCCTTATTTCCCTTATCATTATTATTATTGGTGGTAGTAGTAGTGGTTTTGTATTATACCTTAGTTACTGGTCTGTTCTTATTTCAACCCATGGGATTTACATTCTTTCGATTCTCCTCCCCATCCCTCCGGGAACAGAGGGGGGAAGAAGGTGGGGGGAGTGAGTGAGTGGCTGTGTGGTTCTGAGTTACCAGCTGGGCTTAAACCACAATATGAGGTTTTGTGGATTTTTTCAACCATGAGACAAATCTTTAAGAATTTGCTTTTAAATGTGTTGCTGGATAGATGCTTATTTTATTGCTTCTAGAAAACCAGCTTTCCACGTGGTTTCTTTCTTTTTGTACAGTTTTCAGTTTGTACTTCTTTGCTGGTTATGTGAGCACAGTGATTTATGTTATCTAATGCAATGTATTTTCTTCCAATGAGACACAAACTGGCAGCACAGGGAAAATGCAGACACGTGTTAGTTCTTATGTGCTCTTAAACAATATGGCAACTTATTTTCGTTGTCTTAGTGTTAAGTGAAGAGATGGTGAGAACTGCATTGAGCACTAGAATAGTATCTTAAATTTGAGTTTTGAACAGTAAGAAAATATTTTTGGTCTTCTGGAGTTTTACTAAAAATTGTGGTTAACTCCATAGCTTTTTAAAATACATAATTCAGCTGATGATAAGCCCAGTAGTGGTGACTGAGGCATGACCTGCAATTTATTCCAGAAACAAATGCCCTCTGCTTAATGTGTGACACTTTCATGTCCAGCTTAGGCATCCAGAGAAGACTGATGTGTCCTACTCAATGTCCAAGTTGTGCAGACATCTGGTAAGGTGAAGTGCAGGGCTAGCAAAAATCCCTCCTGAATAATCTGCATGCCAGATTTAGCAACCATTCATCATACAACAGCTTCCAGTTACACGCTTCCCTGTGGCTCGGATGCCATGCCAGGGAGTGCTACAACACTGTGGACTTTTGTGGTGCTCCCCTCTGGGAGCTAGGTCCTGACTCATAGCCTTCCTGCAGTGCATTTTCCAGTATGCGTTTCCTGCAAGGAGGCCCATGAGGGGCAGTTAATATTTTTAACTAAGTACTCTGTTCTTTTCTACCAGGCTTGTTATGGGTTGGTATAAATTCTTACTGTATGAAGAGTATGTCCTAGATTCTATCGATTACATTTGTGTCACCCATGTGGCGAGGCACTGTGAAAATGCTTTCAGCTGGCCAGCCTTAGTGCCTTTTTTCTTTTTTTTTTTTTTTTTTTAATTCAAGGGCATGAATTGCTCATTTTGAATGAATTTTAAAAAAATTAGGAGAGTGAGAAAATAGCATGTATGTGAAGGTCCTACAAAGTGCAGTACATCTGTTTCAAAGCACAGAAGTGCAGACTAAGTCCCTGAAACAATTGTGGTGTTTGTAACTCTTCTGTGTGCAAATTCTGACTGTGCAAAAGAAAAATTTGCCAAAATAGCCACTGTGTGAAAAACACCAGAAAGTTTCATTTCCAAATGTGAAGTCAGTTGTACTTTGCAAAGCTGGGGTGGCAGAGCTGCAGAGCAGGCCTCTTTGGGGGAGAGGGTGGCGTGACACTAAAGTAGCAGCTTGTGAATATTTTGATTTTGTGAGTCACTGAAGGAAAGAGCATCCCCAAGGGTGGCAGACTGACCAGCTTGATGGAAAGGAAACCCACTGAATGTGAGGAAACCAGGAAGAAACTGGTTCTTGTACTCTTTCCCCAGGCATTCACTTCTGGCCATAGTTGGAAACAAGATACCAGTGCCGATGAACCTTTTGCTTGACAGATAAGAGCTTCTCTTGCAGCACCACTTGTGTGCAGAATGTAAACGTAACCAAGCTCTCATCTGTGCCATGAAGCTGGAGACAAGAAAGTGGCAAAGAGCTTCATAAAGGTAAGATAATATAAAAAAGCATCTCTTTGATCCTATGAGAGCTCTGGCTGTGGTTTCTGAATTACTGTGACTTAGCAAGAATATCAAGAAAATCCCCCCCCCCGGTCCGAGTGCTTTAACATTTTGCAAGTTCATAGCCCAGGCAGCACTCCTCTTCTGGAAGACTCCAAAAAATGATGTGAGCCTTGAGAAGGAAGTGTTCTTCAGTACTGACTGTCCTACACATGAACAAGCCAGACTGGTTAAAGCTTAATTAAAAATTGCCAGAGAGGCTAAATTCTTTTCTAAGTGCAGCTGCAAAACGTTGGCTGTGGGCATATTTTAGACCTTAATTAGTAACACTTGCACTGGAGGACCAGAATCTTTCATGAATGCAGCTGTGATCAATTAATATCAGTTAGGCATTTCTGTAGGCAATACAGGGGTCTCCTGAAACTTGTTTTAGCGCCCACCTAGATTAAAAAAAACCCCAAACCAATTTATATGCAACAAACTACAAAATCAAAGATCACTACAAAGTGTCTTTATTTAAAAAAGCAGATTATAGCATCTAAGGTTAAATGAAACTTCTGACCTTAATATTAAATAACTTAGGATGATAGCAAGTAGCTGCTTCTTTAGATAAATAAATCTACATTTCCCAATTTTTTTCTTCAACAATCAAGGGAATCAAACACTGAAACACAAAACCACAAGTAATTCTAAAGACTAAGACAGAAGCACATTGAAAGGTTTTACAAAGATATATATATATACACACACACAAAAAAATAAACTAATGTATATTTTCAGCATGTAATCTAGTTACGTGATATACAAACTGGGAATTTATATATTTCCTAAAAAACAAAAATCAACATTGGTCCAAGGTTCATGGAAGAAAACATAAATATTTCTCAAATGAAAATTTAAGTCAAATTATATACTCTAGTTATGGCATTAGTTACAGGACGAATCACAAACTTTTAAACTTTTCCTGAAACACAAGAAAGCAGCTTTTGTCTCCTTTAGAGCTTTGGTTTTACTTTACTACTCTGGAATTTCTGGTCTTAAAGAGCTCCTCTAACCATGTTTTCCTTTTGAAGCTCCACCTTACAAAATATATACACACATGTGCACACAAGTGAAAGGAAAAGGAAAGAAACCCAAACAAACCCTCTTTGAAAGCTCAATTATCTGAGTGCATTCTTGCTTTGTTTTTACATTATTATTTTGGTCCTTTATTTGGAATGCGTACTCCAGTGCATGAGGGACTCTGAATTGCCTACAACAGCTTTGTGCTGTAGGGACTTTGCAACATTCCTTATCAAAATGGAAAGGTGTAGTCCTGATGCAAATGAGAACAAGTTATTATTGTTTTAACTGTATGGAAATAGTCTGAAAGTAAAGGCTTCTGAAGAACAATCACATCATAAAACGAACTCTAGAAAGTTTACCTCTGTGTTGAACTGATTTAACATAAAAAATACTCCTTAAGAAAATCATTAAGAGAAGCTTTCGCATTTACATAAGAACACAAATCTGAAAAGCACAAAAACCACTGTCCCCTCTTTTTTTAATAATGTATCAACATACAATCATAAAGCAGTTGGTACCAAATGAAGTCTTGTATAAAACAAGTAGTATAAAGACAAGTGTACCTTTGCATAGAAAGGGGCAGCTAACCCTATTAAACAAAAAACAGCTTTGAAAGATGAATTCTTTAGTAAGTGCCAAATCATCAAGTTGATATGAATGTATTTTGAAACCATGGCTACAGTTGTACATGGCAAGCAATTACAGAGGTCTGTAACTTTCTTCAACTGTTATGACCCTGCATGTGCTAACCTTTTGGATATAATCCTCTGTAACGTAGTTTTTATGAGAGATGCTTGCCATATTTCTTCAACAAGCTAAATAGTCTTTGGATGACTGTGGAACCTTGTAGGATAGAAAGCTGGACTGATGCTTCTTCAGAGAATGCTATTATTTAACCCATGCTGAAAATGTCCTTACTAAAAACACTTGTTTGCTTCCTAAGTTTTAAAAAATGTGAGCCTGTATTCTCTAAGACCATAATTCAACAAAACTAGCTAAAATGCTAGCATTTATCTTATCATGCTTGCTGCAATATGATAAGGTGCTAACTTTTGGAAAGTAATTCTACACTTCTTACTTGGGTGAAATCTCCACTGGAGGAAAGTGAGTAGGGAGTGCAGAACAGCCCTTTGTACCATTGCTTTAGAAATGCTGCCATTTACAGTTACAGTTTAGTGGTGAATTATTTGTTCAAGTAGATGGTGTCTCAGTGAAAACGTCTAGATAAAAGAATGCATATGTACAAGATCAGAAAAGGAACCCTCACCTCTGTTTTAAAAAATAAATAGCTGGTTTAGATGGTTATTACTGGAATCTCATCTTTAAAGGAACAGGAAAGTAATTTTTAGATTTTTGTCTTCTCTTTCAAATGGCTTATTGGTAATGGAAATGTCTTTCAGAGTTCTGTGATATGCATCGGATAGCTTGGAGGTGGATGTGATGGCAGTTCAATATTAAGGCGCCTGATATGACAGCCATGGCAGAGCAAGTGGCCCTCTAATGGGTAACAACGACGGCCTTCCTCATCATTGAGCTGCAAGCCACAATCCTAGAAGAAACATATACATCCTAGGTTAGTGAGTGATTCAGGTAGGTCATCTCACAACAATGTTGACCTACCCAGCATAAGTCTGAGAGCTCCCTCCCATGCCTCTGAAGCCAGCAACCTCAAGAGTTTTTGGCAGGTGGACCCTGACTATCTCATATTAAGCAAAATGATATTGCTGAAATCAAACAGGACCGTCTATAATAGTACCCAGCTTTTTTTTTTCCTGTTGTTTTCCATTCTAGTCTCTTATTCATCTAATAAATGTTGATGCAAATCAAACAAACAAAAAAAAAACAGGCCAAGGACTGACCCTGACGCATACAACCTGGAAGAGGTTAGGACAGTGAAGGAGCCAATTTTACAACAAGGCAGCAGGCAAGAAATGGGGTAGCATAAGTAGAGAATGAGAGTGAGTGGGGAAGAAGGGGAGATGAGACATGTTTTACATCTGAAGCAGGGCTACACTTTCTGTAATTTGGAATTTAAAAAAATTAAACTTCAAGGCCAATGGTCTATCTTTACCTCTGGAACCGGCACATAACTACAGGAACAAAATGGGTGAACAGTAGTGGAGGAGCTGAGATAAAAAGAAGAACAACAAACAATGATCCTGCCTGCTATTATGTATGCTGCAATAGAGACAATCCAGGTTTTCAGTTGTCACCATTATAATTTGGGTGTATAGGTCACTTCAGTATTGAAAACTGATGCAAAGTTTTTAATTGGACACAAAGTATGATTTTTTAGATTTCATGGCTCAAGGTAAAATCCTTAAAGTTTACAATGCTGAAATAAGAATGAAAAATGGGTTTTAAAGTAAGCTTTAAAACTGGAGTGTTAGTTTAGGGAGTCTTTAATCACAGTTTCTGCCAAGGTAGTTTTCTGTGTGTTACTATATATTTTATAATACCTTTGTAGTCCTTTATGTGATATTTAAAATTCAATTCCTCATTAGAATTTACCAATTTCAGATACTCTACAGATGCACCAACTGTTCATACCTTTTTTCCCCCTCTCCAGAATTGGATTCCTTTTCTGCAGTGAGAAAGCCTGCCTTCTCAGTGGATTTCAGTTTTAGAATGGGAGTCTATTGATCTATAAACCTGCTTAAACTTTTCAGCAGAAGTTAAGTGGTTGTACAAAAGAGATGATGTAGAAAAGCAGCAACACTGACCACTGACCTTTGCATGGCCACCAGGTGATGATGACTAACAGCATTTCAGAAGTGGCTAGTAAGTTTTCAGAGACTTTGCAAAAGTCTCCATGTGAATACCTCAAAATACTGGCACTAACTTTTCTAGCATGATTCTGGGACAGCAGTGACTCAGCATGTACAGTTTGAGAGCCTGATTTGAGACCATTAGGCAGTAACTGACCCCTGTTGACACATGGCTAACCCCTTATTATTTCTGTACATAAATGCACTCTGCCATTCTGGGCAGATGTGGAGGCGGCTTGATTTGCCTCAAACTGGAAGGAGAATGGAGAAACAAATAATGAAACAGAACTGAAAATAACCCCCCATTGGGACATTCTAACATAAAGTCAATAGCCTGAGAGAGAAGGGGAGGGAGCTGTCATCTTAGGTGAAGCCTGCACAAAGCAATAGATGAGGGAAGAAGGAGGAGGGAAGTACAGCTCTCCAAAATTGTGCGATTTCCTGTGCCAATTTCTCGTTAAAATTTAATAGAGAAGGATGGAGTATCAGGTATCTCTGTTGGAAGGAGATAGCTGAGTGGATGGGGTCTTCCTTACATTTAGGTTCATATACATTTCAAGATGCCCTGAATTTTGTTATTTTCTCTCTCAATTGGAAGTCTCTTTGTAAAACCTTTTTTGCAAAAGTGCATGGAAGATAGCATTGCTGCATTTCTGCCTCTGCTGCTAAGACAGGTAGCAGTTAGTATCAGTGTGGATATTTGCATGTTATATCAGAGTGCCATGCCTACTGCAAAAGAGGAGTTTTGGGTTGATCCCAAATTAAACAGTTTGTTTCCCTCCTCATGCCTCTGGATGCAGAGCTAGGACTGAACTCAGCTCTCCTCTCCAAAGCAAGAGCATTAATCCCACAACTTGATCTGCTCCAATAAAAGTTTAAATTTTCTGCACAAAAAGAAACTACTTCCCAAAAAGTAACATAGTGGTATCCCTATCTCTTTTCTACTAAACCAAAACCCAAACTGATTTGGTACTGGGGATGGCAGCAGCACTTGCAGACCAGCTAGCACTCATCACTCCCTCTGCCTCTCTCCAGGAGCCGTGGGGCAGAGCCCTACCTGCCCAGGCGTGCAAGAGCCAGCAAGTGCACCTTGGGGTACGAGTCAGGCACCTACCAAGAGGCTGCTAGATATTAGCAAAGCCTTGCCATGGGGCAGGCTGGACGCTTACTTCGCAGTGATAGCACTCCACATGGTAGTCTTTGTCCATTGACACCACCCGAATGGTCTCCTCGGAGTCCTGTTGGGGAAGCAGAGAGAAGGTAAGAGTGGGCTTGTAAGTGGCGTTTTCTCAATCTTCTTTCAGTGCCCAGCCTATTGCTTTGCAGAGCTGTTTCCCTGGGGGATCCCCTCCTCCTCCACAGAGCAGGGCTCTGTGACCACTGGGGGTCTTGTCCCTGGTGCACAGCCCTGCACCACTGGTTTTGCTGTTTAGGAGCAGCATGGGTGTCTGATATATCTAAGCTGTAGAGGTAATTTGGGAAGTGTAGCCAATACTTTATCCTCAAGGGACAAACTTGTCTTGAAATCTAATAATTTTCCAAGGGCACCCAGGTTCTGAATGAATTACCAGCCAAAAACTATGATCTGCTGATTGGGTAACTTTTCCTTGTAGACATCTTGGCCTGAGTTTTCCAGGACTTGTATTCCCCTCAAACCATCTGCTGCACAGCTATTTTGCTAATGCACATGTCACTGTATGTGCTCCATAGAGGGTTACATACCAGTCCATCAGGTAATTATGTGCACAGGCCAAAACCTCAGCATGAGGGTAGATGCAGTGAAGTTGTATAATTCCTGGCCGAGCCCCAGGCCCTGCAGAGCAGCCTATACCCTTCTTGTAACCTCACAGACTTCCTGATCCACTCTGAAGCCTCTGAAGACAGAGCTCATTAAATCTCTCGATCTCTTGTCTTGCACTGTTTCCAGTTCCAGGTGTGGTTTAGAGCATCAGATATAATGTAAACTGTGTCTGAGAGAAGCTATGGGCAAGTTAGTACCTGCGCTGCTAGACCTGAACTAACCTAAGAAAACTCCATGGGAACATGGAGTCTATCCTGCTAGACATCAGATGAGTCAGCAATAGGACAGCTTTTTCTTTCCCACCTTTTGTTTTTCTTTTTAAGTAATTTTGTAAGACACAAATCCAGTGAAATTTACATAGGGGTTTTCTCTTCACATCCCATCACCAGAACAAGCAGTTCTGACTCAGCCTTTATGAGGTTTTTAATTATGTGAGACCTGGCCATGTAACAGAAATAATAATGACAAATGAAAATGCGCCTTAAAAAAGCTAGGTGCATTTGGCAGGTTAATAAATGGTTAGAACGGTGGAGCCATAGTGAGGGGTTTGGTTATTTAGAACACGGGACTCAATTTGGGAGGCCAGGTCTACTGGAGGGTGGTGGAGCTGGTCTGACAAAGAAGGGGAAGAGCTGTTTTGGTAGGAGGCTTGCCAGGCTGGTCAAGAAAGCTTTAAACTAGATGCGTTGGGGGAGGGGGACATCGATCCATCCCAACACTCCTGGGCAGTTGCCAGCACCTGTAATAAGTGCTTGGAGCGATGCACAGATATTTCAGCTGCTCCAGCCATTGAGTCAGCTCCATTTGGAGCTCGGCTCAGATGCCTCTATACAAACACCTGTAGTACGGGGAACAAACAAGAGGAATTAGAGATGTGTGCAAAGCTATAGAGATATGATGACACTGGTATCACAGAAACATGGTGGGATGGCTCCTATGACTGGAGTGTCGGAATGGAAGGTTACAGGCTGTTTACAAAAGACAGGCCCGGCAGATGGGGAAGGGGCGTTGTTTATGTCAGCGATAGGCTGGAGAGTATGGAACTCTGTCTGGGGACAGGTGATGAGTCAACAGAGAGCTTGTGGGTCAGGGTCAAAGGGAGAACAGCAATGGGGGACATTACGGTGGGGATCTGTTACAGGCCACCTGATCAAGAGGACTCTGTGGATGAAGCGCTCTACAGACAGATAGGAGCAGCCTCACGCTTGCAGGCCCTTGTCCTCATGGGGGACTTCAACCATCCTGATATCCGTTGGAGGGACAGTACAACCTGGCACAACCAATCCAGGAGGTTCCTCAGTTGTGTGGAAGACAGCTTCCTCTTTCAAGCAATAGAGGAGCCAACAAGGAGAGGTGCCCTGCTTGACCTCATGCTCACCAACAGGGAGGGACTGGTTGGAAATGTGATGCTCCAGGGCAGCCTTGGCTCTAGTGATCACGAGATGGTTGAGTTTGAGATCCTCGGGACAGTGAGAAGAGCATGCAGCAAGCTCACTGCCCTGGACTTCAAGAGAGCAGAATTTGGCCTCTTCAGGAACCTGCTTAGTAAGGTTCCATGGGATATAGTCCTAGAGGGCAGGGGGGGCCCAAGACTGCTGGTCGATATTCAAGGATCACCTGCTACGTGCTCAAGAGTGTTGCATCCCGACTAGAAGGAAGTGCGGCAGGAGGGCCAGGAGACCTCCATGGATGGATAAGGAGCTGCTGAGGAAACTTAGAGGGGAAAAAAGAAGCTTATAGAAGGTGGAATCGAGGACAGGCGGCCTGGGAAGAACAAAGGAACGTTGTCTGGGAAGCTAGGGACCAGGTTAGGAAAGCTAAGGCCCAGCTAGAATTAAATCTGGCAAGGGATGTCAAAGATAACAGGAAAGGCTTCTATAGGTACGTAGCAAATAAGACAGACTAGGGACAACATGGGCCCTCTCTGGAAGCTATCAGGAGAACTGGCTACCCTGGATTTGGAGAAGGCTGAGGTTCTTAATGACTTCTTTGCCTCAGTCTTTACTTGCAAGTGCTCTGACCACAGCACCCAAGATTGGAAGGCAGATGCAGGAACTGTGAGAACGAAGACCTTAGGCCCACTGTAGGAGAGGATCAGGTTCGAGATCATCTTAAGAACCTGAATGTGCACAAGTCCATGGGAACTGATGAAATCCATCCTCGGGTCCTGAAGGAGCTGGCGAATGAAGTTGCTAAGCCACTGTCCATCATATTTGAAAAATCCTGGCAGTCAGGTGAAGTTCCTGATGACTGGAAGAAAGGTAATATAACCCCCATTTTCAAGAAGGGGAAGGTGGAAGACCCAGGGAACTACAGACCAGTCAGTCTCAACTCTGTGCCTGGCAAAATCTTGGAGCAGATTCTCCTGGAAAGCATGCTAAGGCACATGAAAAATGATGAGGTGGTTGGTGACAGCCAACATGGTTTTACTAAGGGGAAATCCTGCCTGACCAATTTGGTGGCCTTCTATGATGGGGCTATGGAACTGATGGACAGCGGGAGAGCAGTTGACGTCATCTACCTGGACTTGTGCAAAGTGTTCGACACTGTCCCGCACGACATCCTTGTCTCTAAATTGGATAGACATCAATTTGATGGATGGACCACTCGGTGGATAAAGAATTGGCTGGATGGCCTCACGCAAAGAGTTGTGGTGAACGGCACAATGTCCAATTGGAGACCAGTAATGAGTGGTGTCCCTCAGGGATCGGTATTGGGACCTGTCCTGTTCAACATCTTTGTCGGCGACATGGACAGTGGGATTGAGTGCACCCTCAGCAAGTTTGCTGATGACAACAAGCTGTGTGGTTCGGTTGATACACTGGAGGGAAGGGATGCCATCCAGAGGGACCTTGACATGCTTGAGAGGTGGGCCAATGCCAACCTTATGAAGTTTAACCAAGCCAAGTGTAAGGTCCTACACCTGGGTCAGGGCAATCCCAGGCACAGCTACAGGTTGGGCAGAGAAGAGATTCAGAGCAGCCCTGTGGAGAAGGTCTTGGGGGTGTTGGTTGATGAGAAGCTTAACATGAGCTGGCAGTGTGCGCTTGCAGCCCAGAAAGCCAACTGTATCCTGGGCTGCATCAAAAGCAGCGTGACCAGCAGGTCAAAGGAGGTGATCCTGCCCCTCTACTCTGCTCTCGTGAGAACTCACTTGGAGTATTGTGGACAGTTCTGGTGTCCTCAACATAAAAAGGACATGGAGCTGTTGGAGCAAGTCCAGAGGAGGGCCACGAGGATGATAAGAGGGCTGGAGCACCTCCCGTATAAAGACAGGCTGAGAAAGTTGGGGCTGTTCAGCCTGGAGAAGAGAAGGCTGCATGGAGACCTCATAGCAGCCTTCCAGTATCTGAAGGGGGCCTACAAGGATGCTGGGGAGGGACTCTTCCTTAGGGACTGTAGTGGTAGGACAAGGGGTAATGGGTTCAAACTTAAACAGGGGAAGTTTAGATTAGATATAAGGAAGAAGTTCTTTACAGTGAGGGTGGTGAGGCACTGGAATGGGTTGCCCAAGGAAGTTGTGGATGCTCCATCCCTGGCGGTGTTCAAGGCCAGGTTGGACGGAGCCTTGGATGACATGGTTTAGTGCGAGGTGCCCCTGCCCATGGCAGGGGGGTTGGAACTGGATGATCTTAAGGTCCTTTCCAACCCTTACTATTCTATGATTCTATGAATGGAACGTGCAGAGTGATGGAGGTAGGCATGCTGAGAGGCTCTAGCCCCAGGCACAGCAGCTTACAGCATGCAAGCTCTGGCTCTGTAAACTTGACAAGAGGAAAAGGAGGGAGGTGCTGAGGCCCCTGCTTACAAATGATCTGGTCAGTGACCTCAGCAATGGGAATTCAGAGGGTCCTGCACCCTGAGAGTCTGAGGGAGCACCACTGCGGGCAGGCAGAAAAAGGATGTCTTAATGCAGAAGTCTTATCATGCTAACTGTACTGTCAGGATAAGCTGAGGATGCAAGTACATCTTCACCTGGCTTCCCTCTTAGCCAACTTTTCTGCTGCCTTCTCCACCCTTGTAAGCACTTTTATTACATTGCCACCCCAGGACAAGAGACTATGTGGCCCTCTCACAGGGTCAGGGTAACCCTCAGCTGTCTTTTCAAGTTTGGGCATCTTAACAGATACACATCAGAAATGCAGATGTAGCAGACAAGGAAAACTGCTACTTGAGCTAATAGGAGATTCTAAAAATAAACAGGGCTTTTCAGGTTGTTCTTGGAGCCCCAGTCAGAGCTTTCAATTAAATGAGATTTATAACAGCATAATTAAGAGCTGGAAAGCACCCTAAAGATACAAAGTACTAAGCTGCATAAGTAGTATGACTATTACAACCTCTGGGAATGTTTGGGAGTGATGTTACTCTGAACTGTATTTAATTTAGTATCTGACATAGTATAGATTCTGGAAGAGGGAGGAAAAGCATCAAATGTGTTTTTAGAAAGTGTTCATATGCCAACAGCTGTTTTCTCTAAAGAGTCAATGCATGTTAACATGTACCTGTGCTGGTAGTATCGGCTGGTTACAGGAAGCGCATTTTGGTGCAAAAACCCTAGGGTGCAAGAAGAAATGTTCAAATCACATTTAAAGCTTCTTCAAAAAGTACAACCAAAAGACCTATTCTAATCATGCCTTGTTTTTAGCAAAATGTAGATCCACAGGATTTGAAACTCCTCTAAATGTTTGATGATATTTGGGGAAAAGGAGATTTGGAGGAGACCGATCTAGTCCGGCTTTATTGCTTAGCTCTTCCTGACCACTAGGCATAGTGAACCCAGCCCTCTTCCCACATATGCCATTTCTCTTACCTTCCTTTACTCATAAAGCCATTCCAATTCTTCCAGAGGTTCACTGCTTTGACTGCAAAGCGGCTCCTGACTTGGGGACTGTCACTGACATCAGGAAGACATAACTATGCTAAATAGGAGAGGGGCTGATCATGGCTAGGATCTACTTAAACCAAATACATCAACTGGTCTTATTAACTACAGCTGCACTTTATGACAGTCACTGGGCCAACACTCACTCTGTCCTTGTAACACAGTCACCTTGGTACCAATAGGGTTGAGTACTCTTGCAGCATAAGCTGAGTTACTGGTTGAATGGGGCTAAGAGCACATTGCCTTTGAGTGGGAGCAGAAAGGAGTCCAAATGCAATCACTTAAACCACAAAACTTTTTTGTCAGGTGAGGCTATAATCATTCTAACACTAGCTGCTAATTACATGTCTACTGTCCAGTCTAGGTTAACCTAATTTACACACACCAGTGTCATGCACTACCAGAACATCAATTCTTAGAAACAGCCAGCAGAAACCTACCATCGCTTGCAGAATTATCCTGATCTAATTAGTATTGAAAGTCCTGAAAGAAGTAGAGAAACAGCCACCAGAAAAGTACATCCTCTGACATAACTTGATTTTCAATCTCACTTGGCCACTGTATGCTACACTGGGCCCATGAAGTGACCTTTAATATAACTTTAAAATACTTTACAAATGCCAACATGTGAGAGCAGCACTTGATAGACGTCCGAGCAAACAGAAATGACCCTTTTTATGTACAACTTACATAGGATTATAATTATAAGGCTTATAACTATAAGGCTTATATAGGCTTATAACTATACCAATAATTTAACTACTATAATTTTTCTAAGCATCAATGGATTTGCATACTTACGTATGGTAGTCTTTGACACAGTAAATATTGTTCTCCACATCTACAGTGAAAGGGACTCCATCCAAACACTCGTTACACACCATGCAGCGGAAGCAGCCAGGATGGTATGACTTTCCAAGGGCCTGCAAGATCTTAAGAGGAGGCAAACAGCAAAATAAGCAGATGCATGGTTGCATGAGATCCAACTCCCATATACTGCTGTGTCTGATTCTTAATAATGACAGTGAGAAAAGCTCTTCAAGATGAAATTACCACTCTGCAGATCTGTCAGCAAGAGGCCTTTTAAAACAATCAACTTGCTTATTTCAGTGGGTTTCAGTTGGCTCCCAATAAAGAGAGCAAACTGTGAAAATCAGTCCAACACCCATCAGTTGTAGCTCTGCAGGGCCAGTACTGCCAACAGAGATTAAAACCAGCTTCAGATACCACTTACTGGAAAATCTGTTGCAGCCAAACACAAGTTATTGTGATACAGAGTTAATTCACAAAACTTAACAGGCTGTGACAGACAGAATCCAAACCAGTCATTACTCAAACTTGAAAAGTAAAATACCAGACCAACCAAATAAATAGGTGTCCCTTCATTATTTAAGGATCCTAATCCACCACAGTTACTGACTGGTTATTGCTTGGTCATAGGGGCCCATCAGTTTCTGTTAAAATTCCATCTGTATCCATGTGTTTGGATACAGATCCATCCATCTGCCCAGGCTTTTCCCATGCTGACCTTCTCTATTGCATTTTAAAGGTTTCAAGAAAGGGCCTGATGCAGTCAGTCTCAGCTACACCACTACAGAACAAATCCCCACCCTCCTGGCATCCTTGTCTATAACCCTCGCTGTGGCACTGGGACATCAAGGAGGATGCACCAAGCATCTGGAACAAGCCTCTGGGAAGAGTGAAACACGGTATCATCTTCAGGCACCACCAACTGCATACATTTTCAGGTATAAGAAATACCTTTGGAAGGTAATTTCAAAAAGTATCTGCTAGCAGCAGTGCTCAGCTTGGAGCTGCTAATAAGCTGGAGATGAAAAATCTCCACAGGCCAATCTCCATGGCCCTGTAGATGATTCTATGAATAAAGACTGAATCAACAGGAAATAAGAAGTGCCACATCAGAAAAATGCACAAAGTCAATTGAATTTAACCTTTTTCCCTCCTCTAATGAAGCCCTATAGTTCAGTTTTGGTTTGCAAGCCTGTTCCTAGCCAGAAACAACTTGCCTGTGTGTGTTGCGATCAAGGCAGCTATGCAACACACACTGTTAGCCTGGCATGGTTGTGCAGCCACCCCTTTGCACAGAGCAACTCCTAATTCAACTGCACTTTCAGCCTTGAACAGCTTCCGGTGTGCTCAGGGCTGTGGGGCTGCAGCTCCCTGCTCCTTAGCTGCACATGGGCACCGCTGCTGTGCAGGCATGTTTATTGTATCTGTGCTCCCAGGGAGGAACATGAAGGAATTAACCAACCAAGACTGCTTAATTCCTGGAGCTCCCAGAGCTGTTTCCTTTTGTCAGAGCACACTTCCTGATGGGAGAAGGGCAGACAAGCACCTGCCAAGCTTCCAGCTACAGAGCTCCACCAATGAGATATTATGGACTCTAGTCTGGGATTCTGCCACTACGGGCCAGTGCAAAGCATGCAAGTCAGGATACCCCTCTCCCACCATGACAGAAATCTAGAAATTTGCTCTTGGGCTAAAACAAACAATATCCTTGTCCATCCAGTGGTGCCAGGATATGAGCCAGAATCTTTGTTAGTGAAGTCTCTGTTCCAGCTTGTATTGAACCTCCATGTTTGCATCACAATAGTTACTTCCATTAGGCATACTGAAGTTCACATACATAAAGAAAGAGGAAAATAGATATACTACATGATCTGCACTACTTCAGTGCGCAAGCCACTTCATTTTGTTTGGGAATTTCTGATTAGGACAAACAGACTAAATTCTTCCTGTTTTTACCCACTGAAATAAATGATGCCAGCAGTATCTGGTCCAACCCACAGCTCTTTGATTCTGACTGCTATCTCCCTACAAATCCCAGTGGCAAAATGCATTTTAACTGACATGGAGCAAGTGGCAGAAGATAAATAAAGTCAGTCACATAGCAGGCAACAAACCTCAGGACTATCGATACTGTCCCTCTCCTCTCTAGCCCAGATTCCATCCACTTGACAGAGCTCACTCTTGCTATTCTACTGTCTTACAGAGCACACCCTATTTTCCTTTACCATGTTCTCATACAAAGCTGTGCTGTATTTTTCCCCCTTAGTATTAAAATTCTATTTATCTTTCTGTTTTTAAACTGGCATGTGGCAGAACAAACAGCCTCCCGTGATCTCAGCTAGAAAAGAAGCCCAACTTACTATACTTTAAGAGTAATAGAGCATGAAGGTATTTTTATTTACTGCCTCAGTTTCAAATGTTAGATTGAAAGCAGTAAGGACACAATGATAGTCTGACTAGGGAAAAGCACAATGTCTCACAGTGCAGTGCCCAAAGTACATGAACAGCAAGCTGCCCCACAGTTAGGGATTTAGGTCTCTTACCATTTCCATTATGAGGTGTCCACAAACAAAGCACTTGTCTGCTGTTTGCTGAAAACCTGAATACTATTCAAATGACAGAAAAAGAGAGGATTATTAGTAGCCACTCCTCTAGCTGCAGAAATACCTTTTAAGTGAACGCTGTGCTATTTTACAGCCTGTGCTATATATATGATAACAAACTATACAATAGGTTTGGGAGATAGTAGAAGCCTTTGCTTTGCTCTTGCAGCATGCTCAGATACCAGCTTGGCCTTCTGATCCAGTGCAAAGTTTCCATTGAGATGATTTTTATTTCTGAAGCCTATTTGACAAGTTTGTGTTTGGTGTGTTAGAAATAGCTTGAATTAACTCTTTTGATTGATGTTGTGTAAGTAAATAACACAGGACTTACCTCCCAACTCCTATTCAAATTAGTGACCAGATGCTTACTGACCTCAGATTTTGACCTACATTTCACTCTATATGCAGGCTAGAAAAATGAAGACAGGCCCAAGGAGGATTTAAGCTGCCTCATGGATACCAAGCATTTTATCCAGGGAAGAATCTAAAAGTCTAGTCATAGGAGCTTGGGCTTCCTGCACAATGTGGACAACAGTAAGGTACCTCAGAAAGATGATACAAACCCCAACCAGCCTATGCTCCAGCCTGCAGTGGGAAATGGGAAGGCTGGTCAGGCCTGGCAGCAGAGCCCTCTCAGGTTCAAATGCCAGGGGCATGGCAGCAGGGAGGCACTTTGCCCATTTGGGACCAAAGCTCTGTGTTCCCTGCCTGAGTTGTTTTGACCTTAACTTTGTACTTGCATCCCCAAAGCAGATCCTGTTTCAGATGCCAAAGTCTGTCTTTAGCCCTGTGTTTAGAAGTATACAAAAAATACCAAGGTTATCAGGCCAGACAACTGACATACCAAACAACCACCCTACAGGCAAGAGGCATTTGCCTGAGGAACTCCAGCCATGTAATTTTGAAACTGGTATTTGCAGTGGCTGAACTTTACCCTCACCCACTGCAGTCCCATATAAGCAAAGTGCTGCGTGTGCACTCTTTCCTGCCAGAGGAAAGGGGTGCCCAGTTATTTGTATGGTATTGCAGAGCGATGCTTATTTCAGCAATTAAGGTTGTAGCAAAGCTCACCTGAAACATACTTTAGTTGCACAAGATAAAAGAGAGAGAATGGGAAGGATGAGTGTAAACTGGACTCTTCTCCTAGAGCACAGGTTAATTGGTTCAGGCATCTAATGTATCCTCAGAGCCTCAGCCCAACAGAGTTTACAGCTTGCTCCATTCCCCCCTTGATTTAGTGAGGATTAACTGTCCCCTCACATTCACAAGCCAGTGTTTCCCAGCCTAGAGCTGCCATATGTTTTCTTTTTTATTGGTGTGAAAGGATTACATATTATTTCCCATCAATACATTGGAGACAAAATTATTGTTGCTATGCAACAGATTATGAAGGAAAAGGTCTCGCAAACTCTTTGACGGGACCAGAAAGTCAGTAAGTGACAGTGTGGCAGCTGTCACAGCTCCAGATTTACTACACACTGAGGAACACAGCTCATGCAATCCTAAGAAACTGAAACTTCATCAAAAGAGACCAGGGTGCTGAGGAACAAATACAGAGTCCAACAGTCCTAGCTGGCTATTTCTACAAGATACCAGTTTTTGCCTTTTTTCTTTTTCTTATAGATGCAGAACAGAAGGCCTCACTGCTTGGGATGCTTCTTGGCTGCACTGTATCTGAGTAACCATCTGGCTAGACTATTTCCTAAGGTTGCAAACTCGAGGGTTACTGGAAACAGATGGGTAGGTCCAAGTGGCGCAGACAGCAAAGGATTAACAATAGTACAAACCCAGGTAATTCTAAAATCCTGCTGGAACGAATTTACCAGCACCATCTGGCTGTCACTTGATAAGGAATGCAAAGGAGCATTTACCCAGCTATTGATTAAGAGGGAACATTAGTCCCCAAGAACAGAATGGTATAGTGGTCAGAATACTGTCATTTATTGCTAACTAGATTGTCATAAATTACACTGTCAGAAAGAAAGGTTTTGCTGACACAAAATCACTCTTTATATGACTAACCCTATTAAACTAAAACCATGATTTGTTTTTAACAAGAGAATTGTTATTTGTCAAACACATCCAAAACTGGATTACCCAATTACGACTTTGCAAACTTGCGGTAAGTCTAATTAGCAGTGATAACATATTTCATGGGTTCGGGGAGCTGTCCTTTACCACTACACTCTCTTCTGATCACAGTCTCAATCCCAGACAAACAGTGAGATCAGGGTTTTGGATTAATCTCTGCTTGTGCTTTAAATCTACTTGGACTGGAACAGAATAACAGCCTCAGATCCCAGCAGCAGTTTTCTACATGATGGTAGTACTGTGAACACTGGTGTTTAAAGGTAAACAATAAATTATTTTCTCTACATTTTTGTAGCTCACTTGTCAACTTCTGCTTTGTAGTGTTTGTTCTTAACTTGGAGACTTCAAACAGGGCTCTCGTGCTAAGTTTTTCAATTTTAGAAGCAGAGCTTACAAAGTCTTAAAATACTAATTAAAATTGGCAACCTCTGTCTTTGAAGCATTTTATTATTAACCTTCACAAAACTTGTGTGTGCAACGAGAGAGAACTTGTGACTTGCTCCAGACTGCAGACAAGGCAGAATGGCCTCTTTATTATCTCTCAGCACACCCAAGAGCCTCCCTGATGGTGGGTGCCCAGTGTGGCTGGGTGGAAGAAGAACTGGTCCCCCAGAGCTTGTAAACTAGGTAACTGCAAGAGAAGAGGAGATTATGTTCTACAGACTTGTAGCCTCTTTTATTACTGACATAGTTGGAGGGGGAAAATGAGCTTTTGCACACACCAGCCTCCCTCACAACCTGGAGACATGAAAAAAAATTGAGGCGAAACAGTGAAGTAATGCAGGCTGATAGGCAAGAGCCTTGTAGAGAAGACAACTTCACAGCTATGCTTCCCGTGCACAGGGTATTTTATACATGCAGTTTCATTTGGGATGTAAGCAGTCCCGGGCTCAGTTCTAGACTTACTCTATAAAGTTTTGTATGTGACAGGTTTTGTTTGGGTTTTTTTTTTATTTTTTTTTAAATTTTGCTGGCAGACCAGTAAGATGATGTAAATACAGACCAGTCTCAAACTAGATGGAAATGTTCAGAAATCTACAGACAGTCTGCACCTAGGACAAATAAGCGTAATTTTCAACTTTCCCAAATATTCATTATAGATACTCATTAAGCATATATAAAAACATTAAAAGAAGTTGTTTTAAAAAGAACACCTCTGAGATTCAAAGCTGAAAATGAACTATTACCCTTTACTCTCACTTCTGTGACTTAGAAATAAGATGCTAGTTACCAGGATGCAAAGAAAACAAGTGCATGTTGAAAAGCTGGCATAGTATTTTTCCTGATTTCATAGTTTGGTCCCAACTGTTTCCTCCATATTTACCTTGTCCTTGACTTCTCTCCCAGGATAACAAAATCTCACTTTATGTGCATGAATCAAGAATTTGTAATCAAGCTCCCCACTGATACTTATATAAAATAAGACTCTGGGAAACTAAATAAACCTTGAGAAATATGTTAATTATGTTAGAAGAGTAAAAATAAAGTATAAGACTTGGCTGGCTGATCTTTTCTTTTGTTTGCTGTCAAATATACTTTGATTATCAAACAGGCAAAAAAACTCTCTAATGATTCTGTCCAAAAGTCTTTGTTTCAATGCAAGAGGAAAACAAGTCCCCTTCTGTCCTGAATATTTAGGCCTCTTACTGTCCTCCTGTGATAATCTTGGGGCTTATAACTCTTCTGTCTAATGTGCAATATATCCAAAAAGACATTAACAATGACTTTTGAGCATATAATGAACAATTATGCATGGAGGATAATCCCACCAAGTACTATGAGAAACAATTTCTCCTGTCTGCCCTCAGTCCTGTAACCAAGCCTGGTTGTCTACCCAGGGTCTTTTAAAGTTTGACCTTCTCACCATGATTTTCTAAAGCAAAAACATTCAGAAAATAGTATGCATGAAAAAGGCTTACAGGACCCCAAATTTCTACCTTAGGCAACGTCAGATCTCTGAAAAGACATGTCGCTGCTTCTCCTTCGCATGCTTAACCGTGCCCAAGAAGAGGCTGATGCACTTCCCTGCTGTTATGCACTCAACAAAACAAAACCTTCCTCCTGGAAACAGACCCTGGAATCTCATTCGGGCCCGTTTTCTTCTTTGATGAGGATGTTCAAAACCTGCTAAAGGCCTGTGCAAGCAGATAGAGAGGGTTACATTTCAGTAGGTGTGGCAGTTGCTGCCCCAGTAATGGTACAAAACTGTAAAAACTACAATTCACTGTTACAGCACTGCAAACTTGCCAACTGTGATTGCTCAGTCTAGACTTGAGATTCCTACACTTTTATGCTTTAAGGGCTTCTGAAAGGGATGATCAGGAGTTTTTTGCCAAAACACCTCAGGCATTTAATTCTGAAAACTAATTTCTGAATAATGTATTCCAATCCCAGGCTGCTTGTAATCCCTCACACTCTCTTCTCCTTGGTTTCCCATTAGAGGAGCATCTGTCTTCTCGCTGCTTTATTGTTTGCTTTCTGCATGGGACCCTCAGTACATGGGACACAACAATACAAGAAATTAATGGGATCATGTTAAGAGAGGGAGAAAATATCAAATTTGGTTTCATGCAGATGGGGTTTTGCTGGTTTTTTTACACACATATTTAAATGCAGCGATTAAACTGAACTGAACAAAATGGGGCCTTCTCAGGCTCAAAGATATGGGAGCCTCATGTCAGGTGGCAGAGATTAAAGGAAAACAGTCCAGAACTTACTCTTCATCTTACTGAAACCCTTTCATATACCCTGTTGCTTAACCCTGTATTGCTGCCAGTGAGGAAACACTACCACAGCTTATCTTCTTGCTTCTGTGTTTCTACTTTGTTATGTTTGAAGGACATGGGTAGGACAAGGAGGGACTTCATGTTCTGCACAGAAGTAACAATTGGTCTGGCTATGCACAAAACTGCCATAAATAAAGAATTCAGCTGGCAGATAACCTTGCCTTAGCAGTCAGGCATTTCATAGCCTCTGAGAAGGGAATAGCCATTTAATTCCTAGAGAGCCTACAGAGACCCATGCGTACACTCACCAAGGCTATTTTCTGTCCAATTAATTAAGAGACAATAATGATTTTCTTACCTAGAACTTCCTTAAACTCCTGCGGAAGCTTTGCAGTAACAATGATCAAGTAAAAAGCTTGAAGCAACAACTTTAAATCTGCCTCATATACAGCCCAAAAATCTATTAACTCAATTCACATCATAAATTTATACTCTTACTGGGGGTTATTTATTGTCACTGCTACCATCTATTATGTTGTCATGGTTTAAGCTTATCAGGGTCCGATTGGAGAAAACCCCAGTGTCGGACCCTGTTTCAGTTCGTGATCCCAAGAGTGAAATTAAGAGGCAAACAAGGTCAAGTACCGTAATCAATCAGTTGGTTTATTAAGAAAGGACAATTATTATAAAAAAGGGAAATTATTGTAATAGTGATAGGACAGACGGGAAGAAGGATGGAAATTGTCCGGGGTTCAGCTATAGCAGTCATTTTTCTCCTTCTTAGTAGCTGGTGCATGCTGTGTTTTTTAACTTTCAGCCTGGGAACAACGCTGATAACACTGATGTTTTTAGTTGTTGCTAAGTAATGTTTACTCCGACCAAGGACTTTCTCAGTCTCATGCTTTGCCAGGGAGGAGGGGAAGCCGAGAGGAAGCAGAGACAGGACACCTGACCCAAACTAGCCAAAGGGGTATTCCATCCCATGGCACGTCATGGTCAGTATATAAACCAGGGGGAGTTACCCGGAAGGCCCAGATCACTGCTCGGGTCGGGCTGGGTATCGGTCGGCGGGTGGTGAGCAATTGTATCCTCTGCCCTTGTTATTTCCCTTATCATTATTATTATTGGTGGTAGCAGTAGTGGTTTTGTATTATACCTTAGTTACTGGACTGCTCTTATCTCAACCCATGGGAGTTACATTCTTCCGATTCTCCTCCCCATCCCTCCGGGAGCGGGGGGAGGAAGAAGGGGGGGAGTGAGCGAGCGGTTGTGTGGTTCCGAGTTACCAGCTGGGCTCAAACCACGACAAAATGAAGCAAGGATTCGGGGTGCAGAGAGAGTCACCACTGTGGATCCAGCAGTGTCCCGGGGATCCATTGTCGTCGGACGTGGTGGGAGTCCAAGAGTCCGTAGTAGTCGTCGGAGATGGGTGTCCTCGTGAACGTGTCCTTCTGGAGTTGTCCCCTTGAAGGTACACTTGGAGGTGTCCTGATGGAGTTGCCCTCATGGCAATGTCTCATGGAGGGTGTCCCTCAGGGTCCATAGTAGTCATCAGTGGAGAGTGTCCTCACAGAGGTGTCCTCCTGGAGACATCCTCATGGCAATGGCTCCTTTTCGTGATTACCTTTTCCCCCTTTTATAATGAGTTGGGGGGAGTACCTCTGATCTTCATGTCACATATTACACGTTCCTGGTGGACCAGTTTCCCTGGTCTTGCAGCCAGCTCTTCAACTGCAAGTGTCTGCACAGATGTCTGCAGCAATTCTTGGGATAATGGGCAGCAATTCCTCACACCAGTCCTCAAGATAATGGATGGAAGAGTCTTATCTCATCTCTTTCCCACTCATAATGGACGGTGGAGTCCCATTTCAGCTCCTCGCACCCTTCTCCCAGGCAATGGACATTGGAGTCTTATCTCAACTCCTCCCACCCATCTCTGAGACAATGGACTGGTGGAATTCCATCTCAGCTTCTCATACCAATCTTTGAGACAATGGACAGTGGAGTCTTCATTTCAGACCAGTCTCTCACAAAGCCCAGCCGATAACTCAGAACCATGCAGCTGCTTGCTCACCCCCCCCGCCCCACTCCCAGAGAGATGGAGCGGAGAATCAAAAGAATGGAAATCCCATGGGTTGAGATAAGAACAGTCCAGTAACTAAGATATAATACAAAACTACCACCACTAATAATGATAAGGAAAATAAGGGGAGAGAGAATATAAAACTAAAAAGGGAAGGGAGAAAACACTAAACACAAGTGATGCACAATACAATTGCTCACCACCCACCGACCGATACCCAGCCCGACCCAAGCAGCGATCTGGGCCTTCCGGGTGACTCCCCCCAGTTTCTATACTGGGCATGACGTGCTGTGGGATGGAATACCCCTTTGGCCAGTTTGGGTCAGGTGTCCTGTCTCTGTTTCCTCCCGGCTTCCCGTGCCCCTCCTCACTGGCAGAGCATGAAACTGAAAAGTCCTTGATGGGAGTAAACATTACTTAGCAACAACTAAAAACATTGGTGCGTTATCAGCGTTGTTCTCAGACTAAAGTCGAAAACACAGCACTGCACCAGCTACTGAGAAGGAGAAAAATAACTGCTACAGCTGAACCCAGGACAGGATTGAAAAGGAAAGACAGAATTATTGAGCTGTTTTTCCATCGCCCATGATTATGCACCAATTCATCAACAAAATGGAACAAGAACATCTGACTGGGATTATTTATTACAAAGCAAGGCATTTATTTTTTGTTCACTGCAACGGGAACAGTGTCCCTGTTATGGCTAGTTACCCATCTGTGTCCTAACAGCTTTCAGGGAAGGATTAAACTGTCATTTGTTTTATTTCCTTTCATGAAATAACCATCCTAACAGGGCTGAGGCAAGACTTGGATATTGCTGGACTTGCTACTTTAAGGTGGCATGAAAAAGAGTGACTGGATCTTCCCTGGAACTAAAGCAAAGGATGTGTGAGGACAACCTATGGCATGCAGCTTCCCTTCCCCATCCACAACTCCACAAGTAGGTCTAAAAAACTTCTAGCAGTTCTTCCCTGGAAAGAATGAGCAAAATAAGCTGCCTGATTCAGAGAAAGATAATCTGTGCCCTCAGTAAGAGCAAACTTGGGAAAACTATTTGCTAGAAGAATGTACCTTGTGGCTATTGCCAAAGGTTTTGATGGATGTATCTGCACTTTGGACAGCTTTATGGCTGTGCAGTGGAAATTGCTCATAATGAATAACATCTACATTTCTCTAAAACCTTTTGTCCAGAAATCAAAAGTACTTTTCAAAGAAAGGCCCCAGTTTTGAACACTTGATGCTAGCAGCTCCTCATGTCATACTTTTATGGACCAATTTGTTTGGAAACAACTTGGTAGCCAAAGCTCTCTGGCACTGGCTATGCTTTAAGCGACAACTGAGCTCTCTTAAAAAATGTGACCCACACAGCATTTCACTGCTGAAGTGCAACTGCCTCTGGGGTGGAAGAGACCCATGCTGGAGCAGCTGGCACCAGCGCTGTGCTGAACCTCAATAGGGACAGCTCAGCCAAAGAGGGTGAGCCCTGCTCTTAGAAGAGGCACCAAACACTTCTAAGGATCAGGTAATGGCTTTTCTCAAGGTCTTGCCTTCATGGACCATATGCAATGCTGCAGCAAATACCATGCATCACCTTTGATAGAGATGATCTGTCTTGAGTGGGAGTTAAAGAACCAGGTATCACACGCAAGCCATCAATCACAGCTCTGGGGACTCTGCTCTGGCAGAAGGCATTCTGACACAGAAAACAGCAGTGTTAGAGAAGAGTTAAAATACTGACATCTATAGAATGTTAAACATTTCTAACAGTTTCAGTAAGAAGAATCAGAGAATGGTTAGGGTTGGAAAGGACCTTAAGATCATCTAGTTCCAACCCCCCTGCCATGGGCAGGGGCACCTCGCACTAAACCATGTCATCCAAGGCTCTGTCCAACCTGGCCTTGAACACTGCCAGGGATGGAGCATTCACAACTTCATTGGGCAACCCATTCCAGTGCCTCACCACCCTCACTGTAAAGAACTTCTTCCTTATATCTAATCTAAACTTCCCCTGTTTAAGTTTGGACCCATTACCCCTTGTCCTACCACTACAGTCCCTAAGGAAGAGTCCCTCCCCAGCATCCTTGTAGGCCCCCTTCAGATACTGGAAGGCTGCTATGAGGTCTCCATGCAGCCTTCTCTTCTCCAGGCTGAACAACCCCAACTTTCTCTGCTTGTCTTCATACAGGAGGTGCTCCAGCCCCCTTATCATCCTCATGGCCCTCCTCTGGACTTGCTTCAGCAGTTCCATGTCCTTTTTAAGCTTAGGACACCAGAAGTGCACACAGTACTCCAAGTGGGGTCTCACGAGAGCAGAGAAGAAGGGCAGGATCACCTCCTTCCACCTGCTGGTCACGCTTCTTTTGATGAAGCCCAGGATATGGTTGGCTTTCTGGGCTGCAAGCACACACTGAAGCTGGCTCATGTTAAGTTTCTCATCAACCAACACCCCCAAGTCCTTCTCCACAGGGCTGCTCTGAACCACTTCTCTGCCCAACCTGTAGCTGTGCCTGGGATTGTCCTGACCCAGGTGTAGGACCTAGCACTTGGCTTGGTTGAACATCATAAGGTTGGCATCGGCCCACCTCTCAAGCGTGTCAAGGTCCCTCTGGATGGCATCCCTTCCCTCCAGCGTATCAACCGAACCACACAGCTTGGTGTCATCGGCAAACTTGCTGAGGGTGCACTCAATCCCACTGTCCATGTCGCCGACAAAGATGTTGAACAGGACCGGTCCCAACACCGATCCCTGAGGGACACCACTCATTACTGGTCTCCAACTGGACATTGAGCCGTTTACCACAACTCTTTGCGTGTGGCCATCCAGCCAATTCTTTATCCACTGAGTGGTCCATCCATCAAATTGATGTCTCTCCAATTTATTGACAAGGATGTTGTGTGGGACAGTGTCGAACGCTTTGCACAAGTCCAGGTAGATGACGTCAACTGCTCTGCCGCTGTCCATTAGTTCCGTAGCCCCATCATAGAAGGCCACCGAATTGGTCAGGCAGGATTTCCCCTTAGTGAAGCCAGGTTGGCTGTCACCAACCACCTCATTGTTTTTCATGTGCCTTAGCATGCTTTCCAGGAGAATCTGCTCCAAGATTTTGCCAGGCACAGAGGTGAGATTGGCTGGTCTGTAGTTCCCTGGGTCTTCCACCTTCCCCTTCTTGAAAATGGGGGTTATATTACCCTTCTTCCAGTCATCAGGAACTTCACCTGACTGCCAGGATTTTTCAAATATGATGGACAGTGGCTTAGCAACTTCATCCACAAGCTCATTCGGGACCCTTGGATGGATTTCATCAGGTCCCATGGACTTGTGCACATTCAGGTTCTTAAGATGATCTCGAACCTGATCCTCTCCTACAGTGGGCCTAAGGTCTTCATTCTCACAGTCCCTGCATCTGCCTTCCAATCTTGGGTGCTGTGGTCAGAGCACTTGCCAGTGAAGACTGAGGCAAAGAAGTCATTAAGCACCTCAGCCTTCTCCAAATCCAGGGTAGCCATTTCTCCCGTTTCCTTCCGGACAGGGCCCACACTACCCCTAGTCTATCTTTTGTTCGCAATATACCTATAGAAGCCCTTCCTTTATATTTGACATCCCTGGCCAGACTCAATTCTAACTGGGCCTTAGCTTTCCTGACCTGGTCCCTAGCTTCCCGGACAATATCCCTGTATTCTTCCCAGGCTGCCTGTCCTTGCTTCTACCTTCTATAAGCTTCTTTTTTCCTTCTAGTGTGAGGTGTCCCTGCCCATGGCAGGGGGGTTGGAACTTGATGATCTTAAGGTCCTTTCCAACCATAACTATTCTATGATTCTAAGTTTTCTCAGCAGTTCTTCATCCATAGAGGCCTCCTGCCCTTCTTACCCCATGTCCTTTTTGATGGGACACAACGCTCCTGAGCTTGGAGCAGGTGATCCTTGAATATCAACCAGCAGTCTTGGGCCCCCCTGCCCTCTAGGGCCTTATCCCATGGAACCTTACTGAGCGGTTTCCTGAAGTGGACTAAGTCTGCTCTCTTGAAGTCCAGGGCAGGGAGCTTGCTGCGTGCTCTTCTCACTGCCTTGAGGGTCTCATCACATTCCCCACCAACCCCTCCCTGTTGGTGAGCACGAGGTCAAGCATGGCACCTCTCCTTGTCCACTCCTCTATTACTTGAAAGAGGAAGTTGTCTTCCACACAATCGAGGAACCTCCTGGATTGCTTGTGCCGGGCCGTACCATCCCTCCAACAGATATCAGGATGGTTGAAGTCCTCCATGAGGACAAGGGCCTGCGAGCGTGAGGCTGCTCCTATCTGTCTGTAGAGCGCTACATCCACAGAGTCCTTTTGATCAGGCGGTCTGTAACAGATCCCCACAGTGATGTCCCCCATCGCTGTTCTCCCTTTGACGCTAACCCACAAGCTCTCTGTTGGCTGATCACCTGTCCCCAGAGTTCTATACTTTCCAGCCTATCACTGACATAAATAGCTACACCCCCTCCCCGTCTGCCTGGCCTGTCTTTTCTAAAGAGCCTATAACCTTCCATTCCAACACTCCAGCCATAGGAGCCATCCCACCATGTTTCTGTGATGCCAATGATATCATATCCCTGTAGCCGTGCACACATCTCTAATTCCTCTTGTTTATTCCCCATGCTACAGGTGTTTGTATAGAGGCATCTGAGCTGAGCTCCAAATAAAGCCGACTCATTGGCTGGAGTGGCTGAAGTAGCTCTGCATCGCTCCAAGCATTCATTACAGGTGCTGACATCTGACTGGGAGTGTTGGTATGGATTGATGCCCCCCTCCCCCAACATATCTAGTTTAAAGCTTTCTTGACCAGCCTGGCAAGTCTCCTACCAAAGCAGCTCTTCCCCTTTTTGTCAGACCGGCCCCACCAGCCTCCAATAGACCTGGCCTCCCACATTGAGTCCCATGTTCTAAATATCCAAACCCCTGACTATGGCACCACCGTTCTAACCATTTATTAACCTGCCAAATCTGCCTGGCCTTTTCGAGGTCCTCCCCTTTGACCTGGAGGATTGATGAAAAAACTGAGCCCCAGAGCCCCTAACCACCTTTCCCAGGGCTCTGAAGTCCTTCTTTATGCTTTCCAGGCTACTGCTGTCAATATCACTAGCACCCACATGGACCACTAAAAGTGGGTAATAGTCAGTAGGACTTACTAGACCAGGCAGCCTCTCAGCAACATCCCTGATCTGAGCCCCCAGTAGGTAATGCACCTCCCTTGAGATTGGGTTAGGCAGATGGATGGGTACCTCTGTGCCTTTCAAAGTGGAGTCACCTACTACAATCCACCACTTTTTTCTGAATGCACTAGTAGTGATCCTCTTTACTGGTGTGGCAGCTGGTTGTTCATTTGGTGTGGTGGGTGTTGCCTCATTAGCCCCTTGCAGAGCTGTTAAGTGGTTCCAGGTGGGGATGTCAGGTTTTGGAGGAAGCCCCTTGATTTTAATTGTCGTCTTCCTCCTTCTTTTGTTTTTGTTTACAAGTTCCCAACCTCCTGGATTAATGCCCTCCTTGTTTTCTCTATGTGCTATGGTGGATGCTTGTGACCCCTGCACAGTTTGGGCTTGGAGCCAGCAGTCCAGCTCCCTCTCAGCTTCCCTGATATCCCTTAGTCTATTGACAGTCTCCCACAGCTCAGCCACCTGCTGCAGGAGGCCCTCCAACAGGGCACACCGAGTGCAGCCCTGTCCATTATTCACCCTTGCCTCAAGAGACAAGTCGAGGCACTTTCTACACTCTGAGTTCTGCACTGCAGCCAGGGTAGCCAGTGCAGAGCTCCCAGACTGAGCCCTGGCCCTAAGGCAAGTGCTCACCATCTCACTCACCTGCCTGCTCACCCTGCCTGCACCAACTGCCACGTCACACCCTGTTTGCCCGCTCTGTTTGCCGTGCTCTCCGGGCAGTGTTTTATCCGCTCAGGGCGGTGCTGTCCCTCCTGGCACCGCCCCCTGTGAGTCAGCTGCTCGTGTCAGCAGAGCTGCTGGCTCCTGGGCAAGTCCTGTAGAGGACTTGAGGCTCTCTTGGTGGTTCTTGCCGTTCAGGATCGAGACTCCTGGATGCTGAGTTTTCTCCACGCTTCAGTGCTGAAGTCATCCTCTCTGGAGCTACTCACCTCGGCAAACAACAAATGAAACATCGACTCCTCACATCTGTCCTTGGCAATCCATGGAAAGATCACCCTGCTGTTGCAAGCCTAACCATGTACACACAGGCCCCTCCAATTCAGTTGTTACTACATGGGTTTCACTACTGACCCCAGCCTGACAGCACAGTACCTCCTGCCCAATTTTCTGAAGCTGCTCTGCTTTCTAATTCCTGTTATCTTTGTGTCATACTTGAAATAACCAGGTCACAAGCTGCAGGGTCACAACTCTAAAGAGCTGTGACCTGGCTCCCATACCTATAGGAGCATCTAATTTTCCTGATCAGCTCCCAGGCAAACAAAAGCTAAGGAAGAGCAAGGACACCACCTGGAGACAATATTTTCTTAGCTGGAATACAATTATAACATAGGCAGACTACCTCTGTTACCTCCCCAAATTAAAATAATCTTTTTCTTGTGCTCTTACCTAAGAATGACATCCCTGACATCGCACTACCATACTGTCAGCAGGGAATCCATGTATAAAGCTGCACTAAGATTTGGAGTTACAATAGAGACTGAATTTCTGTTATACAGAAAAAGCATTTGGCTATCTGCTTTGGACTGAAAACACCTCTTTTTAGAAAGGATTGAGGTTTCCAAGTGGTTAAGAGCAAGACCTGGGAATACGAAGGAGTTAAATAATTTCCTTTTTAATTGCTACTTTGCAGCCTTTTCCTCCGACTTTGAGAAAAGCTTTGAGCTTTCAGTCCACACAACTCTAAAATAAGCAAAGTTGGTTTATTTTATTAGGGAAATAAGACAATTCCTAGTATTCTTGCTATAACATTTGCTCAGGGGAAGCTGAGAGGAGATGAAATCACTTTCTGAGAAGCAGCTGGCTTAACATGGGCAGGGACAATGTCAAAATTTGATTTCTTTTGCTGACTTACACAGCCGCGAGTCCCTTGGTCTGCTTCTCTCCCATCCCTCTGTGCTACTGGGAATCTGCCAAGACACGCCTGTGGGAGGTTTGGTCTTTTAAATCTGTGCCTTAAATGTCCCAACAGTTCCCTAACATGTAGAGTTTATTCCTATCAGGCCCTTAACCTCAGTTTTCTTGGGAAAATCACTGCAAGTATCTCCCTTCAGAAGCTGACTACGGAACATGTCTAAGAACTAAAGAGGTTCCCTCACCCCTTGAAAACAGAATATTCTCCAAAAGATTGAGATTTTTAGATTTAAAATTCTCATGTTTAGGCTGGAATTACAAGCTAATAACAATCATGTCATTAAGTTTGGATGAAAGCTTTTGACCATGGGGAAAGTACATTCCAACACAGTTCAAAATAAAAATCTCAAAGGTCTGAGCCCCTCCATCTCACACACCACCTCTTCCCCATCTCCCTGTGCTTCTGCATAAACACAGTGGAAAAAAAAAGCTGAAAAAAGCAAGGGAGAAAAATAATTTTCTCTACAAAATGCCAGCAAAACAGGAACACATTTAAATTATAACAAGAAACTTATTTTCTGCACAAAATACAATTTGCTCTTTTCAACAGGCTCCAGCTGTGGTAGGCTGAGAGTAAAGGTGTAACACATGAAGGCAAATATGGCTTATATTTGGGGAATTTCCATGATTTTTATGGATTGCACTGATGAGAAATACATTTGCACACTCTGAAGTGCCAGTAACATTTTCATTGTGAGATATACTTTGAATAATTCCTTTGCAAAAAGCACAGCCATATTTTCATTAGAAATGGAAAGTCGTTCTGGAAGACCCAAGCTGGTATTTTAATAAATAAAGGTGGTACAAGTTCAACATACTGATTCTCCAATTCATCATCCTCCAAGCTAAAATATATCATTCCTCTCTCATTTCAATTCCCAGCCATGCTGTCCTCTTAATTATAAATGGTCTGCCACTTATCAAATCATTCCCTGTGTCCTGCACAATCCTCACCCTTAATTGCACAAATATTTTATTTTTGGAACAACACAGCTCAGCAACAAGTTTAATTTTTCTTTTCATGACTTAGTCCCTATTAAAGTAAAGCATTTGTGAAAGCTCTGTGTGCACGGAGAGAAAATTAGTTGCTCCTCCATGGCTAACAGTTTTTAGCTAATCACAATGCATCTCCACATCACTCGGAGCAGGGCAGTAATTAAAACTGTGCCTGCAACAAAGCAACATTGTACACGGCGATGATGTACTCCAGTCAAAAATGTCTTCCCTCTTGTTATGATTGGTATTCCCCAGATGTTTGAGCTCTAGCTTGGCAGGCAAGCCTTTGTGGCTGCAATTCAAGTCCCAGGCTTGAGCAGCTCCAGTGTTTATTCTCATAATTTACACTTTGTGATGGCTTATGGACAGTTATGTACTTGGTTTCATAGCCACCACTTCAAACCAAGGGCCTGATCCTGCCGTTAATGAGTTAGTGGTAAATGGTTCCCAATTCCAGCACTGGCAGGAGACCTCAGATGACTAAACTGTGTCTCAAAGCAAACAAATCAATATAAAAGAACAATTTGGTTTAAAAACAAAACAGCAAAAAAAAAAAAAAAAAAGCCTGAATCTTACTTACTAGGAAGTCTTCTTCACAGTACACCTTGCCATTGACATTGTAGAACGCTTTTCCTCGTAGTCTTCTCCCTGTTAAAATACAGTACTGTCAGGATTTTGTGCTCCATGCCCAAACCCAGTCATTACTCAGAATGCAAAGTGGAAAGCATGCCCTGCTGTGCCTGTCTGCATGGCCAGCTCCTGGCCCCTCTCCTCCTCCAGGGTCCATCCAGAGACATGGGTGATCATTTGGCTCTCAGCTCCATCCTGCCTTAACAAATTCCTTATCAACTAAATGTTGCTTCTAAGTGCAGGTCATGGAACCCAGATGATAGCAGTTCCTGGAAAAATTGAAATCTAAACCCAAAAATGACTACTTGGGGGGGGCAAAGGCTCATTTGTAAATTGAGACCATTTCCTTAGCATGTGAAATCACAACAGGCATACATCCACTGCAATCAGCATCAGCAAGGTGTTTGTCTCTGAAGGAACAAACAAGGGACACTGCAAATGGATGTTCCTGTCCCCTTTACAAATATTAATACATTCAGCAATGCCACAGCAGCTACACCCACAGCTGCCTGCATTACTAAAGCAGTACAAGGCACACATGATGGAGGGAAGGGCAGAAAAATCATACTGAAAACAAGAGATTTCATTTTCAAGCTTAAACATTTGCCATTTTATTAGCACTTTTGGAACTCTATTGACAAAGCCTGTGATCATCATTAATTGATGGCTCTCTTTACAGCTAAGAATGCACAACAGACTCCAGAGAGTCACAACAAAAAGGATTAAAACCAGGAATTCAAAAACCACTGAGCTCAAACAGTTCTCAAATAGAATAGATCAGATCTGTCTTACACCAGAACTGCTCCACCGAAAGCATCGCTATTTTATAAATGAAAACCAGTGAGGGAAAAGGGAAACCACACTCATCCTGACTCACCTTATTTCCACTCTGTGCCAGAGTCTCACTGGCCAAAGCTTCCAAACGTTTGGGTGCTCTCACAAGCCATTTGCAGCCTTGGCAAACAAGAGGGCGCAGTGCCTACCATGGGCTGTGTACCCGCTGCTGTTAGCAGTGACACAGATCGAGGAAGAGGGCAAGAGGCTCTGTATGTACAGGTCAACAAATGAGCCCCCCAGTCACTACCGAAGCTTTTACTCCACGGACTAAGCCTGGATGTCTCCTACTGAGGCAGAGTGAGTAGATCCACCATAAACGCCACTGGTCTTTGCAGAGGGTTTGACTCCAAGGGCCCTCGAGCTGAGCCAGCTGGCTGAGCAGAGGACAGGAGTGCTCTCCAGGGTTTCCATAAGCAAAGTTGGGGCTGTTCAGCCTGGAGAAGAGAAGGCTGCATGGAGACCTCATAGCAGCCTTCCAGTATCTGAAGGGGGTCTATAAGGATGCTGGGGAGGGACTCTTCCTTAGGGACTGTAGTGGTAGGACAAGGGGTAATGGGTTCAAACTTAAACAGGGGAAGTTTAGGCTAGATATAAGGAAGAAGTTCTTTACAGTGAGGGTGGTGAAGCACTGGAATGGGTTGCCCAGGGAGGTTGTGGATGCTCCATCCCTGGCGGTGTTCAAGGCCAGGCTGGACAGAGCCTTGGACCACGTGGTTTAGTGCAAGGTGTCCCTGCCCATGGCAGGGGGGTTGGAACTAGATGATCTTAAGGTCCTTTCCAACCCAAACCATTCTATGATTCTATGATTCTAATGTTGAGGAAAACATGATTAATTTTCAGTGCTTGAAAGTGCCTTTTTCATGCTGCCACTGTGATCTGATCCTGGGAAACACTGTGTGGCACAAAGAAGTTGGGATCTGGGTTGATGCTTTTGGGAAAACACATGCTGCATGTGGTTGTCTGGTGGATTTACTGTCATGGCCAAGGGAAATGCTTCTTTTGTGTGCACATTCTTGGGATGTCAATCTCACGGACTGCTGTCTCCATACTTCTGGAAGGTGGAGTCAGCTCTTGTTTGTCTTTCTAGCTGTGTGGTAGCTCAGGTGGGGACCAGGAGCCTGGTAGCATGGGCAATGCACTGACACTGTCCTATATCCTCCGGGACTCTTAGGTCAAACTGGTCCATTCTACATGTCACACAAACAAGACACGAGGCTGCGACAGCAATTAGTGGGTCACAGGGCCTCTCTCAACTGATGCAGGAGCAATCACCTCTAGATCTAGGCTTAGTGATACGTTAGTGATAGGCTGGAGAGTATGGAACTCTGTCTGGGGACAGGTGATGAGTCAACAGAGAGCTTGTGGGTCAGGGTCAAAGGGAGAACAGCAATGGGGGACATTACAGTGGGGATCTGTTACAGACTGCCTGATCAAGAGGACTCTGTGGATGAAGTGCTCTA
Source organism: Strigops habroptila (assembly GCF_004027225.2). Classification (NCBI taxonomy): domain Eukaryota; kingdom Metazoa; phylum Chordata; class Aves; order Psittaciformes; family Psittacidae; genus Strigops; species Strigops habroptila. The sequence continues at coordinate 9,102,761 of NC_044301.2, forward strand.
CAGACAGATAGGAGCAGCCTCACGCTTGCAGGCCCTTGTCCTCATGGGGGACTTCAACCATCCTGATATCTGTTGGAGGGACAGTACAGCCTGGCACAACCAATCCAGGAGGTTCCTCAGTTGTGTGGAAGACAGCTTCCTCTTTCAAGTAATAGAGGAGCCGACAAGGAGAGGTGCCCTGCTTGAACTCATGCTCACCAACAGGGAGGGACTGGTTGGAAATGTGATGCTCCAGGGAAGCCTTGGCTGTAGCAATCATGAGATGGTGGAGTTCAAGATACTCAGGACAGTGAGAAGAGCATGCAGCAAGCTCCCTGCCCTGGACTTCAAGAGAGCAGACTTTGGCCTCTTCAGGAACCTGCTCAGTAAGGTTCCATGGGATAAAGTCCTAGAGGGCAGGGGGGGCCCAAGACTGCTGGTCGATATTCAAGGATCACTTGCTACAAGCTCAGGAGTGTTGCGTCCCGACTAGAAGGAAGAGCAGCAGGAGGGCCAGGAGACCTCCATGGATGGATAAGGAGCTGCTGAGGAAACTTAGAGGGGAAAAAAGAAGCTTATAGAAGGTAGAAGCAAGGACAGGCAGCCTGGGAAGAATACAGGGATATTGTCCGGGAAGCTAGGGACCAGGTCAGGAAAGCTAAGGCCCAGTTAGAATTAAATCTGGCAAGGGATGTCAAAGATAACAGGAAAGGCTTCTATAGGTATGTAGCAAATAAAAGACAGACTAGGGACAATGTGGGCCCTGTCCGGAAGCTATCGGAAGAACTGGCTACCCTGGATTTGGAGAAGGCTGAGGTGCTTAATGACTTCTTTGCCTCAGTCTTCACTGGCAAGTGCTCTGACCACAGCACCCAAGATTGGAAGGCAGACGCAGGGACTGTGAGAATGAAGACCTTAGGCCCACTGTAGGAGAGGATCAGGTTCGAGATCATCTTAAGAACCTGAATGTGCACAAGTCCATGGGAACTGATGAAATCCATCCAAGGGTCCTGAAGGAGCTGGTGGATGAAGTTGCTAAGCCACTGTCCATCATATTTGAAAAATCCTGGCAGTCAGGTGAAGTTCCTGATGACTGGAAGAAGGGTAATATAACCCCCATTTTCAAGAAGGGGAAGGTGGAAGACCCAGGGAACTACAGACCAGCCAATCTCACCTCTGTGCCTGGCAAAATCTTGGAGCAGATTCTCCTGGAAAGCATGCTAAGGCACATGAAAAACAATGAGGTGGTTGGTGACAGCCAACCTGGCTTCACTAAGGGGAAATCCTGCCTGACCAATTCGGTGGCCTTCTATGATGGGGCTATGGAAATGATGGACAGCGGCAGAGCAGTTGACGTCATCTACCTGGACTTGTGCAAAGCATTCGACACTGTCCCACACAACATCCTTGTCTCTAAATTGGAGAGACATCAATTTGATAGATGGACCACTCGGTGGATAAAGAATTGGCTCGATGGCCACATGCAAAGGGTTGTGGTAAACGGCTCAATGTCACCAGTAATGAGTGGTGTCCCTCAGGGATCAGTGTTGGGACAGATCTTGTTCAACATCTTTGTTGGTGACATGGACAGTGGGATTGAGTGCACCCTCAGCAAGTTTGCCGACGACACCAAGCTGTGTGGTTCGGTTGATACGCTGGAGGGAAGGGATGCCATCCAGAGGGACCTTGACACGCTTGAGAGGTGGGCCCTTGCCAACCTCATGAAGTTCAACCAAGCCAAGTGCTAGGTCCTACACCTGGGTCAGGACAATCCCAGGCACAGCTACAGGTTGGGCAGAGAAGTGGTTCAGAGCAGCCCTGTGGAGAAGGACTTGGGGGTGCTGGTTGATGAGAAGCTTAACATGAGTCGGTAGTGTGTGCTTGCAGCCCAGAAAGCCAACTGTATCCTGGGCTGCATTAAAAGAAGTGTGACCAGCAGGTCAAAGGAGGTGATCCTGACCCTCTTCTCTGCTCTCATGAGACCTCACTTGGAGTACTGTGTACAGTTCTGGTGTCTTCAACATAAAAAGGACATGGAGCTGTTGGAGCGAGTCCAGAGGAGGGCCACGAGGATGATAAGGGGGCTGGAGCACCTCCCATATGAAGACAGGCTGAGAGAGTTGGGGCTGTTCAGCCTGGAGAAGAGAAGGCTGCATGGATGTAGCCTTCCAATATCTGAGGGGTGTCTACAAGGATACTGGGGAGGGACTCTTCCTTAGGCACTGTAGTGATAGGACAAGGGGTAATGGCTTCAAACTTAAACAGGGAAAGTTTAGATTAGATATAAGGAAAAAGTTCTTTACTGTGAGGGTGGTGAAGCACTGGAATGGGTTGCCCAAGGAAGTTGTGAATGCTCCATCCCTGGCAGTGTTCAAGGCCAGGTTGGACGGAGCCTTGGCTGACATGGTTTAGTGTGAGGTGTCCCTGCCCATAGCAGGGGGGTTGGAACTAGATGATCTTAAGGTCCTTTCCAACCCTAACTATTGTATGATTCTGTGATCTTCCTCCCTGCTTATCCAAGCTGTTTTAAACCTCTCCAGTGAAAGGTAAAGGAAAGGTAAATGGAAGGGACGGAAGAAAAGGAAAGAGGCCAGAATAGCTTTTTAAAAGACATGTTGGCTCTGACCCAGAATTTATACACAGCTTGTCTTTAGATGAAGTCAATTGGCTGCACCCAGAACAGGGACTTCCCTTGGACTGATGCGGCACTTCTCCCTTGCTCACACACACCACCAGTGTAGAGCCAGAGCTTTTGCTTCAGGTGGAGAAGTGCTGGCCATCACCCTCACCACACACCATTATGGTTGGAAGCAGCAGAGATAATTAGGGGGGTTGGAACTAGATGATTTTAAGGTCCTTTCCAACCCTAACTATTCTATGATTCTATGACTATTCTATGAAATCCTGAACTCCATTGCTGGAAGGATCTCTGCAGGAAAGGAACACCCTAATTCAGGGAGGTGTCAGCATCTCCCAAGGTGCTGGAGTAGGTTCATGAAGACCTGTACATCCTGCTTTGTATCCCAGTGTGCAGACCCTGGCAGTGCCAAGGTTGATAGAAATGCCCCAAATTCTGTTCTTCTTGTTTCCATAGCACAGCATCACTGGCAAAAGCCCATGGGGTCAGAGCTTTCTCGGACTGGGAAGCCTAGGACCCAAAGCAAACAAGGCAAAAGCGATGTTTTGGACTGGCTCTCAAAGACACTTATGTTATCAGATGCATTTGGCAGCTGATGGCCCTGCAACACGAAGCAAGCTTACCTCACTGCAAGCCTCCTCCTCAACCAGTGCATAACTCGTGAGCCTCTGCTCTGTCATGGTTTAAGCCCAGCCACTCACTCACTCCCCTCCTTCTCCCCCCCCCACTCCCAGAGGGATGGGGAGGAGAATCGAAAGAATGTAAATCCCATGGGTTGAGATAAGAACAGTCCAGTAACTAAGGTATAATACAAAACTACTACTACTACCACCAATAATAATAATGATAAGGGAAATAACAAGGGGAGAGAATATAATTGCTCACCACGTGCCAACCAATACCCAGCCCGACCCAAGCAGCGATCTGGGCCTTCCAGGTAACTCCCCCCAGTTTCTATACTGGGCATGATGTGCTGTGGGATGGAATACCCCTTTGGCTAGTTTGGGTCAGGTGTCCTGTCTCTGCTTCCTCCCAGCTTCCCATGCCCCTCCTCCCTGGCAGAGCATGAGAGACTGAAAAGTCCTTGATCAGAGTAAACATTACTTAGCAACAACTAAAAACATTGGTGTGTTATCAGCACTGTTCTCAGGCTAAAGTTGAAAACACAGCACTGCACCAGCTACTAAGAAGGAGAAAAATGACTGCTACAGCTGAACCCAGGACATGCTCACACCCCGCTATGCCAAACAGACTGCTGCCCTCCCTCTGTCTCACACAGCAGTACTCACAGAGCAACACCTTTCAACACAGGAAAAAGACCATTTTCCCCATTTTACAGCCACCCATTAGGGAACAGACTTGCCTAAATTCATAAAACTGGCAAGCAGCATGCTCACATGATAATTACTATTAGCAATAATTAATAAGATTGACAGGCCTTTTACCTTAGAAGAATTTAATTCAGGGACCTTACAGTATCTCATAAACAAGAAACAAGCAAGTTTTCACACAAATAACTGTGGCTGCACCATACTGGCTTCTACATACTGCATTTTAGAAATAAAGGCAAAAATATACACTCCACTTGCCCTCCAGAAGAGTTTGCTAAATGACAGCACTGAACAAGGTCAAACACCAAACTCTGCAAGTGCCCGGGTATCATGTGAAAACTGCAATCAAGAGGGTAGTGCTGGCAGTTGCAGCCAGGGAGATACAAAGCCTGAGGAGATGCAGCAGCATTGGTATCTCTCAGGCCCAGGGCAGCCCTGCAGCTGGGTGAATGCAACACCTTGACATTAGGGTACCTGCCCCGAGCTCGATGTACTGGACAAGGCAGTTTCACCTCCCAAGTCATACCATAGAATCATAGAATGATTTGGGTTGGAAGGGACTTTAAAGCTCATCTAGTTCCAATCCCCTGCCATGGGCAGGAACACCTTCCACTAGACCAGGTTGCTCCAAGCCCCATCCAACCTGGCCTTGAACAGTGCCAGGGATGGGGCAGCCACAGCTTCTCTGGGCAACCTGTGCCAGTGCCTCACCAACCTCACAGGGAAGAACTTCTGCCTAATATCCAATCTAAATCTATTCTCTGTCAGTTTAAAACTATTTCCCCCTTGTCCTGTCACTACATGCCCTTGTAAAAAGCGCCTCTGCAGATTTCTTGTTGGCCCCTTTAGGTATTGGATGAATGTTATAAGGTCTCCCTGGAGCCTTCTCTTCTCCAGGCTGAACAAGCCCAGCTCTCTCAGCCTGTCTTCATAGCAGAGGTGCTCCAGCCCTTGGAGCTCCCTCCTGGAGCAACTCAGGGGCCTGCACAGCACCAGCCTCTTCTCTGTATAATAACATATTATTCTCAATCAGGCAAAGATTACAAATTTAAAACCCCTAATGCTGCTTTAGCCAGCTGAGTCAAGCACCTGGCCAGCTAGACAAGTAATACCATTCTGCCCACTGGTCCACAGAACCTGCTGCCTGGCCTTCCTTTGAATGGTTGAGTGTAGCCAAGCCTGGGTTATTATTTGCTTTCGTAATATTGAAACAAAAAAGTCAAGAGTTTCTGACAAAACTTGATGCAACTTGCCGATAGCTCATTATAATAATAATGAGCAGTTACAACGAGCAGCCTAGCACAGAGTTCAAGTATGGGGTTTCTCACACACACACACACACACACACACACACACTGTGCTTCTCTCCTCCTCCTGCTGGATACCCGCCTTGGTATGTCCGCCCTGTCAGACCAGTTTCCAACAGCAGTGAGAGGCTCCATTTCACACTGACCAGGGAGCAGCAGGTCGGCTGGGAACACATGGGGGGACCATGGACAGGGCAGAACTGCCCAGCCTGCAGCCCACCTGCAGGCATGTAACACCAGCTTTGATAGGGAAGCTCCTTTTTCCCCCCAAGTGCTCTTTAGCCTTGTGACAACAAATGCTTGCCACAAGTAACTTTTCTTTTCCTGACTGACACTACACCTTTGAGGGGTTGTGAGCACCAGGATACGGGGCTTCCACCATCTCAGGTGTGAGGCAGAGACCTTGCAAATGCTCCAGCAAAGAGTGCAAAGATTCCTGTAGATAATCTAGTAGTTAATAAAATGCAAGCTGGAAATTACTCTGTCCCAAGGAATGGTCACGACTGGTGTTTGCAACCAACACATGAATGTCCAAGAGAATGCAAGCTTTTGAACTTTAAAAAAATATATAAAATCAGAATCAGTTTAGATTTTTAATATAAATTTTCACATTTAACCAGTTCATGAGTCTCTGGTATTTAAATGTGTCTAGCAATTACTTCCTGCACAATTTTATCTCTTATGTGTTGCAAACTAAAAGGAAGGAACAGGAGAGCTGCTGCTTTAGCAAAGGACTCAAAGATTCAGCTTGCAAAAGGAAAAATGACCTACAGTTGACACAGGCTGTCCACAACTATTCTCTCCAGTCTCCACAACACTTTGCTGTGCTTTGCTGGGTGGTGAAAACACACCAGCCAGGCAGCCAAGATGGGGTAAAACTTTTTCCAATGCTGTTTCAAAAGCTGCTCCAGTCCCTCATGGAACAAAACGTGAATCAGACCGGGTTTTACGGCCTTGAGGAGGTGCCTGAAAGAGCACTGAAATGTCCTGCCCCCTCCCCAAAAAGCATCTCCAAAGCCTTCCCTGCTGCTGCTGGCAGCAGGATATTTGCCTATAGGGAGGTGAGTTTATCAAGTCACAGCCTTCAGTGGTAGATCTCCATTCTCGCATGGGATGACACAACCCTGTCGGGGGCTAACACCTCCCTTGCCTTTGTAAGACAAGAGATAGCAATGTCTCACTGTCACAGCATGGTTATTAGACCTAATTACTGTTCGCAGCGTGCTTTGAAGTTGAAAAGCGCCAAGCATTATTATAATATTTTAAGTACTTTGATGATTAAAAACACACAACTGTTGGGTAATAATCATGATTTACTAGTATTGTAATGTAAGCAAGTTCATGTGAGAAGCTTGCACTGTCTCAGTGCCTGACGCTACTAGAAGGACTCTTCCTTAGGGACTGTAGTGATAGGACAAGGGGTAACAGGTTCAAACTTAAACAGGGGAAGTTTAGGTTAGATATAAGGAAGAAGTTCTTTACTGTGAGGGTGGTGAGGCACTGGAACAGGTTGCCCAAGGAAGTGGCAGAAGCCACTTTTCACAGACTCCAGCCGTTTGAAATCTGAAACACTGAAAAGTGGCTACTGTGGATGTGCTGTATTCTTTTCAAAGCAATCTGGCACACAATTTTTCTCCCCTGTTTCTGGACCCAATCCTGCATTCCTTTCACGCTCAGACTCCCATTGACTTTAAGGAATTTAGGACTGGATCCTAAATGTGAGCAATAGCTCCTCATGGTTATGATCTATTGAGAAAGGCACACTTTAAAAACCATTTGGGCTCATCCACCAGGCCAGAATGCCAGTAAAGATCTTCCATTATTTCAGGAAAATGCTCGGTGTGTGAATTACACACACACACACACTCTCACACATTTTCCTGGTTTCAAGCTGCAGGCACAGATTAGCTTGAGATGCATCAAAATATTTTGAGCACTGGCCTGATAGCTCATAAAGAAACCATGCATAATTTTAGGATTGGAAAAAAAGAAAAACTCCAGGGGAAAAAAAGCCACCAAAGCAAATATATAAGCAGCTGAATCTTTAGGACTGTTTTTCAGAGAACTTTTGTAAAAGCCTCTAAAAGACCTGCATTGCCTAAGACAAAATAGAGCCTTGCCCTGCTATTTTTGAGGATGCTGTATATTGAGTTACAAGGCTATTATGATGCAAATCTCAAATGTACAAGCTTTTTACTTGGCCATAAACACAAAACAGTATACATTGTCCTTTCAGAAGAAAAGGTTTGCTGCTAAAATAGCAGAAGCCCTATATAAATAACCAACATTCTTTCTGCCTGAGGTCACCAACTTGGCAGTCTGGGATTTGACAATCTAAGCAGGGGAGAGGCCCTTTTCTTTTTTTCATTCCCCCCCCCCCCCCAAAAGAATGCTGGGATTTTATTTGAAATTTAAACTCTTGCAAACAAAAGGTGGCATCGTGTGCTAGAGGCCTATGAAGGTAGAGTACAGGATGTGTATTGTTTTATCCCTTTACATAGGTATGTAAAGTATTCAGTCTGTGAACAAATTCTAATTAAATATTATCATCAGGTAGGCAGACATAGCAAGATATGAACGAACACTTTTAAGAGATTAGGAGATTTATTTTTTAAAAATATCGATGCAGGGAAAGCACAAAAACGGTTTAAAATTATAATTTAAATTATAATTTAAAATAAATTATTTAAAATAATTGAAAATTCCTCCAGTTTAAGTTCCTATATTAATTCATATTTGTACACTAAAAAAGAGCTTTTCAGAGCAAATTAACTGTGGCTACAAAGTCAGTATTCATTCTCGCTCTCCATCTCAAGTTGATCTGTCCTGGAGAGGCAGATGGCAGTTAATTGTTTTTCCTCCCGATTACCTCTGCCCAGCTCTTACTTGGGCTCTCACAAAAGTAGGCTCTTGTATAACACAATTATCATTTCCATTTCTGGGCTGCTATCCAGGCTCTGCACTGCTCTGCGCTCCGTGCCACCTCTCCGGCATGGCAGCAGCATGCCAGCTCCTGCTGCATGGATGTGCTAGTACCACTCCCCTCCCACCCCTGCCGACTGTGCTAAGTTGAATTTGCAGCTGGTGGGAATTGTGACAGCATCACCAAATTCATTACAATTTATACAAGCTGCAGACCTGCCCCAAGGAACTATCTTTGCAAGAAAAAAGTCTGTCTTTGCTGTGCACTCACTAACATGTGGTAAAATCCAGATGAAAACAAGGCAGTTTATCATCTTGACATGTCTGTAGCGCAGGGTAAACTCCAGCATCTCCTCTGCAGTTTACCTTAACCTGCCATGATGTCAAGTGAAAAACTTCATTATCTTCCCTAGCATTTTGCCTCATGTCAGCTACTGCACTGAAGGAAGCACCCTTCTATCCAGAAAGCACACCTTTGCTGCCAAAAAACCTCACACTGAGGCAGGTAACGTGTCTTGCTCTGACCACTCTGCAGCATTCGCTGCCACCAAATCCAGCAAGCCCAAGACTGGGTGGAGAGGAAGTGGAGGGTACATTTCTGCCCCAACCTAGCTGTGTGACTTACACTGTCATTCTCCAGCATGATTATGTAGATAGCTAGCTAATATCTTTTGTTACCTTGCTGGAAAACCCCACCTTTCTTGGCAGGGTATCCATAATCTCTGTGCTATGTTTACTCTAGTGTGGAATTCTCTCTTCCCTTCCCTCTCCTCCTACTCTTCGGTCAGGTTATTTAACCAAAAGGTTACTTAATGCTGCAGGGACAAGAAGATCTCTGACCTCTGGTACTTGGGCAAAGCGTTCCTGTGCAGACCGTATTATAAACTTAGCAGATACTTTCAAGCTTCCATATAATTTGCAAAAGTTAAAATTGGCAGATGTTTCCTTTTTCTCCCACTTATGTATTTATTCTATCCCATATCACCCATCAATTTCAGGCTTAAGGCATAAATTATTTCCATGGAGCTCCAACAGAAGAACTCATGTCAAAAAGGAGTTTGTAAAAACATAAGCCAAGCATATATTTAAAAACAGAACTACAACTGCCTGCATTGATCTAATAGCTATTTTAGGCCTACAGATTAACATATATCTTAAAATACATTTCTTAATAAGCTAGCAAACAGACACACTAATAGGGAAATGTAAAATAAAACTCTAAATGTACTTCAATTAAGTTTTTTCTTTCCTGGGGCTGGGTTTACAAAGGCAAAAAAAAGTTAAGAACAAGGGCAAAGCAGCACAGACCACTGGGTAAGAACCACAAAAGGCCTCCCCAGCACTCAGCAAGCTGTAAGGGGAGCAGGTAGAGCTCTTCCCCCAAGGTAGCTTCCACTGTGGGAAGCTTTCATCACTCCATCACAGACCTTGCTTGTTATCAGCAAAGAATGCCACTTTCCCAGCTGCTGCCTCTAAGCCAGGACTTAAAAGAGTACTTGTCTTATCACACTATCCCAGGGTCTCAGGGCCAGCCCATTCTATGGCAAAATAAATCCATGAATCACCAAACTGCAGCCTATTCCAGCCCAAGTCTTCCTGACTTTTGCAGGATGCAACCTTCCCAAGCTGCCCTGCTGGCAGCTACCCATGCAACGTGGTGGGTGGTTTTCATTTGAGCTCCAACAAGAAGCACCATGATGGCAGCAACAAGGATCCATCTAGCATGGTATCCTGCCTCCAGCTATGGCCAAGAGTGGAAGCTCAATGGGAAAGAGAATTAGAAACAGGGCTTGCACAGGCTGATGTGTTCCCAAGAATAACCTTTCAGCTTCCAGCAGCCAGCACTTAAGGCCTTCCTGCACTGCAGGTTGCATCATAACTATTATGTTTAATAGCCTCACTGGACCAATCCTTTAATTTGTCTAATTCCTCTATGAGATCATTTATACTTTTGGCCTCCATGCTGTCCCTATGGCAGTGGGTTCCACAATTTCATTATGCATTGTATGAAGCATTCCCTTTTGCTTGTTTTAAACCTCTGCTGATCTCAAGTGTCTGTTGCATCCTAAAGAACAAGCAGCTTCTACAGCCATCACCACCAAACTGGAGAAGAGCTTTGGAAGTCAAAGCCTGAAACTTCAGTCTTCAACTGCACCTGGAAATGAATGGGATACAGATCATAGGCACAACTGGTATTTTTATCTATCAGCTTTTTGAGATTCTGCTCAGGTACTCTTTGTACAACATAGAGGTGGACACATGTAAGTGGAACTAATAGTTCTGGCTCAAGAAGTTCACACTCTGTGTATGAAATCCTTGCAGGAGACATGACCAAGCCACCGAGTTCTGTACTGCAATGAGCAGCCTTCATGAGAAGTGAACTGCTATAAGACACAATGGGAGATAGTTTCTGTGGGAATATATCCAAAAGATGATATTTGGTCCCTACGCCATCTGGACTACCATCTGGACATTCAGACCAGGGCAAGAATCCACTGGAAATTCCACCTGACAAACTTAACTAGCAAAAGTTAGGTAAACTTGTTGAGCTGAGCACACTGCAGACCCCTCACCATTGCCACTAGGTTCTTTCTTGCAAGTGAGACCAAGCCATTAGGCCTTAGCTGAAATAACTTTACTTTTTAGCATGAGTATGACTTAGCACTTAAACACGACTGCTCGCTTAGCAGGGAGCCCTCTGAGGGCGGGGAACTGCCCTTCTGGTGAGGCATGATAAGCAATGCGTTAGAATTCGGGCCTGTAGACAGCTTGCATCTGCTTCTGTAAATTGCTTCTAAGCAGGAACATCCCTAATGGTAAGATATGATAATTTGAACGAAGAACTAAGCATGTAGCTCTCAGGTATTAGTGGTTGATCAATAATACCAAAGCTAAAGGTAAACACCTGTAAGAATCCTGATTAATACTAACCAATGGACTGTCATCGTAGCCCTAACCCAAGTGTGCAGTAGGATAAGAGAACTACAGTTATGTAACTTACCGAATTGTATGTGTGGATGCTTTAGATAAAATTACATCAAGATGGAAATGTAAAGTATAAAACCCCCTGAAATTTACTGTGCTTGGGACACGTGTATGGAGGTTTGAACCCCCACATGCTCCCAGTGCCAATAAAGGTCTGTGCTTTACTTTACAGTGTGTACTGTGAAGTGATTTCTTTGAATCACAAGTCATTATTCTCTTCTTCATTCAAGTTCAGCCTCAACTAAAAACCACAGCTTAGCCTGGCTCTGAAGCAGATGATAATCAGAAATCTGATCAAGACCTGGAACAACAAGTCAGATTGCTGAATGTCATCTCTGCACAGTGTGAGCTGCAGCATCACCTTTGCTCCTAATACTTTACACATAAAAGTATGTTGAACAAAAGGAGTGGACACAGCCTAATCCTGTGGCAACACGCAAGAGAGCCTCAAGGGAAATGAGCAATTTCCCTAAGCTATCTTCTGCGTTGTCTCAGAGAAACAAGAATGGATTTACACAGGAACAGTTTACTTTCTTCCTCCCCATAGCATTGTATGCTCAGAGTGAGCAGCATCAAAGGGCACTGCTGCTGAACCTCAACACACCAGCAATGCTGGATTTGAGTCACATCCAGAAAGTGCTCAGCAGCCAACACCAATGGCACCCATGTGTTTCTGAAATCAAGTGCACAGTGCTCAATTCTCATTCCCTTGAGATAAATCTTTACAATAAAGTGAGATTGTTGAGATCCACAATGCCTAGAGATGTCATCTGGAGCGATAACTTTTTTTTTCATGTGATAATGGAAGAATGTATCGGGGAATGGTCCTCGGGACCAGAAGTGCTAAGCTTAGAAAGGTTAGTACACAGTGGAAAAAAATCTAAATAGTCTCAGGATAGCAAAGTATTAAAACATTCTGCCAGTTTTGAAGCACATTTTTGGGTTTAGATTATTTAGCAGTATTGCACAGAGACAATTCTTCTTTTGCTCACATTGGTGAACAATTATACTGATGTGAGTAACATTACTTCAGATTTATTCTGTGTAACTTTAAACAAAACCTTGCTAGGACCTTAGATATGTATTTTAGACAATATTCCAGTATATTCTTCTGTAAATAAAATAAACCTGAAAATTATAGTTGTACCAGATTACTGAAATGAACTGGGGCTTGCTCAGCCAATTCCAAGTGTAATCAGCCCTCCAAAATGGCCTGTCCTTGATGTTTTGTGGTGGACTGACCACAGCTTCCTGCAGCAGGTCACATTAGAACTAAAACCACAAGCAGCTTCCAGACACAGAGCTGAATAGGTAGGATTCCTGATAGTACGCTCGCTTCTTTTGGCACTCAGGTACAATAAGGATATTGTTCCTTTAGCTTTCCTTTTAAGAAGTGTGTGAGATTTCAGCCAATTCTCCCCAACAATTAGTTCAGGATGAATGTACTTAACTCAGGATTCAGCTGGAAAGAGCTCAAGTAGATGCAATCAATTTTCCACTAAATCAATTTCCTTCCTCTCTTCCCTATCCAGCATGAGACATCAGCTCACCAGTACAGCCAGCGGTGACTAAGACAAACAAAACCTCTGCCTTCAGCCATACTCACATTAAAGTTGGTTATTCCTTCTTTTGATTTCCCCTGGTTTTCTGTTTTTGCGTATCCTGTTCACTAGCCCAATATTTGGGCTAGGTGGAAAAGCAGCTATAGCAAACCACAAACACCAAATGCACTGGCTGCTATCAACCCCAAAGTGCACAGAATCAGCTGCAGAGCTTCACTGATAAAAGACAACTTTTCCCTTTGCACATATTTCACTAGAATCTATCCGAGGTTTCCATGTGCAGGTACTGTACATCTGCATCTGCCAGCATCCATGCTGTGCCATCTCTGTGTGTAACACCAAATTATCTTCCCCATCATCATCTAAACACCACAGTACTTCTGAGATATTATTAGCTGCTGGCCACTTTACTTGAACCAACCTCATTCAGTATGGCCTGAAAAAGAACAGTTGTAACAACAGGGATGATTTGCTACTAAAATCTAACCAGGTCAATAAAAAAATAACATCTGTTCAAAAACAAAGCTTAGAAAACATGATCTCTGGCTCTCACCTACTTGCCTTCTTAAGAGGTTAAGTAGATGATTTTCACCCTCATTTCCCCAAGCATATACATTCTCCTCTGCCAAGTAACTTGTGGAAACAGTAAAACAAGTCCTGGTGGCTGTGTATTCTTTGGGCTTTCTTCCTCTAGAACAGCAAGCGGTCTCCAAACTTTTTCGATCTTGCTCCCCTACCAGTAAAAAATGGTTGAGCATGCACCCCCAATACATGTATATTTATTTGCTTATAAATGATAAACATCTACTACTGTAAGAAACACCACTGTGTTGCTTTTACAGCCTTGTAAGTATAGCTAGCGTGATAACAAAAGATAAAGAGGCAGTTGGCAAATAGGTGGGAGGTTTCAGCTGAAACTCATTGTAGTCAGAGCAATAAAAGGGCTAGAACAAGGCTTGATACTTGAAAGCAAGCTCCCGGGGGGGGGGGAATGAGTTAAGCAACTATGTGATAAAAGGGAATGTGTAAATAAGAGGAAGGGGTGCTTAAATCAGGAATAAGGAATAAAAAGGAGAAGACTTGTAACCAGGGGGGTGCCTACTTATTAGGACACCTGTATTTGCAAAAACGTTAATAAATTGCTGCTTCACTGTTGTGTCTAATCTGAGCCTTTACAAGAAAAGTTTTTAAGTTTCTAACAGATGGGGGCTTGTTCGGGATCAAGTCATCGTTGAGGGGACCTCTGCTGCCAAAGGATGGGGAGACACGTCCCGTTGTTTTTGACGGGGGTTCCACAGTGTACTGACCAAAATCCTGAGACAATTTTTCTAAGGTAGACCCAGTGAACCAGAGGGGGAAAAAAGAGATGGGGGGGGGGGGGGGAAGTAGGCACCACTGCAGCAACCAGGCAACTCCGTGCATGGACCAAGGTAAGAAAATTGGACTTTAAGTATTATCTTGGTGGTTGGGACATTCTGAGAGACTTGAGTGTGTGTCTGAGACATACAAATAAGTACAAAGTGAGTGTGGAGTCCGGATCCGCATTTCTGTTATTCTGCAAGGGATACAGCCGGAGAAGGACGAAGCGTAAGGACTTGCTGAAAGGAAGCCTCGGGAAACACAACGGGGAATAAGAAGAGCAAGCCTAGAGGAAAAGAGAGGGGATGAGAAGAATCATCCCAGGAATAACATTCCTCCAGAGAGCGCCTTAGGGAGGATGTTGAAAAACTGGAAAGACATGTCTTATAAAAAGGGAAAAGATAAGAAAAAGATGATACAATATTGTTGGTTTATATGGACAAAGGAAAGTATTGAGCCACCGGCCATTTTTTGGCCAAAGTATGGGGCTGAGGAAGCATGGGTATGTCAGGCTTTAAATCTTTATGTAAATGGTAAGGAACCTTTCTCACAGGAAGAGTCTGATTTGCTGACGTCATCTACCTGGACTTGTGCAAAGCGTTCGACACTGTCCCACACGACATCCTTGTCAATAAATTGGAGAGACATCAATTTGATAGATGGACCACTCGGTGGATAAAGAATTGGCTCGATGGCCGCACGCAAAGAGTTGTGGTAAATGGCTCGATGTCCAGTTGGAAACCTGTAACGAGTGGTGTCCCCCAGGGATCGGTGTTGGGACCGGTCCTGTTCAACATCTTTGTCGGCGACATGGAAAGTGGGATTGAGTGCGCCCTCAGCAAGTTTGCCGACGACACCAAGCTGTGTGGTTCGGTTGATACGCTGGAGGGAAGGGATGCCATCCAGAGGGACCTTGACATGCTTGAGAGGTGGGCCAATGCCAACCTTATGAAGTTTAACCAAGCCAAGTGTAAGGTCCTACACCTGAGTTGGGGCAATCCCAGGCACTGCTACAGGTTGGGTGGGGAAGAGATTCAGAGCAGCCCTGCAGAGAAGGACTTGGGGGTGTTGGTTGATGAGAAGCTTAACATGAGCTGGCAGTGTGCGCTTGCAGCCCAGAAAGCCAACTGTATCCTGGGCTGCATCAAAAGCAGCGTGACCAGCAGGTCGAAGGAGGTGATCCTGCCCCTCTACTCTGCTCTCGTGAGAACTCACTTGGAGTACTGCGTACAGTTCTGGTGTCCTCAACATAAAAAGGACATGGAGCTGTTGGAGCAAGTCCAGAGGAGGGCCACGAGGACGATAAGAGGGCTGGAGCACCTCCTGTATGAAGACAGGCTGAGAAAGTTGGGGCTGTTCAGCCTGGAGAAGAGAAGGTTGCGTGGAGACCTCATAGCAGCCTTCCAATATCTGAGGGGGGCCTACAAGAATGCTGGGGAGGGACTCTTCCTTAGGGACTGTAGCAGTAGGACAAGGGGTAATGGGTTCAAACTTAAACAGGGGAAGTTTAGATTAGATATAAGGAAGAAGTTCTTTACAGTGAGGGTGTGGAGGACTACTTGGAACAAAATGGACACGAGCGCTCCAGGATTCATGTCAATAGCAAGAGTTTGAGTTAGGCCTCACAGCCTAGCATCAAGGTCATCTAAAGGACACTTGGGGGGGCAGAATGAGAAAGTTGGCTCAAGAAGAACAACTCCCGGATGTGGAATGCAAAACTTGGCAAACTTAAGGACTTATAAGGCCTTCGTGTGAACTGAAAGCTTTAGCCAATCATAAGCTGTATCTATGCGCGTGTCTCGTTAAGCTCAACCAATTAGGATTGTATAAGGTCTGCGTGGACACTCAGAGAGAATATATAAACAGCTATCTGGGCTTAATAAAGTGTCAGCATTTAATCATATTGGTTGTCCTGCTGTCCCTTTATCTCCCGCATGAGGGTGGTGAAGCACTGGAATGGGTTGCCCAGGGAGGTTGTGGATGCTCCATCCCTGGCGGTGTTCAAGGCCAGGTTGGACAGAGCCTTGGGCCACATGGTTTAGTGCAAGGTGCCCCTGCCCATGGCAGAGGGGTTGGAACTGGATGATCTTAAGGTCCTTTCCAACCCTAACTATTCTATGATTCTATTCTATGATTATGCCACATGTTGGGTATGCTGGGAGTGAGAGGTGCAAGAGGTCTCATGGGGGACTCGGGTTGGGTTCAACAGTGAAGCAGGAGGGAGAAATTCTGCCCCTCCGCACAGTTCACTTGTTCCCCTTAAAAACAACGAACAAGAAAGTTAAGGAACATACCGAAAAGTCTAAAGCATGGGATCCTCTAAAAAGTTTACCCCCTCTATATGATTCCCCCCAAATAATCCATAACCCACCCCCTGAAAATCCTGATGAGCCTAATTTAAGAAACTTATCTGATCCTCTTTTCCAAGAGGATGGACAGAGACCTGACCAAGACGCTGCACCTAGCGCCCCATCCCAGAGCCGTTACCCTAATTTGGAAAAAGAATTAGAACATTGTAAGAAGGATCTTTCAAATTTCCCCATACCTCCAGGAAAAGAATGGTCTGGTAAAGAAAGAAAACTTATACCCACTTTGGGAGGTTCCCCTAGGAGCAGGGCAAGTGGGATTTGTAAGTGCTCCACTTACAAGTACTGAAGTTAGAAATTTTAAGAAAGAAATGAAATCTTTAATCGAAGATTCTATAGAAGTGGCAGAGCAGTTAGATCAGGTTTTGGGGCTTAACTTTTACTCCTGGCAAGAAATGATGTCTATAATGAATATTCTGTTTACAGGGGAAGAACAGGGAATGATTAGGTGAGCAGCTATGCAAGAATGGGAAAGAAGGCATCCGCCAGGCCCAGGACTTGTACCAGCAGAACAAAAATTTCCGAATGTTGACCCAAATGGGATAATAATAATCCAGCACATAGGGCAAATATGGGGGACTTGAGGGAATTGATAATTTATGGAAAAAAAGAAGCGGTTCCAAAATCACAGAATTTCATAAAAGCTTTTGGGACTGAGCAAGAGAAAGATTAAACCCCTTCAGCATACTTACAGCGATTGAGGGATCAGATGAGGAAATATTCAGGAATGAATCCTGAAGACCCTGTAGCCCAGGGTCTAATGAAAGTCCATTTTGTAACTAAGGCTTGGCCAGACATTAGGAAAAAGATACAGAAAATAGATGGGTGGAGTGAAAGACCCTTAGAGGAATTACTAAGGGAAGCCCAAAAAGTTTTTGTAAAGTGAGAGGAGGAGAAACAAAAGCAAAAAGCAAAAATGATATGTCCGCAGTGAATCAAGTAGTGGAAAAGAGAATAGAACCTGTGGCTCCAGTAGGCTGAAGGGCCTGGACAAGGGGAAGGGGCCAGGGCCTGAGGGGTGTGAGGAGGCAGTAGTAGTAGGAGAATGGGGAGATCTTGACAGTCGCTGCTGACTGCACCCCCAGCCACAAGATGTTTCCTACACAGAAAGAGCAGACACTTTAAACACGAGTGTCCTGAATTCAGAAGGGAGGAGAAAGTGATCCCACTGATGATGTTCGAAGACCCCGAATAGGGGAGTCAGTGGTTCCTCAACCTGAGGTCCTACCAGGAACCCTTGATAAATTTAAAGGTGGGGACCTCAGGAGGAGGTGGCCTTTTTAGTAGATACAGGGGCAGCCAGAACCTCATTGAATTATATACCTCAGGGACTGAAATTATCAAACCAAAGGCTGTTTCCCCTACACGGGGCATAAACAGCAGTTTAGATGGACGGTGTTACCATGAGGATTTACTGAGTCACCAAATCTATTTGGACAAGTATTGGAACAGGTGCTAGAGAAATTTAAACCGCTCCCTGATGTCACTGTATTGCAACATGTAGATGAACTCCTAATCTCAGGGAAAAAGAGGGAGGTAGTGGCAGAAGCCACAAATGCCTTGTTGAATTTCCTAGAACAGAGACTGAGAGTTTCAAAGACCAAACTACAATACATAGAAAGGGAAGTCAAATACTTGGGACACTTAATTAGTAAAGGAAAACAGAAGATAAACCTGGAAAGGATAGAAGGAATATTTGAGTTACCCCTTCCAAAGACTAAAAAAGAGCTAAGAAAATTTTTAGGGTTAACAGGTTATTATTGCCTGTGGATTGATTCGTATGCACAGAAAACAAAAGGATTATATTTAAAATTACTGGAAGAGGAACCTGATATCTTACAATGGACTGAGGAAGAAAAAGGATTAGTGAAAGAATTGAAACAAAGTTTGATAACCACCCCGGTGTTGGCTCTACCTTCCCTAGATAAGCCCTTCCACCTGTTTGCTACAGTGAGCAAGGGAACGGCTTTGAGAGTTTTAACCCAGACTTGGGGAGGCAAGCGTCAACCAGTTGCTTATCTTTCCAAACTGTTAGACCTGGTATCACGAGGATGGCCCAGAATGTATGCAGGCTGTCACAGCTACTGCCCTCCTGGTAGAAGCAAGCAGAAAGTTAACTTTTGGAGAAGCACTGATAGTAAGCACCCCACATCAAGTGAGAACTATTTTAACTCAAAAGGCAGGAAGATGGCTAACAGATTCTAGAACCTTAAAATATGAGGCAATTCTAATGGAAAAGGTGACCTGATCCTAACTACTGATTCATGCCTCAGCCCCGCCACCTTTCTGTGGACAGGGGAAACAGGTTGTCGGGACATAGAACACAATTGTCTGGATATAATTGAATATCAAACAAAGGTGCGCCCCAATTTAAGGGATACGCCATTATATGCTGGCCTCCATTTATTTATTGATGGTTCCTCTCGGGTCATAAAAGGAAAAAGGCACAGTGGCTATGCGGCTGTAGATGGGGAAAAGCAGGTTGTACGAGAAGCAGGATGACTACCTAATACTTGGTCATGTGAATTATATGCTTTGAACTGGGCTTTAAAATTATTAGAAGAAATTGAGGGGACTATATATATTGATTCAAAGTATGCCTTTGGAGTGGTACAAACATTTGGCAAAATATGGGATGAGAGAGGATTAATTAATAGTAAGGGAAAAGAGTTAGTACATGAAGAATTAAGTCAGACAAGTCTTGGAAAACCTACTCCTCCCAAGGGAAACGGCAGTAGTCCACGTAAGCGGACACCAAAAAGGGGAATTCTTTGGAAGCCAGGGGAAATTGGCTAGCAGATGAAATAGTTAAAGAGGCTGATTAGAATGTGAAATCATAAAAATGTATAATCTTATCCCAAGAGTACCTGCACCAAAGGCAATCCCATGTTTTTCTAAAAAAAGAGAAGAATTAAGAAAATCAGGGGCAGCTGAAACAGGGGAAGGAAAATGGATTCTCCCGGATGGAAGGGAAATGCTGAACAAGCAGCTTATGAGAGAAATAATGGCTATCCTGCATCAGGGAAGCCATTGGGGAACATGAGCAATGTGTGACTTAGGAAATATGGGTGCATGGGAATTTATACAGTAGCCAAACAAATTTGTGAAAGGTGTGTGATGTGTAAAAAGGTGAATAAGAAGATCCTTAAAAAGCAACCTCAAGGAGGAAGAGAACCTGCCCTAAGACCTTTTCCAAGTGTGCAAGATGATTTTACTGAATTGTCATTAAGAGGCAGATTAAAATACATTTTAGTATTGGTGGACCATCTCACAGGATGGGTGGAAGCTTACCCAATGGCTACTGCCACTGCTGCGGGTGTAGCCAGATTTATTCTGGAACAAATTATCTCTAGCTATGGAATAACAGAGAATATAGATTCAGATCAAGGAAGTCATTTACTTCCAATGTACTCCAAGGAATTATGGAAGGATTAGGAATATCCTGGGACTTCCATACCTCCTGGCACCCACCCTCTTCTGGGAAAGTAGAAAGAATGAATCAGACAATAAAGAACAAACAATTGTCAAAATTAGTGCTGGAAACCAAATTGCCTTGGAAAAAGTGTCTACCTATAGCATTGCTCAGAATTCAAACTGTGCCTAGAAAAGACCTAGGGATATCCCCTTATGAAATGCTATTTGGACTACCTTACATGGGTGAGGTTGGTGAAGTTCCACAGTTCAAATCCAAGGACATTTTCCCTAAAAATTATATACTGGGGTTGTTGTCTTCCTTGTCTTTTCTCAGAAACAAAGGACTTCTTGCCCAAACTCCACTGGTGGAATTTGCAGTTCATACTATCCGACCGGGAGAGTGGGTCCTGATCAAGACCTGGAAGATCTCGAAATTACAACCAGACTGGAAAGGCCTGTTTCAAGTACTGTTGACCACTTAAACTACTGTGAGGACTACTGAAAAAGGTTGGACACACTATACTAGGATCAAAGGACCAGTGGAACTCCCATCTGAAGAAGGGCAATAGCATGTACAATCAACTGGGAACCCCCTGTGAATTAAGATAAAGAGATAATAAGCATACACACCTGCTACCAAAACGTTGCCAGAAACTTTATCAGATTGTATTTGCTGTATTTACTGTTCTGAAAACACAGGTTTTGGGGAAAATGTGGAGGAGTTCAAGGGAAAAATTTTGAAAAACAAGACTATGGGGCCGATGGTCAGGAACTAGAAGGTAGGGAAGCCAAGCAGCTGGGATCACTTGCTAGGGAAGGAGGAATTGACAAAGCGATTGCAAAAGAGAAAGGAAGCCTCAGCCTTCGGAAGTGGCTCTTGGCAGCTGTGAAGGAAAGGTTTCCCTACAAGGACGATGTTATGAGTTGCTCAGCCAATTGGACCACGATAGAGAGAGGCATCCAGTCCCTGAGGGAATCAGCCATTCTAGAGATGATCTATCATAGGCTGGATGCTGGGAATGCACTCGTAGATCCAGATGAAGTTGAATGTACTCGTAGATCCAGATGAAGTTGAATGTACACGACCCATGTGGCGGAAACTTACACGGAGTGCTCCATCATCATATGCCCACTCATTGGCATCAATGACCTGGAATGACGTAGCACCACCAACAGTGGATGAACTGACTTGTCAACTCCATGAGTTCAAAGACAATCTCACCCCTTCCATAATTTCAGCTATGGAAAAACTCCTGACCCAGCAGTTCAAACAACTGAGAAAAGATTTATCTGATCTATCCGGCGCCCCATGTGTAGAGACCTGCATCTCGGCTAATAACAGAAGGCGCCCTACTACCCGAGAAAATATAGGAGGTACACGCTACAGGCCACCCTATGGTTTTATCTCTGGGATCACGGAAAAGACATGAGAAAGTGGGATGGAAAACCTACCGCAGTTCTGGAGGAACGGGTGTGAGAACTGAAGAAGAGAACAACAGTCAAGGATGATCATCCCAAGAAAGTTGCTGTTCCAGTCTTTCGTGAGCAGCTTCCCAGATAGAGTAGAAGAGCTGATTTTACTCCAACTCCTGTGATGAAGAATACTAATCCCCTTCCAGGAGATGTAAGTGGGGATTCTTATGAAGTCTATTAGAGGGGCCATGACTCCATCCAGGTGGAGGAGAAGGACAATCGGGTTTACTGGACTGTGTGGATCAGATGGCCTGGCACATCAGTCCCACAGAAGTATAAGGCTCTAGTAGATACCGGTGCACAGTGTACCCTGATGCCATCAAGCTATGAAGGGGTGGAACCCATTTGTATTTCTGGAGTGACAGGAGGATCCCAAGAGTTGACTGTACTGGAGGCTGAAATCAGCCTGACTGGGAGGAAGTGGCAAAAGCACCCTATTGTGACTGGTCCAGGGGCTCCATGCATCCTTGGCATAGATTATCTCAGGAGAGGGTACTTCAAAGACCCAAAATGGTATAGATGGGCTTTTGGTATCGCTGCCTTGGAGACAGAGGAAATTCAGCAGCTGTCCACCTTGCCTGGTCTCTCAGAGGATCCTTCTGTTGTGGGGTTGCTGAAGGTCGAAGAACAAGAAGTGCCAATTGCGACCACAACAGTGCACCGGCGGCAATATCGCACCAACCGTCACTCCCTGATTCCCATCCATAAGCTGATCCGTACGCTGGAGAGCCAAAGATTGATCAGCAGGACCTGCTCACCCTTAATTGCCCCATATGGCCAGTACAAAAGTCTAATAGAGTGGACACTAATGGTACACTATTGTGGCCTGAATGAAGTCACACCACCATTGAGTGCTGCTGTACTGGACATGTTAGAACTTCAATATGAGCTGGAGTCAAAGGCAGCCAAGTGGGATGCCACAAGTGATATTGCCAATGCATTTTTCTCAATCCCTTTGGCAGCAGAGTGCAGAACACAATTCACATTTACTTGGAGGGGCGTCCAGTACACTTGGAATTGACTGCCCCAGGGGTGGAAACACAGCCCCACCATCTGCCATGGATTGATCCAGACTGCACTGGAACAGGGGCAAGCTCCACAACACCTGCAATACATTGATGACATCATCGTGTGGGGTGATACAGCGGAAGAAGTTTTTGAGAAAGGGAGGAAGATAATACAAATCCTGCTGAAGGCCGGTTTTGCCATAAAACGGAGTAAGGTCAAGGGACCTGCACAGGAGATTCAATTTTTGGGAATAAAATGGCAAGATGGACATTGCCAGATCCCCACAGACGTGATGAACAAGATAACAGCAATGTCTCCACCAACTAACAAGAAACAAACACAATCTTTCTTAGGTGTTGTGGGGTTCTGGAGAATGCACATCCCAAATTACAGTCTGATTGTAAGCCCTCTCTATCACATGACCTGGAAGAAGAATGATTTCAAATAGGGCCCTGAGCAACAGCAAGCCTTTGAACGAATTAAACGAGAGAGAGTTCATGAAGTAGCCCTTGGACCAGTCCGGACTGGCTAAGATGTGAAAAACGTGCTCTACACCACAGCTGGGGAGAATGGTCCTACCTGGAGCCTCTGGCAGAAAGCTCCAGGGGAGACTCGTGGTCGACCCCTCGGCTTTTGAAGTCAGGGATAGAGGATCCAAGGCCACCTATACTCCCACTGAAAAAGAGATACTGGCAGCCTATGAAGGGGTTCGAGCTGCTTCAGAAGTGATTGGAACTGAAGCACAGCTCCTCCTGGCACCCCGGTTGCCCGTGCTGGGCTGGATGTTCAAAGGCAAGGTCTCCTCTACACATCATGCAACCGATGCTACATGGAGTAAGTGGGCCGCACTAATTAGATGGCAAGCTCGAATAGGAAATCCCAGTCATCCAGGAATTCTAGAAGTCATCATGGACTAGCCAAGAGGCAAATATTTTGGAATGTCACCAGAAGAGGAGGTGACGCGTGCTGAAGAGGCCCCACCATATAATGAACTGTCAGAGAGTGAAAAGCAATATGCCTTGTTACTGATGGGTCCTGCAGTATTGTGGGAAAGCATCGGAGATGGAAGGCAGCTGTGTGGAGTCCCCTGGGACAAGTTGCAGAAACTGCTGAGGGAGAGGGTGAATGGAGTCAGTTTGCAGAGGTGAAAGCCATCCAGCTGGCCTTGGACATTGCTGAACGAGAAAAATGGCCAGTACTTTATCTCTCTACTGACTCATGGATGGTGGCAAATGCCCTGTGGGGGTGGTTGCAGCAATGGAAGCAGAGCAACAGGCAACACAGAAGTAAACCCATCTGGGGTGCTGCATTGTGGCAAAATATAGCTGCCCGGGTGCAGAACCTGGTGGTGAAGGTACGCCACGTAGATGCTCATGTACCCAAGAGTCGGGCCACTGAGGAACACCAGAACAACCAGCAAGTGGATAAAGCTGCTAAGATTGAAGTGGCTCAGATGGACTTGGATTGGCAACATAAGGGTGAATTATTTTTAGCCCCATGGGCCCATGACACCTCAGGCCATCAAGGCAGAGATGCAACATATAGATGGGCTCGTGATCGAGGGATGGACTGAACAATGGACACTATTGCCCAGGTTATTCACCAATGCGAAACACGTGCTGCAAACACGCAAGCCAAGCGGTTAAAGCCTCTCTGGTATGGAGGATGATGGCCGAAGTACAAATATGGGCAGGCCTGGCAGATTGACGATATCACGCTCCCAAGGCAAACACCATGTGCTTACCATGGTGGAAGCAACCACCGGATGGCTGGAAACATATGCTGTGCCCCACACCACTGTCCGGAACAGCATCCTGGCCTTGAGAAACAAGTCTTGTGGCCACACGGCACCCCAGAGAGAATTGAGTCAGACAATGGGACTCATTTCCAGAACTACCTTATAGACACTTGGGCCAACGAGCATGGCATCGAGTGGGTATATCACATCCCCTACCATGCACCAGCCTCTGGGAAAATCAAACAGTACAATGGGCTGTTAAAAACTACCCTGAGAGCAATGGGTGGTGGGACTTTCAAACACTGGGATACACATTTAGCAAAAGCCACCTGGTTGGTCAACACTAGGGGATCTGCCAACAGGGCTGGCCCAGCCCAATCAGAACTTTTACCTACTGTAGAGGGGGATAAAGTTCCTGTGGTGCACATAAAGAATTTCTTGGGGAAGACAGTCTGGGTTATTCCTGCTTCAGGCAAAGGCAAACCCACTCGTGGGATTGCTTTTGTTCTGGGACCTGGATGTACTTGGTGGGTAACATGGGAAGATGGGCAAGTCGAATGTATACCTCAAGGGGATTTAATTTTGGGGGAAAACAGCCAATGAACTCAATTGTATACTGTTGCCTGTTACATAACACTTTTATAGCCCATCAGCTAGATGCCCATCTCCACCACTCTGGACTTTGAAAAGATGATATGTGCTGTCATGATCATCAGCAGAGAACAAAGTCATGGGAAAAGCCAGCAGCAGAACTGTTCTCAAGTCACCATCGACTCACCCTGACTTCCCTCTGATCATCACCCCAACAAAGAATGAACTTTGATGAAACCAGATGACCTCAGCAGTGACCAGACAAGTTCAGCAGTCTCGTCAGCAGGCAACAATGCAGCCCTACACACCATCTCTCCTGCCCTGAAAGACTATTACAAGAGATGGAGCCTGACATCATGGACTGAATGAATTCAGGAAACTCTATAGGGATGGTCCATAGACTAAGGAATGATATCTCTCTCTTTGTGTGTGGGTGTGTGTGTATATATATGAGACAAAAGCTATGGTATATGAAAAAATGTGGGATCTGAGCATGACATGAATGGTATGGAATAAGGGGTAGATACTGTCCTGGGTTCAGCTGTAGCAGTCGTTTTTTTCCTTCTTAGTAGCTGGTGCAGTGCTGTGTTTTCAACTTTAGTCTGGGAAGAGCTCTGATAACACACCAATGTTTTTAGTTGTTGCTAAGTAATGCTTACTCCGATCAAGGACTTTCTCAGTCTTATAGTCTGCAAGGGAGGAGGGAAATCCAGGAGGAAGCAGAAACAGGACACCTGACCCAAACTAGCCAAAGGGGTATTCCATACCACAGCACATCATGCCCAGTATATAAACTGGAGGGAGTTACCCGGAAGGCCCAGATCGCTGCTTGGGTCAGGCTGGGTATCAGTTGGCAGGTAGTGAGCAATTGTATTATGCATCACTTATTGTTTTCTTTTCCTTTTCCCCTTTTAGTTTTATATTCTCTCCCCTTGTTATTTCCCTTATCATTATTAGTAGTAGTGGTAGTAGTAGTAGTTTTGTATTATACTTCAGTTATTGGACTATTCTTATCTCAACCCATGGGAGTTACATTCTTTCGATTCTCCTCCCCATCCCTCCGGGAGCAGGGGGAGGGAAGAAGATGGGGAGTGAGCGAGCAGCTGTGTGGTTCTGAGTTACCAGTTAGGCTTAAACCACAACATCACAGAATTGAAAACCTTTCATCATAACATCTAGTAGTATCATCTGTAGAAGCGGGACAGTTAGTGGACTGGACTATTTATCTGAAGTCAAGCGCACAGATTGGTGCCCTGTTGGACCAGAGCCAGCTGGAACAACAGGCAGCAATGCAGAGAAACTACTAAATACCTCCCAAAATACAAAACCCAACTAAATACATTCTAAAAAAAGGAGAGTTTCCTGTCAGTATCATCTCAAACATTTCTGATTACCCTTTTCCCATCCCATCCTTTTTTGTTTTTCTAAAGCCTAGAATATTATCAGACTAACCATGGATCAAGATAAAGGAAACATTTTTCTATCAATCGGTACCCAAAAGTACTTGGGCTCTTACATGGGCTGGTACCCAAGTTTAACTTTCAATTACCAGAAGACACGATTACATTCCTTTGCCAAGACTCATTCATGGTTCAGCCTTGCACAAGGTGAACCCGAACCATCTGAAGCCAGCTGTCATCTCTACCATCCAACTGACTCTTTTTAAAGCCAGCACCTCCCTTTCCATGAGTTTTGCATTAATGGGTTTCTCTGGGACTGCAGTTACAGACATACTTGAAATAGCTTTAACTATCTGTCTTGATAGGTGTTAAAATGGAAAGCGCAGGTCTAAGCACAGGCTGTAACTTATCCTGACGATGCAGAATGGCTCAGGCAAAATTCTGTTGTCCTGCAGCAGCACTGCAAGTTATCTCAATTACACATCTACACAAACCACAGCCTTAGCAGCATGTACAGCAAATCCTTCGGTTCTTTTTCTTAACAGAACTCCACTTCTTCAAAGCGCTTGGCTTTTCCCGTGAATCACGCCTCAAAGTAACTGCCCCATATGTGGTGCATCAGGACCTACTGCCAGCTCCAGTTATGGCTTAGAAACCACCAAACACTCAGGTGGCTGTGAATTCAATTCAAACACAGGATCTGAGCTGGGGACGAGTAACAATCACAGTTATGCAAGTTGAGGGCATCCAGCTTTCACGCTCCAGGCCACAGGGGTCAGGGAGGAATGTTCCCACATGCACAGCACTGAATCGCCCACCAGCTTGTCCTCCCCTGAGCACCAGGTATTAGTCAATGGCTCTGGCAGGATTACAGACCAAAAATCCCAAAATTCCAGTCTGCTCCAGTCTGAGAGCATGTGGTTAGAAAACAGCAGGGAAAAGCGTGCAAGGACATTAGCTACCCAGCAGACTTTCACTGCACATCAATGTACCCCTCGCAGCAATACTCATTAGCTCCTTTCCCTTAAATGTTCTGTGTTTCCTTGGTGCTCAGAATTGCATAAAGTGGTGGCCCTCAGATGAACAGATACCAAACCTGCACCTGAGTTGGCTAAGTCAGCCATGAGGCACTGAAGAGTTAAAAGCTGCTGACATGCACACACATATCTGTTATCATTGTGATTACCAACTGTAATGGATGGGAACCTAGCTGAGAGTTGATTCCCTCTCATGACTGAGAGACATAACAAAGGATGTTGTTTGCCACAGTGTATTCGGTAGAGTATATATGTTTACGTTCATCGTGCCTGTTTGTTGGAAAGAGGCAGGAAAACAGAGGTGTGCAGCTGTTCTATGACCTTCATACTTGGTTGCACTTGGGCACCTGGCCAACACTCTCAGAGTGGACAACGGTGAGATCATGAGAAACTGCACGGTCCCACGAGTAAACAATTAGAGATCTGGCATAAAGCTGGTTGATTTTCTAAGGGTATAAAAGTGGGACCCTCTTGTGGCCATGGGAGAAGACTCACCTATGGGTGGACACACTGCATAGGAATTTTCCCAATTACCTGAGACTCCTGGCATCAGCTGCAACGGGGCTTCCCAGCTGGAAGTGTGGACCTGGATGATGATTCAGTGGTGACTGGTGATGTATTTCTTCTTAATCTCTGTTCTTTCTATGCAGTAATGATTTGATGCATTACTAACTTTCTTTGGTACTTTACTTATATGCATATATCTCTGATTTGCTTTATTGTACTTATTCCCTATATATACATATTTACCTAATTCACATTAGTGTGCTTGATTTAGTGTGCTTATTGTCTTTAGTGTGCTTGTTTAATAAACTGTGCATATCATACAGCTAATATGTGGTCACTTTGTAGTGTACCCTGTCAGCAGAACACCAACTCTAATATTGGTGGACATACAGTGTAGAGCTCATACATTTGACACTTCTGTTAACAGACATCTGCATACAGCAGTACTAAGTGGCCTGGCAGAAGAGAGCTGTTGTCTCCAAGACTTAATATGAGAAAAAAGGCAGGTTAGGTCCACAACCATGAACCAATTCCCCTTTCACATCAGTTGGAGGGCACGGGCTAATTCAGAGCTGCTCATTATACCTTCAGGGTAACAATACATGCTGCTACAGTTGTCCAACATGGGCCTTTTCAAATAGCAGTGCTGTCAGCCCTCACTGTGATCCTTCTCTTAGAGGCTTGTAGCAATGAGCTTGTGAAGTCTGGACAAAGGCTAGTGCTGAGGCAGCAGCAGTGCCAGTAACAGCTGAACTGCAATACCTTTATGAGTTGTCCCTTAAACTGCTGTATGAAACCCCCATGAGTGCTCTAGTCTGATCAATAGCTACACCAGGTAAGAAATGAGCTGCATACCTTTGGGATTACACAGTTTGCTTTAGGCTTCTGATTGATCTTGTGGTGATTTCCTGTGCCTTAAAACGAGCAGCAAAAGTGAAAATTAAAGACAAATGGCATGCTCAAACATTTGCCTTCATGTAAGAGAGCAAGAACATGTTCTGGTTTTTATGGTCAAATACATCTCAGCTTTGAGAGTACAGAGGCTTGAAACCTTTAGCTCCTCAAAGCTCATTCCCTTCCCATTTCCTACACCCTGAGTAACAAATAACAAGCTAATATTCATCATTATAAAGATTTATCTTACTGTAGTTTGTACAATCATTGCCACTGGATTCAAATTTTCAGCCTGAAGAGATGCCGTGGTTGGCATTAGGGTCTGCAAACTGGAGGCACATGATAAGTTACCTTTGTAATGAGTATCAAATAGAGCCCATTAATTCCTGCAACTGATCACCTGCATTTATAGCACACAAGCAATCTGGCATTACAGCAATTATTTTTCAAGAAATCTTGTCATGCTCTGAAATACTACCAAGAGGAATTAGATTATGAGCTTTTCAGGCAGTGTCCTGGGTTCAGCAGTAGCAGTCATTTTTCTCCTTCTTAGTAGCTGGTGCAGTGCTGTGTTTTCAACTTTAGTCTGGGAACAGTGCTGATAAAACACTGATGTTTTTAGTTGTTGCTAAATAACGTTTACTCCGATCAAGGACTTTCCCAGTCTCATGCTCTGCCAGGGAGGAGGGGAAGCTGGGAGGAAGCAGAGACAGGACACCTGACCCAAACTAGCCAAAGGGGTATTCCATACCACAGCACATCATGCCCAGTATATAAACTGGGTGGAGTTACCTGGAAGGCCCAGATCACTGCTCGGGTCGGGCTGGGTATTGGTTGGCAGGTGGTGAGCAATTGTATTTTTTCCCTTTGTTATTTCCCTTATCATTATTATTATTGGTGGTAGCAGTAGTAGTTTTGTATTATACCTTAGTTACTGGACTGTTCTTATCTCAACCCGTGGGAGTTACATTCTTTCGATTCTCCTCCCCATCCCTCCGGGAGCGGGGGGAAGAAGAAGATGGGGAGTGAGTGAGTGGCTGCATGGTTCTGATTTACCGGCTGGGCTTAAACCACGATAGGCAGACATTTTTCAGCTCTTATCTTCCATAAGCAAAATCTGCAACTGAACTCCTGCCAAAACTAAAATTTTACACTTAACAGAAGGGACAGTGTATGCTGCTGCCTGAATTAATCTCCGTTATTTAAGATTGAACAAAGCACTCTTACATATGAGCAATATAACATTTAAGCACATGTCTAAGTGTTTTGCTGAATCAAGAGGTTCCACTGGTGTTAGGGCTGAGAGAGGATTTGAATCTACACTTAAAAAACATCCTAACAAGCTTCATTTGTTTTCTGTAAGAGACTGTGGATAAAGATCTGCATTGAACTACTTGATCCTAGGAAACCACATTGCTTTGGCTTTTACATTACCTGAAGACAATTATCAGACCTCTGGAAAAAAAAAAAAAAAAAAAAAAAAAATGCTATCTGAGGAGCATGGCTTTTTGCAGAAGACAATAGGGGTTTACACAGGGATGTAACAAAAAATTAACTGACAGAACAAAGTTCTGAAATGCTGAACTCACTCAGTTATGGAAGCAAGGCTCAACTATCCAAAGCCCGCTGAACACATTAAAGAGGCAGAAATGCAGCATATAAAATGCGCCTGCTAGGTCATTTACTTTTCATTTCCGTTAGTCTTCTGACCTCAGCTCACTGGCAAGATTTCCTTTTTTTGAGGAGATCCTGTCCAACTCTGAATCAATATATTACTGAGTTTTATCCCAAAGTTGTCAGAACCTAGGAAAACAAGTTACCATCTGAGCATTTACCAAAATGTCTAAAGGGGACAGAAATCTCCTGATTATTTACTGTACCTCTGGAGTATTTCCTCATCTTTCTTCATTCATGTTTCAAGAGCTAACCACCATCACTGCAGAAGACCCCTGAGAATCCATCCTTTGCATCCTCACACTTCTACACTAGCAAGGCTGGAGTCCTCACAGAGGTAGCTGCATCTGTGAGCATATTTTAGGTTTTCCTCTTAACTACAAGCAACACAAACCCTCCAGCAATGGTGCGATATACAATGGCGGGAATTGAAAAGGACAGCATTGGGGCAAGTGCTATATGCTCCCCGGAAGGTGCAGGGTAGCCCATTCTGCCACACGCTGCCCTTTTCAACCAGGGCACCCTGACAGATGGCACTTGGCACTGAAACCAAAGTTAAAGAAGTGCCTAAGAAAGGACTCTGACTCAGGCAGAATTTCCTATTGAGGGTCTCTTCCCACTTCTCTACATAACTGTACTTGGCTTTGCTGAGCTGAAAATTCTCACTGCTGAGTGCTAAAATGAAGCCCTTGGAAGCTCCAACACTCATTATCACATTTCGGCCTGAGTGATCTCCAAACCACAACTTTCCCCAAGGATCTGAAATATTTTTTTAATTTTGCTGGTTAAATATTGGGCCCTTATCTAAATCAAATGTCTTCAGGTACAGAATTTTTCCTCTTCAGTTACTGCTTTTTACTTTCTAGATCTGTTATATTGAAAGTAAGACTGATAACTGCTAGAGGACAGTTTGGATCATTTTTGTTATTTGGGAAATAGAGGAAAAAAGAAAGGCAAGCTTGCACTCTTACTCTATCTCAGATTTCTAAGTTGTATTTGGTTTAGCACGGCAAGGTCTTGACAAGAGTGGCTTTGGTGGGGACCTGGTGTCCAGCTGGGGTCAAGTCACCACACAGATAAGAACCGTATAGGAACTGGTTTAGGCAGAGAGTACTAACATACTTCTCTACTCTCCTGTCGAAGGCTCAGAAGGAACATTAGTCTGTGTGCTGTGACCTCTTGCCTGACAAAGGTCATTAATGATCACCCAGTTACCTATGTATTGAATCTAAAAGCTTGGCTCAACTTAAAACACTTTCCAAAGGGACATTTGGTCTTAATTTGAAAATGAAGAAGAATAGAGAATCTACCACTTCTTTTGCTTTTTCATTCCAGCAGTTAATCCTCCTCACTGAATAAAAACTGTCTTTGATTTCCTATTTGACTTGTGTAATTTCAGCCTCCAGAAAAGATCTCTCATGTTTGCATCTAGTACACGAGACCACTTTCTAATGCTGTTTTATGGTAAAAGTGTTTACGAGCTCCAGCCACATGTCCCTCCCATCGTTTGTGATACCCAAAATACACAGGGCTCCCAAAACTAGTTTGTCTCCTGCCTTTAATCATCTATGTAACTCTGCCACATTAGCAGCACACCCACCTTTTCGGTGCCTAACATAAGAAAGTCCCCATACATTCCCCTTTCAATGGGATTGTACCAGAGGTTGCAGACAGAAGGAAATTCAAGCCCTTACTTGTGAAACATCCTGATGGATGATAGCCGGGCCCTCCAGCCCACAAGCAGTACAGCAAGAAGCTTGGAAGACAAACCTGGAGCACCATTTCCTCGTGTGTGTGCGTGACTCATGGGAAGTGCTGCGAATCATGAAATTCCACTGGCACTGTAAGGCGGGGCAAAACTACGCTCCCAATGGACGTCTTGAGTTGCCCTGTGGTAAATGTACACTGGCCACACACATCTTGCCAGAACAGTCAGAAAAGCTTGTTGCGCTTTTGAATAATGAAGTTGGGTTTGTATTTTGCTGTTAAAATACATTCCTTGGCCCTTACACATTCTTCTGAGGAACAGAGTGACCTGTATACAAACCTCTGTAGCAGCAAGCTTGTATCCTGATTACTCAAAAAACCCCACACGTCTGTCCCAGAGAAGAAGCTGGAATTCACCCATGCAATTAGGTTAGGTTAATGTTGGCAATGAGTGGATAGATATTATCCAATATCGTATTTTGTAATCCTCTGCTAAGCAGGATGCTGTTCACTTTGGGAGCCAACAAAATAGCTACTACTCATTCACTGTCAGACTTGAGCAAAGTCAAGAGCGATCCCTGAAGGTTTCAGATGAGTTTATTCTAGAACCTGGTAATGGTCCAGAGTCATTTATAAAGGTCACTAAATTCTATGTTCAGGTTGTATGTTTCTTTAAACCAATATTTATCTGTACAAATCTCAGGAGAAAAGACAAAGCTTCTCCTTTCACAAGTCGACTTTACAATGGTCTTTTCATTATCAACTTATTTGGTTCTATGCCAATAATATTTTACTCTTTTTCTAATCCTTAATCCTTTTTATAAACAATGTACACTTGGCATATTCTACTCAGAGTAAATCTTTTTCTGTGTATATGCATCACAACAAGATCTTCAACATCCAGGCAAATATTTTCAGAAATTAGGAACCTAAATAAATATGTGGGCATATCAAGAAAAATTACCTGACTCCTGAAAATTGAGCTCTCGTACTTCCCTTGAACTTGGTGGGAATTTGTGAGCTCTCAGCAGCTACAGACAATACGCTGAGGAAGTTTCCAACTTAAATTCACAATGCTTAAGGCGAACACTTCTGAA
Organism: Strigops habroptila; assembly: GCF_004027225.2. Classification (NCBI taxonomy): domain Eukaryota; kingdom Metazoa; phylum Chordata; class Aves; order Psittaciformes; family Psittacidae; genus Strigops; species Strigops habroptila. The sequence continues at coordinate 9,135,750 of NC_044301.2, forward strand.
AGTGCTGCTCTGAATTTTCCAAGTCCTATTTCCCCTGGCAAAGCCATGACTTCCCCAAATCACATACAGAATCGATCACTTTCAGATGCATTCAGATTTAAAGAGAAACCTAAAAAGGTCCCAAGAACAGCAAGGAGGAACCAGTGATTTACCTGCAAGTTTTCTCCTACAAAAATAAAATAGTTTATGGTATTTCAACATGCAGTTTCTATTTGTTCTTATTACATTCAAATATAAGAGAACAATTTAGAGCATTAGGTGTACACAGAAATGACAAATATATGTACTTGACTAGAGTTACATTTGGAAATAGGAAGTGAGGGAAAATATGGTTTTGGCTGTACAAATTTTATTGGTTTTCTGTAAAAATGATAAATGCGCATTATAGTTCCATAAACACAAGTGATTTGAATTATGTAGTGCTTATAATGGCCAGGTTGAAGCCATTTTGTAAATGCAGGCATTAAAACAACCAAATACTACTTTTCTAGGCTGTTGCTTAGGAAAACACCATTGAACACTTACAGATGGCAAATAAAAAACAACTTTTGAAGCTGGAGTCTTGTGTGGGAATTTTGCCTCAGGAAGCAGGCAAGATGAGGTCTCACTCTGTACACTAGTTGCTAAAGGAATACATATTACAAAATGAAGCCACTTAATAAGGCTATGGTAGATCTGACTTACCACAAGAGCAGCATGTGAAACAGTTGGTATGATAGAGGTTACCCATTGCTTGGCAAGCCTGGCTCGCTCCATACACACCTTTTCCACATTTTATACAAATACCTACAAAGCAAAAAGAGAATTAAAGTTAGAACCCTCCACTGCTCCAGGCCATTGATTCATATCACTCACGATACCCCCCCATCAGGCCCTAAATCAATAAGCTCCTCACCCTGAACAGATTCAAGTACCCAAGACAGCTGCAAGTAGCTTGAGTGAAACAGATGCATGGAAATTAACCCAAAATAAATGGGAGGGAAGCCTCTGCTGGTGTGGAGGCTGAGGCTGGCTAAAGACAGAAATCCAAAGGAGGCAGGTACAACAAAAGAGGACAGAAAAACCACACACTCTCTGGAAATAACTCTGTTTGCCCAAAAAATAATTTAGTGACACCTTCACAACTAGGTGCTCCATCACATTACATTCAATAATCACTAATAAAACAACAATCCAGTCCAAATCCAAACGACTACTCTTTGCCCCTCTCCAGCAGTGCAACATTGGGTCATTTGCCAAGGTGAGTAGCTCCAGAGAGGACACCTTCAGCAGCAGAGCATGAGGAAATCACAGCATCCAGGAGTCTTGATCCTGAATGGCAAGAGCCACCAATGGAGCCTCAAGTCCTCATCAGGACTTGCCCAGGAGCCAGCAGCTCTGCTGACATGAGCATCTGACTCACAGGGGATGGTGCCAGGAGGGGCGGCACCACCCTGAGTGGATAAACACCGCCCGGAGAGCACAGTGCAACAGTTTGCACAGGTAAAATGAGTGAGCAGGGCGCAGTAGCCTGGCAGGCTTCAGAAGTAAGCTCAGCCAGCAGTCATCAAGAAAGTGCTCTAGGATGGCATCCCTCTTGACAGAAAGCAAAGAAAACTAAGTTCTCTCTGCTGGCCAGGAAGGATGTGGCAACCCAGACAGAGGTTCCTTATAAACGTGTAACTGTCTAAGCATCTGGCTGTAGTGAGTGCCAGAGCCTGTCGGTGATGTTAGATGGTGGTTGTGTAAGATGTCAGCAGGTTGATGATTTGCTCTGCATGGTGGCAGAGCTACAGGAAGAGGTGGAACAGCTAAGGAGCATAAGGGAATCCGAGGAGGAGACTGACTGGTGGACCTGCACTCTACCATCCCTGAGAGCGGCAAGCCAGCCACCCGAAACAAAAGAACAATGGAAGGAACCTAGGAGACAAGGGAGGTTGGAAAAGGTTACTGCTCAGAGTAGACAGCATATTACCCCCCAGCTCACATCACCTTCCCAAGTACCCCTTTACAATAGATACAAAGCCCTGGTACTTCAGGATCAGGAAAGTGAGGAAGATAATGATAAGGGATCATCCGAGTTAGAAGAGTTCCCACAGAAAAGTCAGAGAGCACCTCATTTTACAACCAGCTGTACTAAAGAGTGGTGGTGGTTGGTGACTCCACCCTAAGGGGAACAGAGAGCCCCATATGCCTGCCTGATCAGACTCACAGGGGAGTCTGCTGCCTCCCTGGGGCCAGGGTAAGGGACGTCACCAGAAAACTCACTCATCTGGTACAGCCCTGCAACTACTATCCTTTATTAGTCTTCCAGGCGGGCAATGAAGAAATCTCAAGAAGCCTGAGGGGACTCAAGGACTTCAGGGTCTTGGGGCAACTGGTTAAGGAGCCCAAGCAGTGTTCTCATCCCTCCTGCCAGTCGCAAACAATGTCAATGGTTACATCAGAAGAATCTCATTAATTAATTCCTGGCTCTGTGACTGGTGTCAGCACCAGAATTTTGGGTTTGTTGACCATGGGTCACTTATACAGCACCAAGCCTGCTGGAAGCAGATGGGGTACACCTGTCCCAAAGGGAGAAAAGGATTCTAGCCCAGGAGCTAGCAGGGCTTATAGGGAAGACTTTAAACTAGGTTTGAAGGGGGAAGGGGATAAAAACAGGCTCACTAGAGACATGAGCCATGGGATAGCATGCCGCTGTTGGAGTCCAGATTCATAGGGCAACTTAAATACATATATGCCAATGCCCGCAGCATGGGCAACAAACAGGAGGAGCTGGAAGCCATTGTGCAGCAGGGAAATCATGACATAATCACCATCACTGAAACATGGTGGAATGATTCACATGATTGGAGTGCTGCAATGGATGGCTACAGGCTCTTCAGAAGGGATAAGCAAGGAAAAAGAGGTGGTGGGGTTGCATTGTATGTCAGGGAGTGCATCAACTGCCTTGAACTCAATGTTGTGAGTGAGAAGGCTGAATGTTTGTGGGTGAAGATCAGGGGGAAGACGAATCAAGCTAACATCCTGGTAGGAGTCTGTTATAGACCACCCAGCAAGGATGAAGCTACAGATGAAGTATTCTTCAAACAACTGGGAGAAGGTTCACAATCGCTTGCCCTTGTTCTTCTGGGGGACGTCAACCTACCAGATGTCTGCTAGAAGTACAACACAGCAGAGAAAAACAATCCTAGGGGGTTCTTGGAGGGTGCAGAAGATAACTTCCTAACCCAGCTGGTTAGTGAACCAACTAGGGGAGATGCCTGGCTAGATTTGCTGCTCCAAACAGAGAAGGACTGGTGGGTGATGTGATGGTTGGAGACCATCTTGGGCAAAGCAATAGCAAAATGACTGAATTTTCAACCCTTGGTGAAGTCAGGAAGAAGGTCAGCAAAACCTCCACCTTAGACTTCCAGAGGGCTGACTTTGGCCTGTTTAGGACACTGCTTGGCAGAATTCCTTGAGAAACATTTTTGAAGGACAAAGGGGTCCAGGAAGGCTGGACACTCTTCAAGAATGAAATCCTGAAGGTGCAAGAGCAGGCGGTCCCTACGTGCCAAAAATCAAACCGGCAGGGAAGAGACCAGCCTGGCTAAACAGGGAAATACTACCTGAACTCAGGAAAAAAAAAATAGAATTTATCACCTGTGGAAGAAGGGACAGTTACCCCACCAAAGGTATAAGGATGTTATTAGGTTATGTAGAGAAAAAGCTAGAAAGGCAAAAGCACAGATGGAACTAAATCTGGCCAGTGCCATAAAAGGTAATAAAAAAGTACTTTTTCAAATATATTAGCAAAAAAAGGAGGACCAAGGAGAACCTCCATCCTCTACTGGATACTACAGAAACCTAGTGACTGAGAATAAGGAAAAGGCTGAAGTACTTAATGCTGCTTTTGCCTCACTCTTAAATGGTCACACCAGCCATCCTCAGGGTACTCGGTTCCCTGACTTGAATGGCAGAGATAGGGAACTGATTAAAGTCCCCATAACTCAGGAAGAAATGCTTAGAGACCTCCTGCTCCACTTAGACATATACAAGTCTATGGGGCCAGATGGGTTACACCCAAGAGTACTGAAGGAGCTGGAACAGTATCCTGGGTTCAAAAGTAACAGTCCTTTTTCTCCTTCTTAGAAGATGGTACAGTGCTGTGTTTTCAACTTGAGTCTGGGAAGAGTGTTGAAGAAACGCCAATGTTTTTAGTTCTTGCTAAGTAATGCTTATGCCGATCAAGGACTTACACAGTCTCATGCTCTGCCAGAGAGGAGGGGAAGCCAGGAGGAAGCGGAGACAGGACACCTGACGCAAACTAGCCAAAGGGGCGTTCCATACCAAAGCACATCATGCCCAGTACAGAAACTGGGTGGAGTTACCTGGAAGGCCCAGATCACTGCTAGGGTCAGGCTGGGTATCGGTCAGCGGGTGGTGAGCAATTGTATTCTCTCCCCTTGACATTTTCCCTTATCATTATTATTACTGGTGGTAGTATTAGTAGTTTTGTATTATACCTTAGTTACTGGACTGTTCTTATCTCAATCCATCGGAGTTAAATTCTTTTGATTCCCCTCCCAATCCCTCCAGGAGCGAAGGAAAGAAGAAGGGGGGGAGTGAGTGACCACTGCATCTCTGCCTTGATGACCTGAGGTGTCATGGGCCCACGAGGCTAAAAATAATTCACCCTTATGTTGCCAACATAAGCCCATCTGAGCCACTTCAATCTTTGCAGCTTTATCCACCTGTTGGTTATTCCAGTGTTCCTCAGTGGCCCGACTCTTGGGTACATGAGCATCTACGTGGCGCACCTTCACCACCAGGTTCTGCACCCGGGCAGCAATATCTTGCCACAATGCAGCAGCCCAGATGGGTTTACTTCTGCACTGACAGTTGCTCTGCTTCCATTGCTGCAACCACCCCCACAGGGCATTTGCCACCATCCATGAGTCAGTAGAGAGAGAAAGTACTGGCCACTTTTCTTGTTCAGCAATGTCCAAGACCAGCTGGATGGCTTTCACCTCTGCAAACTGACTCGATTCACCCTCTCCTTCAGCAGTTTCTGCAACTTGTTGCAGGGGACTCCACACAGCTGCCTTCCATCTCTAATGCTTTTGCACAATATGGCAGGACCCATCAGTAAACAAGGCATATTATATCTCACTTTCTGACAGTTCATTATATGGTGAGGCCTCTTCAGCACGCATCACCTCCTCCTCTGGTGACATTCCAAAATCTTTGCCCTCTGGCCAGTCCATGATGACTTCCAGAATTCCTGGACAACTGGGATTTCCTACTCTAGCTTGCCATCTAATTAGTGCGGCCCACTTACTCCATGTAGCATCGGTTGCATGATGTGTAGAGGAGACCCTGCCTTTGAACATCCAGCCCAGCACGGGGCAACCGGGGTGCCAGGAGAAGCTGTGCTTCAGTTCCAATCACTTCTGAAGCAGCTTGAACCCCTTCATAGGCTGCCAGTATCTCTTTTTCAGTGGGAGTGTAGCTGGCCTCAGATCCTCTGTATTCCTGACTGCAAAAACCGAGGGGTCAACCTCGAGTCTCCCCTGGAGCTTTCTGCCAGAGGCTCCAGGTAGGACCATTCTCCCCAGCTGTGGTGTAGAGCACGTTTTTCACATCTTAGCCAGTCCGGACTGGTCCAAGGGCTACTTCATGAACTCTCTCTCGTTTAATTCATTCAAAGGCTTGCTGTTGCTCAGGGCCCTATTTGAAATCATTCTTCTTCCAGGTCATGTGATAGAGAGGGCTTACAATCAGACTGTAATTTGGGATGTGCATTCTCCAGAACCCCACAACACCTAAGAAAGATTGTGTTTGTTTCTTGTTAGTTGGTGGAGACATTGCTGTTATCTTGTTCATCACGTCTGTGGGGATCTGGCAATGTCCATCTTGCCATTTTATTCCCAAAAATTGAATCTCCTGTGCAGGTCCCTTGACCTTACTCCGTTTTATGGCAAAACCGGCCTTCAGCAGGATTTGTATTATCTTCCTCCCTTTCTCAAAAACTTCTTCCGCTGTATCACCCCACACGATGATGTCATCAATGTATTGCAGGTGTTCTGGAGCTTGCCCCTGTTCCAGTGCAGTCTGGATCAATCCATGGCAGATGGTGGGGCTGTGTTTCCACCCCTGGGGCAGTCAATTCCAAGTGTACTGGACACCCCTCCAAGTAAATGTGAATTGTGTTCTGCACTCTGCTGCCAAAGGGATTGAGAAAAATGCATTGGCAATATCACTTGTGGCATCCCACTTGGCTGCCTTTGACTCCAGCTCATATTGAAGTTCTAACATGTCCAGTACAGCAGCACTCAATGGTGGTGTGACTTCATTCAGGCCACAATAGTGTACCATTAGTGTCCACTCTATTAGACTTTTGTACTGGCCATATGGGGCAATTAAGGGTGAGCAGGTCCTGCTGATCAATCTTTGGCTCTCCAGCGTACGGATCAGCTTATGGATGGGAATCAGGGAGTGACGGTTGGTGCGATATTGCCGCCGGTGCACTGTTGTGGTCGCAATTGGCACTTCTTGTTCTTCGACCTTCAGCAACCCCACAACAGAAGGATCCTCTGAGAGACCAGGCAAGGTGGACAGCTGCTGAATTTCCTCCACAGCAGCTATACCAAAAGCCCATCGGTACCCTTTTGGGTCTTTGAAGTACCCTCTCCTGAGATAATTTATGCCAAGGATGCATGGAACCTCTGGACCAGTTACAATAAGGTGCTTTTGCCACTCCTTCCCAGTCAGGCTGATTTGAGCCTCCAGTACGGTCAACTCTTGGGATCCTCATGTCAGGCCAGAAATACAAATGGGTTCCACCCCTTCATAGCTTGATGGCATCAGGGTACACTGTGCACCAGTATCTACTAGAACCTTATACTCCTGTGGGACTGATGTGCCAGGCCATTTGATCCACACAGTCTGGTAAACCCGATTGTCTCTCTCCTCCACCTGGCTGGAGGCAGGTCCCCTCTAACAGTCATCATAAGAAGATGGTTGAAATCTTTTTGCATATTCCGCACCTCAATCGAGGTCTGGGATCGAGAAATTACGTCGTCTTCTTCTTCCTCCTCTTCCTCTGATTCATGTATTAATAACTCTTGTTCATATACTGTCCCCTGTAGTACATGTACTCGGTCTTTTTTCACTGCAGGAGTGGCTCTTTGTGGCTCTCGCTTGCTTTGCCCCTTGCTTATAGGAGCAACTGATATTGGCACAGATTGGTCCTTTGCTTTAGCTGCAATATCTATCACTGTGGTTGGAGTGGCTGCAGTGTCTGTTGTCGGGGTTCATGTGGCTGCTGTGCTTGGGGGTTAAGCAGCTGCGTTGTCTGTTGCTTTGCTATCACATCCAGAGACACCTTTTTCCAGAGACGCTCTGTAGGCATACGCCAAGGCCCAGCACGTTGCACCAAGTTGTCCTCTGGTATTGCCAGAATGACAGCACACCTCATTTAAGCATTCTGTTAATTTTTCCAGATTTTGCACTTGTTCAGGGGTGAAATTCCAAAGCATTGGAGGGACCCACTGGCCCAAGTGCTTGCCCATACGATCCCACACACCCTGCCACTCATGACTGTCCAGCCTCAGGGAAAATCTCTTGGTGGTCCTCTAGATCATTGTTTAACCTTAGACAAGACCCGAGCCCAACCCTGCTTAACTTTAAAGATCAGACAAAATAGGGTGTTCTCAAGGTGGTATGGCCATGGGTAAAACACACACTGTATGTGTGCCAACATGCTGATCCCCAGCACAATCAGCAGGCAGGTCTCAAGGGTATTCAAAGGCCATCCAAAACCTTTAGAATTCTCAAATGCTGCTGTAAATAGCCTGGTGGGGGAGCAGGGGGTGTGAGGCAATGTCTCCTTCATAGGTTGACCTCCCAAGGCAGAAAAAAGAAAATGTGTAATTGCTAAAAAATTCCATTATATGCCTCCCAAAGCATAGAGGTGATGACCACGCTGGGAAAGCAAGCCAGACCAGTTTCATGACCAATGAGTCTATTGTATTACAAGTCATTACCATGAAGTACAGTGAAACAATAACCTTAGACCAGGTCCCCCAGCTGATAAACACTAAAAAGCAAATACTGTCTGCAAGGAAGGTATGGCATGCTGAAACTCTGAGACCAAGCGCAACAACTCTGAGAGCAAATAAATCAACATTGTAACGAGTGATTATTAATCTGAAACAATGAATGCTTATCACAAATACAATTAGACACACTCTGGTCAGATCTGTCGTTATCTCAACCCTTCATGCCACGTCGAGCACCACAAAGAACTGTCGTGGTTTAAGCCCAGCCAGCAACTCAGAACCACACAGCCACTCACTCACTCCCCCCTTATTCCCCTCCCTGCTCGCAGAGGGATGGGGAGGAGAATCGATATAATGTAACTCCCACAGGTTGAGATAAGAACAGCCCAGTAACTAAATATAATACAAAAACTACTACTGCTACCACCAATAATAATAATGATAAGGAAAATAACGAGGGGAGAGAATATAAAACTAAAAGGGGAAAAGGAAAACAAAATAATAAACCCAAGTGATGCACAATACAATTGCTCACCACCTGCCATCCAATACCCAGCCAGATCTGAGCAGTCATCTAGGCCTTCCGGGTAACTCCCCCCAGTTTCTATACAGGGCATGATGTGCTGTGGTATGGAATACCCCTTTGGCTAGTTTGGGTCAGGTGTCCTGTCTCTGCTTCCTCCCAGCTTCCTGCGCCCCTCCTCACTGGCAGAGCATGAAACTGATAAAGTCCTTGATCAGAGTAAACATTACTTAGCAACAACTAAAAACACCGGTGTGTTGTCAGCATTGTTCTCAGACTAAAGTTGAAAACACAGCACTGCACCAGCTACTAAGGAGAAAAATGACTGCTACAGCTGAAGCTAGGACATATGGGTTTTGCTTTTATTCAGTACCAGTATATGAAGTGGTCTAAGCAGTACATTAGTACTCTCTGCCTAAAACGGTTCCTATGCAGCAGTTCTTATGTACACTTATGTAGTGGGTTGACCCTGGCTAGACACCAGGTGCCCCCCTAAGCAGCCCTTATCAGTCTCCTCCTCAACTGTACAGGGAGGAGACAGGACACCATGCCAGTACAGGCTGGCACTTCATACAGACTTCAAGTACCCAGAATTAGGGAAAAAGCAGTAGACTAAGGTTAAATAAAGTACCTATAATAGCAATATATAATAATGATGGAGAGACTTGTCTGGCTAATATATAACAATCTTTTGGCCAAGCTTTGTTCTCAGAGACATGTGGAACTCAGCCTGTGCCTAATGCCATCCTCACTTAACCTCAAGTCAAGGGTTTAGCACAAATTCATAAAAAAAAAAAAAAAAAAAGCTACCATATGGTACCATTGGCCTCTCAACTCCAGTACAGAGCAGCTGAGTCAGAAGGAGAATCCGGCTATTGCACTGCTTGACAGTGCACCACAACTCAGGGATAAGCTCCAGCTTTGCTGTCTTACAGACACACCTATCTCCAGTATAACTGCTACATGCTACCTACAGTAGGAAACACCAAACCCTGTCATTAAGAATTATGGTAAAGCTAAATTTAACAATTAACACATGGCACAGATGACTCCCTCCATGCCTCTGCAGTTCTGTTCATGCTGCAGTGCTGGAAAAAGGGCAGGTGAACATCATACTGGGTGACTACAAAATCCCCTTTTCTTCTCTTGGACTGAAAAAGACCATCTCTATATAAGTCCCCAACAAGGTTTTCCACACCTGTGGCCTAGCCAAAGCACAGGGATAAGGAAATGAAAACCTACAGCCGTGAAACAGGAAGAACAAAGGAGAAGCCTTAATGCAGCTCAAGAAATCAAACTGCAGCAACAGGGGCCAGCTACAAGAACAGGAGAGCTTGGAAGGGCCATGGCCATGGGAGGTGCTCCCACACAGGCTGCAGTGCCTGCAGCCGGTGATCTCATGCCCGGCCAGATTTTACACAGTGTTGCTACTACCTTTAAAGAAATATTCTGCTAAGAAGCTGGGTAAACAGTGAAGCACCAGAGCTGACCTAGCCTGGGCAGCTGTGCCACTGCTGCAGCAGCACCTACCCAAGCTGACAGCAGCTACTGTGCAGACATCCTGGACTATGGCAGCTCGGGTACAGAGAGCTGACTTCGGGCGAGAAGAATGCTCCCTTCCTTCCAACAACCCCAGGAGGAGGGATCTTCTGACACACACATCATCTCCCAGTCAGAGGCAGATAGAAGAAACAAGGCACCTACACACAGGCAGAGCCTCTTCCCAGCAGCCAAGGCAGGAGTGAGGTAGGCAGTGCAGGAAACTCTCCTGGCCCTTGCCACCACAGGTGGCTCTTGCTAGAGGACTTTAATTTGTCACCTGGCAGACATCTAGCAAATGTACCAAGGCTTGAATACCCAACATAAAACTAAATGGTACGCACAAGTGTCATGGTTTAAGCCCAGCCGGTAACTCAGAACCACACAGCCGCTCACTCACTCCCCGTCTTCTTCCTCCCCCTGCTCCCAAAGATATAAGGAGGAGAATCAAAAGAATGTAAATCCCATGGGTTGAGATAAGAACAGTCCAGTAACTAAGGCATAATACAAAACTACTACTGCTACCACCAATAATAATAAGAGAAGTAACAAGGGGAGAGAATACAATTGCTCACCACCTGCCGACTGATACCCAGCCCGACCCGAGCAGCCATCTGGGCCTTCCGGGTAACTCCCCCCAGTTTCTATACTGGGCATGACGTGCTGTGGTATGGAATACCCCTTTGGCTGGTTTGGGTCAGGTGTCCTGCCTCTGCTTCCTCCCGGCTTCCCATGCCCCTCCCTCCCTGGCAGAGCATGAGACTGAGGAAGTCCTTGATCGGAGTAAACATTACTTAGCAACAACTAAAAACATTGGTGCATTACCAGCATTGTTCTCAGACTAAAGTCGAAAACACAGCACTGAACTGGCTACTAAGAAGGAGAAAAATGACTGCTACAGCTGAACCTAGGACAACTCCACAGCATGTCAGATCTGAAAACTTCAGCTGCATAGACGTCAAGTTGGAGAGATTTTCGTTACATTCTCCTGACATTGCACGAGTCATCACTCTAACATATGGCAGGAAAAGGTCAAACATTACTGCTGCCCTCCTTGACATATTTAAAATGGGTTCATGATTAAACAAGGAGACTAGGCTAAAAGTTTCCAGGTGCACTTTTCTATTTTCTCAGATAACCGTTTATTTCCAGCACATGCATGACAGTCTGGAAAAGGCATGGCATTAGGTAACCATGTTTGGTTATAAATTCAGCAGCTCCTGCCACAAGCAGTACCCAAGTGCTACATGTCCACAGCAGCCCCACATTTCCACTACCCTGCAAAGGTGCCACCAGCACTTGCTCACTAGTTCTCACCTGCCTCATAGAGGTTCTTTATCATTTCCAGAAATATAAATAGGTTTGCTTGAACAAAAGCATGCATATACTTAGGTAATATACCAAGATATTTAGAAAGACTGAACTATTCTCTTAAGGAAAGCTAGAAATCCCTTAAAAACCTGTCACCTCAACCCTCTGAATGAGGGTTCGCTGGTTTTTGGGTTTTTTTGCTTGATTGTTAGGCTATGCCTTCCTCTAAGGACATCCTGCAGGAATCATAGACTGGTTTGGGTTGGAAGGGACCTTAAAGCTCATCTAGTTCCAACCTCCTACCACAGACAGGGACACCTTCCACTAGACCAGGTTGCTCAAAGCCCTGTTCAATCTGGCCTTGAACACTGCCAGGGGGTTCTCCCACCTTCAGCTCATGAAAGATTTTAGTTCTTAAGTACCTAACCTGGCAAGCCTCACTTTCCCTGCCTCAGCTGCAGTGACAAGCCCTGTCTCTGCAGCTGCAAGGCTCAGTCCAGGGAGGTGCTCAGTGCTTGTGCAAACAGCCACACTCCTCTACTCCAGTAAGACAGGAAGACTCTCAGACTATAAGAAAAGCTTGTCCTGATCTAGCAAGTTGAAAACTCTTAGGACAACTGGTTAAATACAGCACTAACAACATGTAAACAGGATATTCTAATTTTGCCTCCTCCACCTCCAAGAAACAGTAACACTAAATACTATATATACATAAATAGGCTCATTTCCTTCTTATGGATGCAACTGGAGGGGAAGGTAAAAATTAAAAAAATCAACACACTGCCAACTTCCACAGCAAAATGAGGCTTCTCAGACCTGGGCAGTCCTATGTGTTCGGTGGCTCTCCACTGCACACCTAAGGCAGGCAAGTGTTGGTTGTTCCAGGCTTTAGTCAGATTCCTGTCTGCAATGATTCTTACAGGAGGAAAGGACCATGAAAGGACTTGAGCTCCATTTTCACCTTCAGTAACTTGCTCTTCGGGGCAGCTGTGGCCAGCCAGCACTGCTCAGACCCATAGGAATAAACAGATCTCATTTTTCTCAATAGCAAAGCAACCCTTCCACAGCACTGCACCAGCTACTAAGAAGGAGAAAAATGACTGCTATAGCTGAACCCAGGACAGATGGGCAGCAGCACTGCAGTAGATGTGCTCCAATGACCAAATAAATCCAGCTTTACAACTCTTGGTACTGTACAGAAGATGCCATACAGTGTAAAGTACTGATGGTTAACTTCATATTGGCAGGATTTCTGCTAGGTCAGGTATTGTGTCTGGACTGATTTTACTTTTTGCTGGATCAGGCATTGTCAATTCCGGATCAGGTGAAAGTCTGCTCTCAGCAGCTGGCGTGAACTCCAGGGTACATGGTCTGTCTGGCTAATCTGACAAATGTGAACACACACTTGATCCATATCCAATTAGTATTGAGGAATAATCCAGAAATGCACGAATATCACACTCAGGACCATCCCTCTCCCCTGCTTTGTCCCTGTCTCACTTATCTTGACACAAAATGGGAGCAAAGTAGGTATAAAAGGCCAAAAAATTAGAAAAAGAGTAGAGCTAGTTTTCTTAGATGAAGACAGCAGGAAACAGATATGGTCATAGCATTCAACTAAGTAGTATGTGTTGACTCTGCTTACGCACTCAATTACATACTGTTTCCCAGCTAGTGATAAACCATCATCCAGAGTTAACAGACTGCATGCCTACTTGGGGTTTTGCCACACACCTCTTATACTCTCAAAGACAGACCAATGTCTGAGATGAGTTATTTCAGGAAGGACATGACAAAAAAGGCAAAACCCAACTTATAATGGGGTTTTGGCATCATCTGCTCTTTTCACAACCTGCCCACTGCACCTGCAGCCAAACCCTTGGCCCAAAACCTCTAGGGAGAAACCTGCAACCGCTTAGCTGAAGTGCTAAGCTGCTCCTGTTAAAGAACAAGTGCCCTGCTATAGCACTTGGCATTGAGATGCAAACAGTGAAATATACTTTGGCCTCAATAGCTAATGTCAGAAGCTATTTGCTTGAGTGGATAAAGGATTTATCTTTCAAAACAATTACTGTGCACTGTTACCCTGGTGCCTAATGAGCCTTGTCTTCACAAAACAGATGCTGGCAGCTGCCAACCAGCCCTCAGCACTGTGGGACCCAACCACACATCACAGGAGGCCTGTTCCCAGAACCAACACTGGGTGCCTTCTCCACACCCACCCTGCTCACTGTCTCCATGCCAAGATGGCAAGGCACCCTTTTTTTAAGCTGAATTTTGGAAGATGGACTCTGTTTCTTCTGGAGCTGGATTCCAGACTCAAGTCAAAGTGATGAACCAGAGGCGAGATGCTCTTCTCTCCCCTCCTGACACCCCACCATCCCCTCGAGCATCCCACCACTCAGACATCACTCATTTAGTAACTCATCAGCTCCACTGCCCACAAGCATCAGGCAGCAAAGGAGTTGTGGCTAAATATTTTGCAACACTTACAAAAATACAACTAAAGCACAGCTGTGGAGCAAACCCCTCCAGGACAGTTATTCGTTTAAAAAAAAAAAAAAATAAAAAATCTTTCTAGGGGCAGCAAAAAGAAAAATCAAGAACTGCAAAACCAGGGAAAGAGTGAGCAGATAAAAAAAGACCAAAGGGTTAGGAAGGTGATTTTCCACTTCATTAGTTACAGTAAATATCTCCAAATAAATGTGATTTTATACAATTTATCAGCCAAACCTCCCTTCTCCATTTTGAAAGGTTACACAAAGTGGTGAAATGTTAGTTAATTTACGTCTTAGGAAACTGGCTAGAAAATAGCAGAAACATGTAATCTTCTCTTAATTATAAAGTCAACACAACTGATACGAGAAGCCTCTATTCACAGCAGCTAAAAGGAGCATTCATTCCTCTTGACATCATCCCTTTAGTGTTACATCTTCATGCAATTTTCAACAGCAGATGAAATCACTAAAAAAATGGAAACTTTGTGAAAAATTTTCCTCTACCTGATTTTAATTAAAATACTCAGCAAAGCGCAGAGGAGCGATAAAGAGAGGTAACCCTTTCCACCTCAATTGCACTGTCTGTTCATCCACTGTTACAGAGCCTGGTGGAAACCCCATGTGCAATGTCAGTAGTAAATACCTTCCCTGCTACTAAAGCAGTGGTTCAGATTAGGATCATGACAAAAGCAATAAAAGATTATTCACATCTGATTATGATCTATGTAGTACATGTTTTGTGGCTTTTTAAGTTTAAGAGGGTCCACCCGAGAAGTGGGCACCAGAGGGGCTGCTATTGGGAAGACTGGCTAAGACCTGAGCTGTCCCACAGGCTCACATCACAGCAGTGGGACCTTCCATCTGGGCACTGAGTGGGAGCTAGCACCTCTCCCACCCAAGACCTACCTGACAGAAGCTGACACAACCCGCTCCCAACCCTCCAGGCCCTGCAGTCCCCTGTTTAGACACAGCTCTTGTGGGCAAACTGCCCAGACATTGAGGAACCATTCTATGATCTGCAGCACATGGGCACCCAGCTTCCAGGCAGACATCCAGGGCATGCATTCAGCTTCGATATTCCCATGATCCAAGACAGACGGGTCTGAACACCAGCTCAAGATGGTGTTGGCTTTCTTTACCACAAGGGCACACTGCTGGCTCAGATCCAATAGGACACCAGAGGGCTTTTCTGCAGAGATGCTTTCCAGCCAGTGTGCCCCCAGCTCAGACCATTTTACAAGGTTGTTGCTCCCCAGGCACAGGACTTTGCATTTCCCTTTGTTGAACTTCACAAAGTTCCTGTTAGCCTGTCAAGGTCCTGCTTAATGACAACACATCCACCTAACCTGTCAACTACTCCCAGCATAGCACAATCTGCAAACTTGCTAGATGTGTACTGTCCCATCATCCAGGTCATTACTGAACAAGTTAAACAGTACTGACCCCAGTGCACTCCTGAGGTGCACCACTAGTGACTGGCCTCCAGCTTAACCTCATTCTGCTGGTCACAGATTTAACTCCAGCAGCTCAATCAGTTTTCAGTTCATCTCACAGTCCACTTATGCAGTCTGCACTTCATCAGTTTGTCTAGAAGGATGTTACAGGCAACAGTATCAAAAGCTTTGCTAAAGCCAAGATCAACGGCATCCACTGCTCTCCCCTTATTCACCAAGCTTCTTATCACAGAAGGCAAACTCAGTACCCTGCTCCACATTTCCACTAGTCTTCATCTTGCTCATACATCTGCAGAAGCACTTCTTGACCTTCACATCTTTCACGAGATTGAGCTCCAGGCTAGCCTTGGCTCTCCTGACCCAAACCGTGCATGCTCAGATATTTATATTCCTTCCAGATCACCTGTCCCTGCTTCCACCTCTTATACATTAACATTTCCTTTTCTTTTTCTGGAACTGTTTGCTCATCCATGCAGGCCTCCTACCACTCTTGCTTGACTTCCTGCACATCAGAATGGCTTGGAGACAGCAATCCTTGAAGGGGAGGGGGAAAATCAACCATTTCTCCTGGATCCCTTTTCTCTTCTTCCTAGCTACTTTATAACTCCTTTCAGTTAGTAAGGTACAAAATTTTTTATATTCAATAACCAAAGTCAGGACAGTACAGGAATGCTCTCCCCTGTTGTAGGTACTAGTAGAGACTGGACTTAAGTTTTCAAGTAAAGCTTTCCCTAACTAAATTCACAACGAAATAACATGGGTAAGTAAAGAGCTACCTGTGAATATTTACACATTCAACTCCTATTTAAAGATTTAACTCACCAGTGGATTCTCTTCAGACTTCCCAAATTAGAATAAGTGCATTTCTGAGTGACCTTTAATCAAAACATTCAGGATCAGTATGTAAATCACTCAGTTGGGATTTTCTTTCTCACACTAAATCACTGCAGCATAACCTAATGCAACCATTCCCTTAAATGCAGCAAAGTCCTTCCAGAACCTCTCTCTTTTCATCATATCCACTATTAAATAACTTTGTAAATATTCACTAAAAAAGACCCACAAACCACAAAACTTCTCTTGAAAACTAGCTAAAAGAGTTGGTGTAGTTGTTACGGGTTTATGTGTATTTATTTTTACCCTTTTATTACTAGAGCCTTTGTTTCCAAATGAATGTAGCCTCTTCAGTAATTATATTTATGAAAATAAGGGTAGCTTTTATTATATCAATGAAGAATATCTACTGTGCTGTCTCTGTAAGGTTAAGAGTGAAGTATAGAGTTGTGTCCTGGGTTCAGCTATAGCAGTCATTTTTCTCCTTCTTAGTAGCTGGTGCAGTGCTGTGTTTTTTAACTTTCAGCCTGGGAACAACGCTGATAACACTGATGTTTTTAGTTGTTGCTAAGTAATGTTTATTCCAACCAAGGACTTTCTCAGTCTCATGCTTTGCCAGGGAGGAGGGGAAGCCGGGAGGAAGCAGAGACAGGACACCTGACCCAAACTAGCCAAAGGGGTATTCCATACCACAGCATGTCATGCCCAGTATATAAACCGGGGGGAGTTACCCGGAAGGCCCAGATCACTGCTCGGGTCGGGCTGGGTATCGGTCGGCGGGTGGTGAGCAATTGTATCCTCTCCCCTTGTTATTTCACTAATCATTATTATCATTGGTGGTAGCAGTAGTGGTTTGTATTATACCTTAGTTGCGGGACTGCTCTTATCTCAACCTGTGGGAGTTACATTCTTCCGATTCTCCTCCCCATCCCTCCGGGAGCAGGGGGAGGAAAGGGGGGGAGTGAGCAAGCGGCTGTGTGGTTCTGAGCTACCGGCTGGGCTCAAACCACGACAGTTCTTTTTGGCGCCCAACGTGGGGCTCAAAAGGTTGAGATAACGACAGATCTGACCAGAGTGTGTTTAATCATATTTGTGATAAGCATTCATTGTTACTACTCATCACAATGGTGATTATTTGGCTCTCAGACTTGTTGCGCTTGATCTCAGAGTTTCAGCATGTTGTACCTTACTTACAGCCACTATTTGCTGTTTTAGCATTTATCGGCTGGGGGGCCTGGGCTAAGGTTCTTGTTTCACTGTACTTCATGGTAATGACTTGTAATACAATAGACTCATTGATCATGAAACTGGTCTGGTTTGTGCTTCCAGCGTGGCCATCACCTCTATACTTTGAGAGGTATATAATGAAATATTTTAGCAATTGCATATCTTTTTTTTTCTCCTCGGGGGGTAAACTTATGAAGGAAGCATTCTCTTTCACCCCCCGTTCCCCCACCAGCCTATCTGCAACAGAAGTTGAGAGTTCTGAAGGTTTTAGATGGCCTTTGAGTACCCTTGAAACCTGCCTGCTGATTGTGCTGGGGATCAGCATGTTGGCAAACATACGGAGTGTGTTTTACCCACGGCCATCCCGTCGTAGGAACATCCTATTTCGTTTAATCTCAAAAATTCAGCAATATCAGGTTCGAATCTGGTCTAGGGTTAGACGACGATATAGGAGGACAACCAGGAGATTTTCCCTGAGGCTGGACAGCTATGAGTGGCAGGGTGTGTGGGATAGTATGGGCAAGTATCTAGGCCAGTGGGCCCCTCCAGTGCTTTGGAACTTCACCCCTGAACAAGTGCAACATCTGGAAAAACTAGTAAAACACTTAAACGAGGTGTGCTGTCGTCCTGGTTATACCAGAGAGGGACAAATCTTGGCAACGTGCTGGGGCTTGGCCTACGCCTACAGAGCCCTGCTCAACACTATCCAGCACCTTCAAAGGGAAAAAAATGTCTCTGGATCTGATGGCAAAGCAACAGACAACGCAGCTATGCCAACTACAAGCACAGCAGCTACTCAGACCCTGACCACAACAGACAACACAGCTACTCCAAATACAGCAGCTACACCAACCCCAGTGACAAGCACAACAGCTACTCAAACCCCGACAACAACAGACAATGTGGCTACTCCAAACACCGCAGCCACACCAACACCACTGACAAGCACAGAAGCTACTCAAACCCCGATAGCAACAGACAATATAGCTACTCCAAGCACCGCAGCCACACCAACCCCAGTGGCAAGCACAGCAGCTACTCAAACCCCGACAGCAACAGACAATATAGCTACTCCAAGCACCGCAGCTACACCAACCCCAGTGACATGCACAGTAGCTATTCAAACCCCGACAGCAACAGACAATGCAGCTGTTGGTGTTACTCAACTCCCAAGCACAACAGCTGCACCAACCCCAGCAATAGACATTGCAACCACTCCAATCCTAGTGGCAGACACTGCAGCCACTCCAACCACAGTGACAAACACTGCAGCTAAACCAAATGTCCAGTTTGTGACAATGTCTGTTGCCCCTGTAAGCAAAAGCAGACGAGAGGCACAAAGAGCAACCCGTGAAGCAAAGAAAGATGAAGACCCAATGCCATTACTACATGCAACAGCATCTGAACAAGAGTTACTACTACGTGGGTCAGAGGAAGAGGAAGAAGAAGAAGAGGTCACTTCTCGACTCCGGACCTCAACCGAACTGCGGAATATGCGAAAAGATTGCACCCGTCTTCCAGGGGAGCACATTGTCACCTGGTTGCTCCGATGCTGGGACAATGGGGCCGACGGTCACTAGCTAGAAGGTAGGGAAGCCAAGCAGCTGGGATCACTTGCTAAGGAAGGAGGAATTGACAAAGCGATTGCAAGAGAGAAGCGAGCCCTCAGTCTTTGGAGGCGGCTCCTGGCAGCTGTGAAGGAAAGGTTTCCCTACAAAGACGATATTACGAATCGCTCAGCCAACTGGACCACGATAGAGAAAGGCATCCAGTCCCTGAGGGAATCAGCCATTCTAGAGATGATCTATCGTAGGCTGGATGCCAGGAACACATCCGTAGAACCAGATGAAGTCGAATGTACACGACCCATGTGGCGGAAACTTACACGGAGTGCGCCATCATCATATGCCCACACATTGGCATCAATGACCTGGAATGACGGAATATCACCAACAGTGGATTGCCTGATTCGTCAACTCCAAGAGTTTGAAGACAATCTCACCCCTTCCATCATTTCAGCTGTGGAAAAACTGTCCCAGGAGTTCAAACAATTGAGAGACGATTTATCCGATCTATCCAGCTCCCCACGCGTACCAACCCATGTCTCAGCTATTAACAGAAGGCACCCTACTGCTCGAGAAAGAAAATATAGGAGGTACACACCACGGGCCACCCTATGGTTTTACCTGCAGGATCACGGAGAAGACATGAGAAAGTGGGATGGAAAACCTACTTCAGCTCTGGAGCAACGGGTGCGTGAACTGAAGAGGAGAACAATGGTCAAGGATGATCCTCCCAGGAAAGCTGCTGCTCCAGTCTCTGGCGAGCAGTTTCCCAGATGGAGCGAAAGAGCTGATTTTACTCCAGCTCCTGTGATAAGGAATACTAATCCCTTCCTACAAGACAGAAGTGGAGAATCTTGTGAGCACTATTAGAGGGGCCCTGCCTCCAGCCAGGTGGAGGAGAGGGATAATCGGGTTTACTGGACTGTGTGGATCAGATGGCCTGGCACATCAGTCCCAC
The DNA here is from genome assembly GCF_004027225.2 of Strigops habroptila. Lineage (NCBI taxonomy): Eukaryota > Metazoa > Chordata > Aves > Psittaciformes > Psittacidae > Strigops > Strigops habroptila. Next base: position 9,155,683 of record NC_044301.2, read on the forward strand.
AGAAGTATAAGGCTCTAGTAGATACCGGTGCACAGTGTACTCTGATGCCATCAAGGTATCAAGGGGTGAAACCCATTTATATTTCTGGAGTGACAGGAGGATCCCAAGCATTAACTATGCTGGAAGCTGAAATCAGACTGACTGGGAGGAAGTGGCAAAAGCACCCCATTGTAACTGGTCCAGGGGCTCCATGCATCCTTGGCATAGACTATCTCAGGAGAGGGTACTTCAAAGACCCAAAAGGGTATAGATGGGCTTTTGGTATCGCTGCCTTGGAGACAGAGGAAATTAAGCAGCTGTCCACCTTGCCCGGTCTCTCAGAGGATCCTTCTGTTGTGGGGTTGCTGAAGGTCGAAGAACAACAAGTGCCAATTGCGACCACAACAGTGCACCGGCGGCAATATCGCACCAACCGAGACTCCTTGATTCCCATCCATAAGCTGATCCGTAGACTGGAGAGCCAAGGAGTGATCAGCAGGACCCGCTCACCCTTTAATAGCCCCATATGGCCAGTGCAAAAGTCTAATGGAGAGTGGAGATTAACAGTAGACTATCGTGGCCTGAACAAAGTCACACCACCATTGAGTGCTGCCGTACCGGACATGTTAGAACTTCAATATGAACTGGAGTCAAAGGCAGCCAAGTGGTATGCCACAATTGACATTGCCAATGCATTTTTCTCAATCCCTTTGGCAGCAGAATGCAGGCTACAGTTTGCTTTCACTTGGAGGGGCGTCCAGTACACTTGGAACCGACTGCCCCAGGGGTGGAAACACAGCCCCACCATCTGCCATGGATTGATCCAGACTGCACTGGAACAGGAGCAAGCTCCAGAACACCTGCAATACACTGATGACATCATCGTGTGGGGTGATACAGCGGAAGAAGTTTTTGAGAAAGGGAGGAAGATAATCCAAATCCTGCTGAAGGCCGGTTTTGCCATAAAACGGAATAAGGTCAAGGGACCTGCACAGGAGATTCAATTTTTGGGAATAAAATGGCAAGATGGACGCCGCCAGATCCCCACAGACGTGATCAACAAGATAACAGCAATGTCTCCACCAACTAGCAAGAAAGAAACACAAGCTTTCTTAGGTGTTGTGGGGTTCTGGAGAATGCACATCCCAAATTACAGTCTGATTGTAAGCCCTCTCTACCACGTGACCCGGAAGAAGAATGATTTCAAATGGGGCCCTGAGCAACAACAAGCCTTTGAACAAATGAAACGAGAAATAGTTCATGCAGTAGCCCTTGGACCAGTCCGGGCTGGGCCAGATGTGAAAAATGTGCTCTATACCGCAGCTGGGGAGAATGGTCCTACCTGGAGCCTCTGGCAGAAAGCTCCAGGGGAGACTCGAGGTCGACCCCTTGGCTTTTGGAGTCGGGGATATAAAGGATCCGAGGCCAGCTATACTCCCACTGAAAAAGAGATACTGGCAGCCTATGAAGGGGTTCGAGCTGCCTCAGAAGTGATCGGAACTGAAGCGCAGCTCCTCCTGGCACCCAGGTTGCCTGTGCTGGGCTGGATGTTCAAAGGCAGGGTCTCCTCTACACATCATGCAACTGATGCTACATGGAGTAAGTGGGCCGCACTAATTACACAACGAGCTCAAATAGGAAATCCCAGTCATCCAGGAATTCTAGAAGTCATCATGGACTGGCCAGAGGGCAAAGATTTTGGGATGTCACCAGAAGAGGAGGTGACGCGTGCTGAAGAGGCCCCACCATATAATGAACTGTCAGAGAGTGAAAAGCAATATGCCTTGTTTACTGATGGGTCCTGCTGTATTGTGGGAAAGCATCAGAGATGGAAGGCAGCTGTGTGGAGTCCCCTGGGACAAGTTGCAGAAACTGCTGAGGGAGAGGGTGAATGGAGTCAGTTTGCAGAGGTGAAAGCCATCCAGCTGGCCTTGAACATTGCTGAACGAGAAAAACGGCCAGTACTTTATCTCTATACTGACTCATGGATGGTGGCAAATGCCCTGTGGGGGTGGTTGCAGCAATGGAAGCAGAGCAACTGGCAACGCAGAAGTAAACCCATCTGGGCTGCTGCATTGTGGCAAGATATCGCTACCCGGGTGCAGAACCTGGTGGTGAAAGTACGCCACGTAGATGCTCATGTACCCAAGAGTCGGGCCACTGAGGAACACCAGAATAACCAGCAAGTGGATAAAGCTGCTAAGATTAAAGTGGCTCAGATGGACTTGGATTGGCAACATAAGGGTGAATTATTTTTAGCCCGGTGGGCCCATGACACCTCAGGCCATCAAGGCAGAGATGCAACATATAGATGGGCTCGTGATCGAGGGGTGGACTTAACAATGGACACTATTGCCCAGGTTATTCACGAATGTGAAACATGTGCTGCAATTAAGCAAGCCAAGCAGTTAAAGCCTCTCTGGTATGGAGGACGATGGCTGAAGTACAAGTATGGGGAGGCCTGGCAGATTGACTATATCACACTCCCACCAACCCGCCAAGGCAAGCGCTATGTGCTTACCATGGTGGAAGCAACCACCGGCTGGCTGGAAACATACGCTGTGTCCCACGCCACTACCCGGAACACTATCCTGGGCCTTGAGAAGCAAGTCTTGTGGCGACACGGCACCCCAGAGAGAATTGAGTCAGACAATGGGACTCATTTCCGGAACAACCTTATAGACACTTGGGACAAAGAGCATGGCATTGAGTGGGTATATCACATCCCCTACCATGCACCAGCCTCTGGGAAAATCGAACGGTACAATGGGCTGTTAAAAACTACACTGAGAGCAATGGGTGGTGGGACTTTCAAACACTGGGATACACATTTACCAAAAGCCACCTGGTTGGTCAACACTAGGGGATCTGCCAACAGGGCTGGCCCAGCCCAATCAGAACTTTTACGTACTGTAGAGGGGGATAAAGTTCCTGTGGTGCACATAAAGAATTTGTTGGGGAAGACAGTCTGGGTTATTCCTGCTTCAGGTAAAGGCAAACCCACTCGTGGGGTTGCTTTTGCTCAGGGACCTGGATATACTTGGTGGGTAATGCGGGAAGATGGGGAAGTCCGATGTGTACCTCAAGGGGATTTGATTTTGGGGGAAAACAGCCAATGAACTCAACTGTATGCTGTTGCCTGCTCTATAACACTTTGATAGCCCACCAGCTAGATATCTTCAGGTCGCCAGCAATTGACCCTGACTTCCCTCCGATCATCACCTCAACAAAGAATGAATTTGGAGGAAACCAGACAAGCTCAGCAGTGACCAGACGAGTTTGGCGGTATCATCAGCAGGCAGCAACCCAACACTACATACCGTCCCTCCTGCCCTGAAAGACTATTACAAGAGATGGAGCCTGACATCATGGACTGGATGAGTTCAGCAATTTTACAGGGATTGGTCCATGGACTAGGGAATGATATCTTTCTCTGTGTGGGGGTGTGGGTGTATATATATGTGTATATATGGGACAGGGGTGATGGTGTGCTGAGAGATGTGGGATCTGAGCATGACATGAATGGTATGGAATAAGGGGTGGATACGGTCCTGGGTTCAGCTATAGCAGTCATTTTTCTCCTTCTTAGTAGCTGGTGCAGTGCTGTGTTTTTTAACTTTCAGCCTGGGAACAACGCTGATAACACTGATGTTTTTAGTTGTTGCTAAGTAATGTTTATTCCAACCAAGGACTTTCTCAGTCTCATGCTTTGCCAGGGAGGAGGGGAAGCCGGGAGGAAGCAGAGACAGGACACCTGACCCAAACTAGCCAAAGGGGTATTCCATCCCACAGCACGTCATGCCCAGTATATAAACCGGGGGGAGTTACCCGGAAGTGCCAGATCACTGCTCAGGTCGGGCTGGGTATCGGTCGGCGGGTGGTGAGCAATTGTATCCTCTCCCCTTGTTATTTCACTAATCATTATTATCATTGGTGGTAGCAGTAGTGGTTTGTATTATACCTTAGTTGTGGGACTGCTCTTATCTCAACCCGTGGGAGTTACATTCTTCCGATTCTCCTCCCCATCCCTCCGGGAGCGGGGGGAGGAAAGGGGGGGAGTGAGCGAGCGGCTGTGTGGTTCTGAGTTACCGGCTGGGTTCAAACCACGACAAGTTGGTACCTACACATCCTTTGCTTTTCTCACTGGTGTCTTTGAAAGATGAAGGATTTTATCATTTTTGGAGAGGAGCTATTTGTCCATTTTAGAGAAGGAATCATTGTTTATCCTCAATTAAAAGAGATTCCATTTCAATCTAGTACCAATCACAAAACATCTCTAATTGTCTTCCACCACAGCCAAAAAGAGATATATCTCTTCAGGCAAAGCAAGTAAAACTAAGCGATCACTACAGATGGCTGCTCCCCCTTGGTCTTTATCTTATGGGAGCCATGGCTTTTATCTTGCAGTGGTGTCAATGACTCAGGCTGACGGGAATGGCTCATTGTCGTGGTTTAAGCAAAGCCAGTAACTCAGAACCACGCATCAGCTCGCTCACTCACTCCCCCTCTTCCCAACCCCACACCCCCGGAGGGATGGAGAGGAGAATCGAAAGAATGTAAATCCCACGGGTTGAGAAAAGAACAGTCCAGTAACTAAGGTATAATACAAAACTACTACTACCACCACCAATAATAATAAGGGAAATAACAAGGGGAGAGAACATAAAACTAAAAGGGGAAAAGGAAAAGAAAACAATAAACACAAGTGATGCCCAATACAATTGCTCACCACCCGATGACTGATACCCAGCCTGACCCGAGCAGCGATCTGGGCCTTCTGGCTAACTCCCCCCAGCTTATATGCCGGGCATGACGTGCTGTAGTATGGAATACCCCTTTGGCTAGTTTGGGTCAGATGTCCTGTCCCTGCTCCCTCCCGGCTTTCCATGCCCCTCCTCCCTGGCAGAGCACAAGACTGAGAAAGTCCTTGATCGGAGTAAGCCTTATTTAGCAACAACTAAAAACATCGGTGTGTTATCAGCACTGTTCTCAGGCTAAAGTCAAAAACACAGCACTGCACCTGCTACTAGGAAGGAGAAGAACAACTGTTACAGCTGAACTCAGGACACTCATGCAACACTCTGGCAGGGAAAGCACAGGATCTTCCCTTGAACCAACAGACATGCTGTAAAGATGTGTGATATCACTCCAGAGTTAGTCAGAAAACTTGCATCTTATACACAAAAAAAGAAAAAGAAAAAAGAAAAAAAAAAGGCAAAGCTCTAAAGCTCTGTTCCTCTACAGTACTAGGTTTACATCCTGACAAGTATCTCACTCCTTTACCTGCTGAAGCAGATATTATTTAAGCATCTGTTGACAGCAGAAGGACCTTCAGCTCAGACCTGAAACACTGAGTGTCCCCAGGCCTCCAGCCTCTTCTTCCCCTGTACAGTACTGCCCACTACAGCACTTGCTACTGTTTCTTAATGACCTGATCCTGGAGCTCTTTGAGAAAAGAAAACTCTAAATATTGTATTCCTATTTAGGATCACTGTTCTCCAGTCTCCAGCCTGCACAGAACAACCTCATGTCACCTACTCACCACCCCACCCCAGGCTTAAAAGTTAATGCCCTGACCTGCAGGATAAAAACATATAACTATTTAAGTTGTCACACTTGACTTTTGAGTCAGTCTTACTCTAATTTAGACAATGCTTACTCTCTTAAGTCAACTGCTTGGTCCAAAAAATTCAAGCAACAATTTGCTCACAGGCTTATTGAATACTTTTTTCTGGCTAGTGTCAGGGTCTGACTGGAGAAAACCCCAGCGTCAGACCTATTTTGTCCATGATCCCAAGAGTGAAATTAAGACACAAACGAGGTCAAGTACCACAATCGATCAGTTGGCTTATTACAAAAGACATTTAAAAAAGGAAGTTGTTATTAAAAAAAAAAAAGAGAGAGAGATAGCAATAGGACAAATCGGGGAAAAAGACAGAAATGAAACAAGAATTTGGGATGCAGAGAGAGAGATAGTCACCACCATGGATCCAGCGGTGTCCCAGGGGTCCGTAGTTGTTGTTATCTGCAGTGGGAGTCCTCCAGGGTCCATAGTCAGCATTGGAGGAGAGTGTCCCCAAGGGTATGTAGTAGTCAGAGGTGGGTGTCCCAATGGTGATTACCTTTTCCCCCTTTTATTATGAGTTGCGGGGAGTACCTCTGTTCTTAACATCAGGTACTGCACGTTCCTGGTGGACCAGTTTCACTGGCCTTGCAGCCAGCTCTTCAACTGCAAGCCTGTAGCAATCCTTGAGATAATGGGCAGCAATTCCTCACACCAATCCTGGAGATAATGGACGGAGAAGTCTTATCTCAGCTCTTCCCGCCCATCTCTCAGACAATGGACAGTGGAATCCCATCTCAGCTTCTCATACCAACCTTGGAGACAATGGATGGTGGAGTCTGATTTCAGTTCAGTCTCTCATGGCTAGCAACTAGCTGCGGGTTTGTTGTTTTGTTTTGTTTTCTTCCAGAACAGCAGCATTACAGGAGGAAATTATGTGTGCAGAACTGAGCCTGCACCAGCAGCATACCCAGACCCCAGATGCTGATCTTTCTTCAAAACAGCAATGTCTACTGTTTAGGGAGATGTTTTTACAGATGATTGCCACATGGGTGGTGTAGTTCTTGTCCTTTGAGAAGGGAAGACTCCCATCCATCTCGCTGCAGTTTGGTTGCAGTCCAAATCCAATTTAACACATATATAAGCAAAATAAAGCTTATGACCTAACGTTCCCCCTAACTGCCCCTATAATTTTTTTCTGTGCTCAAAATGGTTTTATAGCCACTTTCAGCTCAGCCCTAGTGCTGGCAGTTCTGGACCAACAAACAATGCCTTGAAATGGCAAAAGCCTAGAAAATGGGGTGGGGGTGGGTGGGTGGCGGTGTGTGTGTAAACTCATGGGCATAAGCTTCATAAAGTTGAAATAACATTTCTCAAATTTAAGCAAATATTGCCACATATTTGCTAAAACTCTCAGCAGCCCCCTCTCCTGTTCTGAATCAAAGTTGTCTCTTGTGTTTTACACATTGGTTAGGAACATTAATTTAAAAGCTCCCCAAATGCACATGCTGGTGAGTGGGCACATCATCCTCACCCAACCACACAGGCTGGGAGAGTGGGAGGAAGAGATATTTGGACATGAAAGAGAAAAATTCTTCTATCACTTATTACCCTGTGTTGTGGTTTAAGCCTGGGCTTAAACCACAACACCCTAACATCTGTGGCTTCAGGTCCAGCTAATGTTTGTGCACATGTTGCGTGCTCTCAACAGCACCCCAGAGCCCACCCTTGCCCCACTAGCACTGCTGCCACTGACCTCCAGAGTTCCCATGGGTGGGATTCAGCTCCATACTGAAAGCCCCCAGGCACAACATACAGCACTGCTGGGGGACAGGGCAGCCAGGTCCACCAGTCCCCAACTTTGCCATGATCCAGGCACAGTGGCCTTCAGCAGCCCCTCAGCTTGTCGTCCCACCTGCAGAGCAGGGTTAGAAATTCCCCACATGGGCACACTGTGCTGACCAACCTATTCAGAAATGAAAAAGCTCTAAGCCAATACTCATTATCCATGGAGTGCTTCCCCCAGACCTTGCAATAATCTAAAGACCATGTTTCCCAATTCTGCCAGTCTTTAACCAAGCACAACACCCAGCAATTTCAAAGGAAGTTCTGCCCACAAGGGAGTCCAAGATTTAGCCTTAAGCTCAGGAGGCTAGGGTGTTTTGTGGCAATTTTTTTCTTTCATAAGCCTCAGAAATAAATTAGATAGATGCAAGTGACCCAGCCAGAGCCAGGCCACTGCTGCAGCCAGATGGGTCCAAGCTGCCCCTGCTCCTGCATGTCATCACTCCCACCACCCCATGGGGAAGCTAGGCAAAGCCCTGCAAGGTGGGAAACAGAGGCAGCAGCAGCAGGGAAAGGCAGAGCTTCACACACTTGGCACACCAGGAAGCTGATTTGCAAGTCTGCACTTGGAGCATCTTCAAAGTATTTTCTTTGTGAATAAATGCAAATCAGCCTCCAGGGATGACCTCTTTCTGGGCTGGTTCTTCAACCAGCCTGAATTCCTCCCAGGTGTAGAGTAGGGGCTGAGAAAGACTTTTCCCAAAAGAGTAACACCAGTTTGCTCTTACACAGCATTCAAGGCTGTTTCAGCCTAACGCAAGCTACCCCTTTCTTTTTTCCCCTTTTCTTAGTATGTCAAAAAGGTTTTTTGGTTTTGTTTTTTTAAAAGAGCGTGGTCTAGCACTCCAGAGTCATTCCACCCCACACAAGGGCTCTCTGAAGCTCTAGGGCAATGTGGGATTTGGTGAGTGAATTGCCACATCTCCACTCTGCCAGAAACTACAGCAAGGGGCAAACCTTGCCTTGTGCCTGTCCTGTGCTGCATTCAAAGCTCCAAGCCCAAACCTGCAGTGGATTTGGTTTTTCTGCTCTCTCTGAATTGGGCAGTGACCTACCTGCTTTGCAGGTGCTGCATGTGTCGCTGTCAGGAAGCCCTGAACCACTCTAAGACCAGGCAACACCTCCCAGCACAGCCACTCTCACCAACCTCATGCAGGAATGTCTCCCTCAAAACTAACATAGAGAAATAAGACTGGGAGGTTCTCCTTCCAGGCCAAGCAAAACAGAAAGCTTTCTTCTAATTAACTGTAACACAGCATCTGGGACAACATCTGACAGATGCTAAAATGTTAGGAAAAAACATTAAGTATCAATAAGCAGGACCTATTATTTTGCTGAAGAAAGGGGCAAACAGTACCTGGAGCCCCCAGCACTTCATTCACAGCACAGTGTCAGGGTTTTCTCTATAACCACCTGCAAATTAGAGGCAATGGGTGTCACATGCATCACCCATGTTGGTACCAGTTCCTCAACTCTATACATCCTCTCCGGATTTAGGTCATGATATTTTTAAATTACTTCTGTTCTGAACAGAAGACAACAAGGAGAGGAAGAGCAGAGGATGCAGAACTCCACTTCTGGACACTACCTCTACTGCACCCTGGTAAAATCACACACACAGAAAAGTCAAGTTCAGTTTCTAGATCTAGTCTCTTCACACTGACACTTCAATGCCCCAAGATGGTGAGATCCCAGCTCCCGCTTTCCTAGGGTTCATACACATCTTCCACAAACCCATCTCCTGCAAGGAAGCAGAGCAACTTGGGAACAGTGGCGATAGCTGACTTTGTACAAGCTGAAAGAGGTCAACAGGACTTAACATCATTATAGTCCTCTTTCACACCATTAACTCCACCTGCTCTTTGTTATTTACATCATAATCTGCTGGAATTTGGTGTCTATCTGTCAAGGTACTAAGCTCCTAGGGTCACTTCCTGTAGCCACAGTTCAAAGCACCTATATACCCGATAGCTCCACAGTGGATATATCCTGGGAGGTGCAGAGGCAGCTTGGCAGGCCAGGCAGAGCAGCACAACAAGGGTAAAACACAAACATGAATTTACTTATTCCTTGGTCTCTGTGGTGTAATAAAAACAACTAGAGATTACTACAAGCTGTCAAAACCAAGTCATGGTTTTGACGTGACCTAACCAGGATTGTCATGAATAAGAGGTCTGGATTTATCAGATAAAGTGTTCCATTTTCTAAATAACAATGTAATTAGTTAATACCCTGCATGGATTTTATTTTGAGATGTCTTGAGGGTTTATTATCATCATCATTGTCCGTCCATCCCCCCCCCCCCCCCCCCCGAGTTAAGCCACTAAGGTCTACACCTGAGTAGCAGGGGTTTTCCACTGGAGCAAGTGCATCACTTGCTGTGAACCACTGTTGCTTTCCAGGGCTGTACTGCAGAGGCTCAGCCCTGCTCTAGCCAGGAACAGGTACAAGCCAACACGCTTTTCTTAGAAGACCTACACTTCAGAAAATTACATGCTTATTTCTCAAACCAGCTCTAAATCTGGACTCTAACACATTGTTGCACAGCTGTTTTTTATTGAGTGTTTAGATCTGGAAAACATGGCTTTGATTAAAAATGGGCAACCCACCAACTGCAGAGAATTCTCACATAACTGCTTGGCAGAGAGCGAGCTGCAACAGTTATTAGTCATTCATCAAAGCTTGTGCCTTGTCCCTTGAGGAATTACCCATTTCCCCCCATCTACATCCGAGATGCTCAAGGTTAACAGCATGGCAACTACCACAACACAGAGAGAAACATCAAGAGCACCAACATTTTACCAATTACAGCTCTTTCCACTGTCTAGTATAAACAGTTTTGTCTCAGCTGATGCTGGACTCCAAAATCTTTTGCTTCTACCTTTTCAAACAAACAAAAAACCAAAACAAACCCCAACCAAAAAAACAACCAAAACACACAACCACCAAAAAATCAACATTCTCTTTGAACTAGCTTACTTATGGAGAGGTAGAAAGAAGAGTGCCAAGTGAAACAGTCCACAGAGACCGTGGGTCTGATCCTGCTGTGTTTCATGTTGATGACAAGAACAGGCAGGGCAGTGGACAGCAGCATATGGCCTGGTCAGCACACTTTTTTGAGCTGAGGAAACCATGGGTAGTGGCAAGATCTATTCATTATCCCCTTGCTCAGAACCATTTCCCTAGTGATTACTTCCCAGTCATTCAACATCTGGCCCAAACCAATGGACTTAGTAGGAATTTCATACCAGGAACAAAGACAGAAAAACAAGATCCTGCTCTAACACTACTGAAGGCAATGTCATATCCACGAGGCCAGGAAACTGAATCAAGCCACAGCAGCAGAGACCTCAGCCATCTCAATTCAGTCAGGTCAGCACTTGATGTATTACAGTAACAACCAACCATACTTCTCTCCCCACCTTGTTAGAAATCCCTTCCTAACAAAGGTTTACAATCAGCTACATCTTGCACACATGCTGCAGTTTTGCACGTGCAAAGGCCACGCACAAAAGCAAACCTCAAATTACTCACATTTAAATTTGTGGCACCCACAAACAGTTGCCTTGGCCCCGTGTTGTAAGTCCAACACCATGCCCACTGACCCAACCAGGGACCCGCGTTCAGGACTGGCCTTACCCAATGCTCCCTGAAACCCCTCGGGCTGGTACTGCCAGCACACAGGGAATACTGGAGACTGAGAAAGCACAGAACCACTCAACTTCCTGCCCAGGAGCTTTACTCATGGGATCCCAGTTCCCTGTACCACATAACACTTGGGGACAAGCTTGTAGCACAAGAGAAAGGTTTATGCAATGACCACCCGTTCTGCTGACAGGCAGGGTATGCCACAAAATGACCACATGCTAGTTGTATAATATGTACAGTTTATTAAGCAAGCACACTAAAGCAAACAAGCACACTAACGAGAATCAGGTAAATCTCTATCTCTATATATATAGTAAATAAGTACAATAAAGCAAATCAGAGATATAGGTATATAAGTACTGAAGAAAGTTAGCAATGCATCAAGTCATTACTGCAGAGAGAACAGAGATTAAGAAGAAATACATTACCGGTTACCACTGAATCATCATCCAGGCCCACACTTCCAGCTGGGAAGCCCCATTGTAGCCGATGCCAGGAGTCTCAGGTAATAGGGAAAATTCCTACACAGTGCATCCACCCATAGGTGAGGCTTCTCTCATGGCCATAAGAGGGTCCTTTTATACCCTTAGAAAAACAACTGGCTTTATGCCAGATCTCTAATTGCTAACTCATGGGGCCGTGCAGTTTCTCATGATCTCACTGTTGTCCACGCCAAGAGCATTGGCCAGGTGCCCCAGTGTGGCCAAGTGTGAAGGTCATAGAACAGCTGCACACCTATGTTTTCCTGCCTCTTTCTGACAAAGAGTCACGATGAATATAACCATATATATTCTACCAAATACAGTGTGACAAAAACATACTTTGTTACGTGTCTCAGTCATGAGAGGGAATCAACTCTCAGCTAGGTTCCCATCCATTACACTGCCAGAATAAAAGGGTATTTCCCATGCCTGGGAGAGGCCCCAGGGTCTCCACAGACCACAGGAAACATGATCCAAGTGAGCTGCAGCATCTAAACATGCACAACTGTCAACCTGCATTTAGGAACGGCTTTTCTTTTCTCTTTATTTTAGCTTTGAAGTTTTCCAATTTTTTCAAGTGGCCACATTAAAAGGGAGAAAACATCTTGTTTTAATTTTCCAGAAGTTCTGTGGTGTTGCAAGTGAAAGAGTTCACCAATTAAATAAATGTTTGGATGGCCAGGAAAGCATCCGAGAGTCCCCAGCAGTTCTTCCACACAGTAGCTATCTACTCTTCACAAAAACTATAAACATGTTCTGAACAGAAACATGCCTTATTCAGCCAGACATGACCTTTTATAACCTATAAAATGCCTCCTTGTGGTCCATTTCATACACTCCCTGGCTATTTCATGACAATATGTGGTATTAATATTCTTTATGTGTACATGCTGCCTTCCCTGACACTCACAAATACACACATTAACCCTCACAGCAAGCTTGATGCATTTTCATTGCTGCTGCCTGCAATTAAAGACTTCAGAATTAACCATCTCCCCCAGATCTAGCCTTCAGTATTGGTGGTGTTATTCCAACCCACTCAAATCCCTCCTTCAAAGTCATTTGATTTCTCACCCCTGGCACTGGAAGGAACTCTATTCTGTTAGGTACCTCAGCTCCCAAAAACCTCATCACTGGGGAAACTCAAGTACACATGCAGCACCCATCAGCAGACCCCATGCCAGCCCAACCCCAATGGGCAGCACCTACCAAATTAACCCAATACACCCCTTCCTCCAACCATGCAGTAGCTGCCACTGTTGCCCCTAATCTCAGCTGCAGGGAGGGTCAGGGCTTGCATCTACATTGGGCGAGATGACGGCCAAGCTGCACTTGTCAGCACACGTGCACCACAGCCCCAGCAACACAGGAACAGAGGTTTGAACCCAACTGCCTACAGGTTTTCGTGCAAACCTGCCAAGAGGAACTCTTACAGCATCTCAAATTTGGAAATAGGTGTCACTTACAATAAATTCTGACCCCCAGCTGAGTCCCCCTGTGTAAGCCCTTACATGTTTTATACTAGCAGTAGCTCTCAGCTGAGCATTAAATGAGTGTTTGTGCTCTGGGGTTCTGAGGTTTTTTCCTTAATGAGTCATAGGCCTTTTCTTAAAAGTTTGCTGGAATGCATAAACGTGACATTAGAGATTTTGTAAAACTGCTCCAAAAAAACCAAGGAATGAAGTTTCAGATTATGTGAAATACTCCAGCTGGAAGAGACACACAACTTGCTTGGCCGTTTTCTTGTGCTCCTCTGTCTCACAGCACAGTAACAAACAAGGCTATGCTAATAGGGAGTTAACACAGTGAGGCTAACAGATAACATACCACACAACAGAAATATCTGCTCCAACGTAGAAAAAAGGAACAAAATCTACTTCCAGAGACAGCATCCATACAGGCATGGGGGGGGGGGGGGGGGGGGGAATCACAAACATCCAGCCAAACACTGGCATTTATTGGTCAATCATTAGCACATCTGCTAATTTTGTTAAGATATGAAGGCTGGTCCTGCTCCCAAATAAGCCAACAAATCCTGCTGCCAGCCTCAGGAGCTGTCATGCCCCTGGAGCATCTCCAAGCAATGTCACATCACAGCCCCAGGCACCTCCATCCTGTCAGGACTTGATCCTTACATGCAGTTAGATGTAGCCCTCCAAAACGAGCCTTTTTAAGCTCATAATAAAGTTTACAGATACCACGCACATCCCTGCATTCCTTCCTTTTTGCTGCTTCAGTTTTGCTTTATATCATACATTCCCAGCTCTGTCAGAGAGAAGGCACTTTGTCCAGGATGGACATAAAAATCAACACCACATTATACTTTGACACCTAGTTTCTCCAGACACAGAAAAAGAAATTATTTTGGCTACAACTAATGCTGACTGCAGAACCGCTCCACTCAGGCAGGCTGCAAGACAAAGCACGGATTTAAGACACCATAGGGGCAGCTGCACCTCCTCTTCCACCAGAGGCAGGGGACCTAAATAGCAGGGTCCCACAGGATCCCAACACCTTCACCCCAACAACAACAGTGATTTCATAGAATCATGGAATAGTTTGGGTCGCAAGGGACCTTAAAGCTCATCTAGTTCCAGCCCCCTGCCATGGGCAGGGACACCTTCCACGAGACCAGGTTGCTCAAGGCCCCATCCAACCCAGCCTTGAACACTGCCAGGGATGGGCCAGTCACAGCTTCTCTAGGCAACCTGTGCCACTGCCTCGCCACTCTCATAGGGAAGAACTTCTGCCTAATATCCCTTCCCTTCTATGATGGAGCCACGGAACTGATGGACAGGGGCAGAGCAGTTGACGTCATCTACCTGGACTTGTGCAAAGCGTTCGACACTGTCCCGCGTGACATCCTTGTCTCTAAATTGGAGAGACATCAATTTGATAGATGGACCACTCGGTGGATAAAGAACTGGCTCGATGGCTGCACACAAAGAGTTGGGGTAAATGGCTCAATGTCCAGTTGGAAACCTGTAACGAGTGGTGTCCCCCAGGGATCGGTGTTGGGACCGGTCCTGTTCAACATCTTTGTCGGCGACATGGACAGTGGGATTGAGTGCGCCCTCAGCAAGTTTGCCGACGACACCAAGCTGCGTGGTTCGGTTGATACACTGGAGGGAAGGGATGCCATCCAGAGGGACCTTGACATGCTTGTGAGGTGGGCTGATGCCAACCTTATGAAGTTTAACCAAGCCAAGTGTAAGGAGCTGTTGGAGTGAGTCCAGAGGAGGGCCACAAGGATGATAAGAGGGCTGGAGCACCTCCCGTATGAAGACAGGCTGAGAAAGTTGGGGCTGTTCAGCCTGGAGAAGAGAAGGCTGTGTGGAGACCTCATAGCAGCCTTCCAGTATCTGAAGGGGGTCTATAAGGATGCTGGGGAGGGACTCTTCCTTAGGGACTGTAGTGGTAGGACAAGGGGTAATGGGTTCAAACTTAAACAGGGGAAGTTTAGATTAGATATAAGGAAGAAGTTCTTTACAGTGAGGGTGGTGAAGCACTGGAATGGGTTGCCCAAGGAAGTTGTGAATGCTCCATCCCTGGCAGTGTTCAAGGCCAGGCTGGACAGAGCCTTGGACCATGTGGTTTAGGGCAAGGTGTCCCTGCCCATAGCAGGGGGGTTGGAACTAGATGATCTTAAGGTCCTTTCCAACCCTTACTATTCTATGATTCTATGATTCTATATCTAATCTAAATTTACCCTTTTTCTGCAAGTGTTTTGGTTTTAGTAAAACTGTTTGGCTTATCACTGCTGGGTGGTGGTTGGGTGGGGTTTTTTTTTCTTTCCATTGCTGAACAACCCTTTGCAACATCTGAAAATTACTGTGCCAGATTTTTTTCTCCATGTTTTAATAATCATTTTAGTATTTAGCAAATTCTCTTGTTTTGAGAAGGCTTTCTAAGCATCCAATATCCACATGGCTGTAACAGATACTTACATCGTAATTTATTAGCCATGGATATTAAGGATTTCAGCCTAGACCAGTATCTTTGCTGCTGCCACCAAGCCATCAGCAGGAGCACACGAAGTTACGTTTAACATGTGTAAATGATACAAAAGTGTTAGAACTTCAGGGGAATTTTCCACTAAGTAGCATCAACTTCAATCACATTTTAACTACAGCTACTTTGACAGGTACCTGTTCCTTCACAACAGCATCACAGTTCTAATCCGCAAACTACAGCGGCCACAGAATCCATTAAATTATTTACTCCAAATTCACACTCCATGTATGAATTTCCAGTGCATGATTTAACATCAAACTGGGACATTCGCACCCATAAATCTTTATGGAAGATGAGGCACAGAGGCCAGGTAAACAGCTGACAACACAAGTTAAACTACTGGAGAACAATTTTTGTACTTTTAATCTCGCTTAGGATGTCTCCCTGACCACCCTAAGGCAGCATACCTGATTGGGTTTTTTGGGCACAGGGAAGGGTGTGTTTAAAAGCCTGATGTTACTTCTGGGAATTTGAGAGCTTTTACTTGGGGAATGCAATACAGACCTGGCTTGGAGCTTGTGACAGAACCCTAAAAAAACCTCAAGCAGATCTAATGAATCGCTGTTTCATGCAGCGGTCCCTTGGGTCTGCTATCACCAGGGGCACAGCACACTCCAAACCAAACTGCAACACAGGCTCCACTCAGCCCTTGCAAGCCAGTATCCTTTCCACAAAGATATGGACTCTTTGAAACAGGTGAAACTTCCTTCTCCATACAGAGTCTGCATGTAAACAATTCCCTTTACTTCTGACCTGCAGAGCTGGATGGCTCATCCCTCCCCTCAGCACATTGCTCCACTGCCCTGTGGCTCAAAAGCCACCAGGTATAATGTTCACAGGAGTACACACACAAGCACATTTCCCAAAGCATAATGTGGCAGGAAAGGGTAACAATTAAATCAGGAATTACTATACCACGGCAGTGCATATGCCTATTCCAACTCTTGAATTATACATCCAAACTTCTGTAGCAGAAACCTTACCTGTGGTAGCCATAATAAAATACTTGGTTCTTTGGAAGTCACTGTCCCCCTCTGCACACAGTGCTTTTATAACAATGCAGGGAGAACCCAAGAGTAAAAGCACAAACACCAAGAGCAAGCAAAACACATCTGCCACCAAATAATACCCCTATTCGCAGTCACATTTCTGCAACTGAAAGTAAGAAAGCAGATGTCCCCACTCATAACACATGCTTCTGTGCAAGTTATAGTTGCCCAAACCTCTATTTAATGTTAACCATACATGTTACATGCATCTAGTACTTAATAGAAACACACACCTCTCACCCTTCCTGTTATTACTATGATGTGGTTTATCACTTCCCAACTTGAGAGACTCACAAGCATGTGCATGGCTGCAGGGACTGCAAGAAACCATCTAGGATCACCCCCACATTCATAATTGGACATTTCATACCACAGACAAAAAAAAAAAAAAAAAAGAGACTTATTTTTTCCAGCTCTGCTGACATGTTATCACACTTATTTTTTTGCATCCTCCTTGTCATCTTGATTTCTTCCTATATTCTCTCCCTTGACCTTCCTACTCCTTCTTCCCATTGGATGACCCTCTAGGTACAGACTTTCCCTATTGCTATTTACCATTATTTTCTTGACTCATTCAGACCCTCACACACCCTCTTCTCTTCCCCTCTCCTCTCCTGCACTCAGGCACACCCAGCAGCAGCATTCACTCTCCCCTTCATGCACATGCAGCCTGCACTGCCTGTTGTCCCAGTGCAGGATCAGTGACAGGACGGCAGGCTCCTGGTAGCTCCTGGTAGCTGCAAACCACAGGATGCTGCTGATTCACATGTACCCCAGCATCTCCCACTGCTGCTCTTCTTGCACCTTCCCCAGTGAACACACACACCTCCCTTGTCTGACCCCATTTTTGAGGGTTCTCTTGCATTTCAGCTAAAAAAGCCCCACCGCTCTCAAGTCAGTTTCAGCAACGTATTTTTCAACTGTAATTGGGACAGTAGCAAAACCAAACTCTGAAGTACATGACACTTCAGGAGACCACACCATGTAAGTTTATTTCTATGTAGATGTTTGCCTATTAAAGGTTCAAACCTGTTGGAAAATAAATAATTTTTCACGGGACAGCCTCAACTGCAAAAGCTGAAGGATCTCAGCTGCTTATCAAAGCTGAATGGATTTCTAGTCCCAGATAAACACAAAGAAATTACCAGACAATAAATCTGCTTATTTCCAAAACCAGTATGATGTATCAACTGTTAGCTCTATTTTCATAGAAATGGAAAAGATCCAATATTACACAAAGAAAGCTTAAAACAACACTTTAGCAAATATATCAAGTGTTCTGGTCACCAACTGCAAGCTGACCTAGATTCCATTCAGATTTTCAAATTTCATCTTTAAACAATGCAGCTCCTAGGGACTTAGCACTGTTATCGGTCTTAATTTTGATCTCACTTGCATATACATCCTTCTATCACATCAACCTGTACACACAAAAAAACCCATGAACACACAACTCCGAACTCACAAGCATAGTGCAGTGCCCAAAAGCCAATCCAGATTTGCATGGATATATAGAGGCAGAAAGGGCATGAATGGGTCTAGGGATCTATTTCTTGCCTTCAGCTACCTGCCAGGCCAGAGGCTTTTCATGAGGACATTTCGTAGTGGTGCTCAAAAAAAGAAAACAAAAAAACAAAAAAACAAAAAAAAAAAACCACCAAACCCACACAACAACAGCAAACAGTGCAGGCACTACTGGATGGCTTCTGGAAACATCCAAGAGGTCTCAAAAGTCAAGTCTACTTGCTAGGGTAAGAGTAAACTTCTGCTAGACAAACAACTAGAGTTATCAACAGAATCCAGACTTGGAATCTCATTCCAAGACATACTTGACCCCAACTTCACTTGGTAAACCACTGGCATGGCACTGAGAAAGGGGCTGTTTCCCTCAGGGTGGAGAAGGGTCAAAGGCGGAAGGCAAGAAAGGTGACGGCTCTCTGCAAAAGGACCTCATTTCTCACGAAGTACCACATGTGGTTTGAACTTGCTGTATCCTGTATATAGATTCATAGAATGGTTAGGATTGGAAAGGACCTTAAGATCATCTAGTTCCAACCCCCCTGCCATGGGCAGGGGCGCCTCACACTAGACCATGTCATCCAAGGCTCCGTCCAACTTGGCCTTGAACAATGCAAGGGATGGAGCATTTACCACTTCTTTGGGCAACCTGTTCTGGTGCCTCACCACCCTCACAGCAAAGAACTTCTTCCTTAGATGTAACCTGAACTTCCCCTGTTTTAGTTTAAACCCATTACCCCCTTGTCCTATTGCTACAGTCCCTGATGAAGAGTCCCACCCCAGCATCCTTGTAAGGCCCCCCTCAGATACTGGAAGGCTGCTATGAGGTCTCCACGCAGCCTTCTCTTCTCCAGGATGAACAGCCCCAACTTTCTCAGCCTGTCTTCATACGGGAGGTGCTCCAGCCCTCTTATCGTCCTCGTGGCCCTCCTCTGGACTTGCTCCAACAGCTCCATGTCCTTTTTATGTTGAGGACACCAGAACTGTACACAATACTCCAAGTGAGGTCTCACAAGAGCAGAGTAGAGGGGCAGGATCACCTCCTTCGACCTGCTGGTCATGCTTCTTTGGATGCAGCCCAGGATACGGTTGGCTTTCTGGGCTGCAAGCACACACTGCCAGCTCATGTTAAGCTTCTCATCAACCAACACCCCCAAGTCCTTCTCTGCAGGGCTGCTCTGAATCTCTTCTCCGCCCAACCTGTAGCTGTGCCTGGGATTGCCCCGACCCAGGAGCAGGACCTTGCACTTGGCTTGGTTAAACTTCATGAGGTTGGCATTGGCCCACCTCTCAAGCGTGTCAAGGTCCCTCTGGATGGCATCCCTTCCCTCCAGCGTATCAACCGAACCACACAGCTTGGTGTTGTCGGCAAACTTGCTGAGGGCGCACTCAATCCCACTGTCCATGTCACCAACAAAGATGTTGAATACGATCACTCCCAACACCAACCCTTGAGGAACACCACTCATTACTGGTCTCCAATTGGACACTGAGCTGTTGACCACAACTCTCTGGATGTGGCCATCCAGCTAATTCTTTATCCACCGAGTGGTCCATCTATCAAATTGATGTCTCTCCAATTTAGAGACAAGGATGTTGTGCGGGACAGTGTCAAACGCTTTGCACAAGTCCAGGTAGATGACATCAACTGCTTTGCCCCTATCCATCCAGTTCTGTAGCCCCATCATAGAAGGCCACTAAATTGGTCAGGCAGGATTCCCCCTTAGTGAAGCCATGTTGGCTGTCACCAACCACCTCATCATTTTTCATGTGCCTTAGCATGCTTTCCAGGAGAATCTGCTCCAAGATTTTGCCAGGCACAGAGGTGAGACTGGCTGGTCTGTAGTTCCCTGGGTCTTCCACCTTCCCCTTCTTGAAAATGGGGGTTATATTACCCTTCTTCCAGTCATTGGGAACTTCACCTGACTGCCAGGATTTTTCAAATATGATGGACAGTGGTTTAGCAACTTCATTCGCCAGCTCCTTCAGGACCCGAGGATGGATTTCACCAGGTCCCATGGACTTGTGCACATTCAGGTTCTTAAGATGATCTCGAACCTGATCCTCTCCTACAGTGGGCCTAAGGTCTTCATTCTCACAGTCCCTGCATCTGCCTTCCAAGACTTCGTCAGTGTGGTCAGAGCACTTGCTGGTGAAGACTGAAGCAAAGTCGTCATGAAGAACCTCAGTCTTCTCCAAATCCAGGGTAGCTAGTTCTCCCGTTTACTTCTAGACAGGGCCCACATTATCCCTCGTCTGTCTTTTGTTTGCTACATACCTATAGAAGCCCTTCCTGTTATCTTTCACATCTCTTGCCGGATTTAATTCTACCTGGGCCTTAGCTTTCCTGACCTGACCCCTAGCTTCCCAGACAATATCCCTGTATTCTTCCCAGGCCGCCTGTCCCTGCTTCCACTTTTTATAAGCTTCTTCCCCCCCCAAGTTTTCTCAGCAGTTCCTTATCTATCCATGGAGGCCTCCTGGCCTTCCTACCCCATTTCCTTCTAGTCAGGACACAGCACTCCTGAGCTTGGAGCAGGCAATCCTAGAATATCAACCAGCATATCAGATGTGACAGCTAAGAGGGTGAAGTGACACAGCAAGGTAGGGCTGAAGACACTTGATGTGCAGAGGTGGGGAAAAACACTTTCACAAAGGGCACTGCATAGAGGTGTTGAAGGATGCCAGCAAGACTGCAAACTTGCTTGTCTCTCTAGACTTTGCACAGGCAGGAAACAAACCACGCTCCCTCTGCCTCCCTATTCTCACACTGCTTTTTCCTTCTCGTCTTTACTTCAAGACAATCCAGTAACTTCTTGCACTGGATCCCCCCACCCCGACCACGATAAACAGACAGCCCTTGTTGGGCGATGGTTACAGCACAGCAGGGGCTGCCAGGAGCACGCGATTGCTGCCTGCGCCCCTTCATCAGCTCTCCTTCAATTTCTGACAACACGCCAGCACAGCCACAGGACATACAGAGATCTTGTTCAAAAACAGCCGCCAAATCAGCCTGACTGTTCAACAGGATGACATTTCCCTGCCCAGCAGATGACAAGCTGTAGGTTTAAAGTCAGTCCCACAAGGACTGCTTGATGTGGATAGTCATGCAAAAACCTTTTTTTTTTTTTCCTTAAACTGCCTTTTTCAACATGTAAACAGACTGAAGAATTCTGCAGTGTAAATAGGGTTTAGTGTGACATGTCCCTGTCCATGGCAGGGGGATTGGAACTAGATGATCTTAAGGTCCTTTCCCACCCTAACTATTCTGTGATTCAAGACAGCACCTGAGCTGACGACTAACACCCACAAATGTCCTGCTGACACCTCAGGATACACATTCAATTTAAAGCATCCCTGAAACAACTTTGGCAATTCACCTCATCACATACAAATGCTCAGCTGAGAAGAGTTATGAAAGCAAGTGAAAATACTCATTTATTATCTCTCGGCATCTGCCACTACACCAAGCACATTTACTAAGCTGTCAGTACCTAGACAGGGGACAGGCAGGAGGTCTCGGAGGATGAAGGATGAACCAGTTCAGGCAGGGGCTGCACAGGAAGCAGCCACAAGGGAACAAAGTCTCACAGCTTTACCCAATCCAGCTGCAGGCTGCTGCCAAAGGAACAGTCTCAGCCTCCCAGAGACCTTTGCACCCTCTGCCTCGGGTCAGCCACCTTATTAACAGGGATGAATTGGATCAGCTCACCAATCCAGCCCAGAACAACCCTTCCTCTCCCCTTCCTCCTCTGCAGGCTTTGTTTTCTGTAAGACCAGTGAGCCCACGTGGCTGCAATGTGCTAGTGAGATCACTTGGAAGTGGCAGGGTGCTACCTCACAGCTGTGCAACTGAGGGTAGGGCAGATTCAGAGTGCTCCTTTTGCGGCACTGTAATCTTCAGTCAGATTAAACCAACTGCAGAAGGGCATTTTCTTCCTCTCTACAGATGCACTGAAGCCTGCTGGAAGAAAGGGGAGGATGGAGAAGGTGAGGCAAAGCAAAGCACCCAGCACAGCACTGCTCAGAGCTGTTCATACCAGCATGGGCATAGACAGCTGTCAGTCCCTTAGACCTGCTGCCTTGCACACTACTTGGCTCCCCCCAGAGCCTCTTCAATGCTCAGACCCTGTACATGCCCTCCCTCCATCACCTATTTATCTGCCCCAGACTACAGGTTCTTCCTGAAGCAGAACAGTGAGGTGTGGAAGAGCAGCCAGGGATCGCCAGCATGAACATGGTTAGGGAACACTCAAACTAACCCACAAACAGAATGAAGACAAGGTAGAGTTGTTCCTCCTCCAAACAGGACTGGTTAGTCATTTGACATCAGTTTCAAATACACACTGCTCAAATTTTCAATTAATTTTCAACTCCCCTCCCCCTTTTTTTGAGGGTGGGTGAGAGGGGGCAACAGAGGAAATGGGGGAGACGGAACACACTAAAGTTACCAGTGTCCTCATATAAGCATTTACTTGCTGGACAATTGAGCTCATCTAATTAAGGAGTATTAAACTAATCTCCTCTGTTCCCTCTACCTTGTTTAGCCTACAGGCTCAACACTTCTGTTTTCCATGGGCATCAGAGAACACTCCATGACTACCTTCAGAGCATGCCAGACAGCAGCACCAAGGGGGTGAACACATAAGCAAAGACTTCAGTTGTAGCATGTACGAGTCACTACACCAATCAATGCATTTCTCTTTGTTTCCTTTTATTAGCATTATGCAAGACCCTCCCAGATAAGTTGAACTAAATAGCAGACTTCTCCCTATCCTGTTATCGCTTTCCTTGTTTCTGACCCATCAGCCTGCAGTTGTTCCTGTCAACTCTCATGTGCTTGCTCAGCTGAAGCTCAGCATTCACCTGCATGGGTGATCTGAACTAAAAATGTAGGATCAAGCCCACCACAGTTTATCAAAACCTCAACAACTCACACAAATCCACTTTCTCTTTTAAAGCACCCCGGTTTTCTGAGTTTCAGCTGCTTCCAGGGTACAAGTCACAATAGCACTTCTTTGTGCTGCTACAACAAATATCCACAGAGTAGCTGGTATGTACACTCTCTAGGCATAAAGGCACAGGCTTACTGCTGATCCTACACAAGACACATCTGCTGACATTCAGGGCATGCTGCAACATATTGCTACAGAATATACCTGCAAGTACTGACACTTGTAACAGGCAAATTCTTATAAATTAGAAAAAAAAACCACCAACAACAGATTCCCCAGGGCTGCTCCTGGAGTTCCCAATCACACATGCAGCTTTCCCTGACCACCAGAAACCCCTCTCAGAGCCTCAGGACAGTTATAAGCTTGTTTCTTACTCTGAATACATCTTACTTCTCAATCTCTCACTGTGTACCACAAATTTTGAAGGTAGCGTTTCCTGCAGTCAAGTAAGCATGTTAACCGAGCCCTCCCACCCAGCTTCTGCACAGACACAGAAGTGAACTGTTGTTATCCTCAGCTGGTGAGAAGCACCATGCCAGGTTCCAAACCCTGCAAAAGACACAGTGGATGACCATCAGCTTTCTTACCAGCCCCACAAGAGATAGAGGGAGGCAGGAAGCACTGTGTTCAGCTTCCTTTGGGCACAATAGTTTGCAGAAATCATGCCACTGCAGTTCACAGAAAGATTTTTCCCTAGTAGGAATGGGTACTACTATCTTAACTACCTCCAGTTACTAAGCCCAGGTCTGTCTCACTACAAGCATCTCACAGATGCTTGCAAGGAACCCTGCATTCAAGCGGGGGACAACCTGCTCCCAAGGGCTGCCCATGTCCAACAGTCACTCAGTTCATCTGCAGCCCCTAGCGCAGCATTTGCATGCTCCAGGATCATCTTTGAAAGGCATTTCTGCCTTTTCCACCCAGTACAAAGCAAGACAGACAAGAGAGCTTAATCCTAACTACTGTGACTACAAAATATGTTGACTCATTTTAAGAAGTTACTTCTCTTATATAAAGAAGCAACAACAATTCAGAAGACCAATGGGCTGATGTCATGGTTTAAAGCACAGCCAGTAACTCAGAACTATGCAGTCACTCACTCACTCTCACCACCTTCTACCCTGCTGCTGGAGAGATAGGGAGGAGAATCAAAAGAAAGTAAATCCCACAGGTTGACATAAGAACAGTCCAGTAACTAAAGCATAATACAAAACCACTACCACCAATAATAATAATGATAAGGGAAATAACAAGGGGAGAGAATATAAAACTAAAAGAATAAACAAAAAAAAAAAACCCACAAAAAACCAAAAACAAACAACCAAACACAAGTGATGCACAATGCAACTGCCCACCACCTGCCAACCGATACCCAGCCCGACCTGAGCAGCAATCCGGGCCTTCCAGGTAACTCCCCCCAGTTTACATACTGGGCAATGTGCTGTGGTATGGAATACCCCTTTGGCTAGTTTGGGTCAGGTGTCCTGTCTCTGCTTCCTCCCAGTTTCCCATGCCCCTCCTCCCTGGCAGAGCATGAGACTGAGAAATTCTTTGACCGGGGTAAACATTACTTAGCAACAACTAAGAACATTGGTGTGTTACCAGCATTGTTCTCAGATTAAAATCAAACACACAGCACTGCACCAGCTACTAAGAAGAAGAAAAATGACTGCTACTACTGAACCCAGGACAGTATCCACCCCTTATTCCATACCATTCAAGCCTTGCTCAGATACCATATTTTTTTCAAAATACCATTGCTTTTTTTGTCTCATATATATACACACACACACAAAAAAAAAAAAAAAATCATTCCTTAGTCCATGGACCAATCCCCATAAAATTGCTGAACTCATCCAGTCCACGGTGTCAGGCTCCGTCTCTTGTAATAGTCTTTCAGGGCAGGAGGGACAGTGTGCAGTGTTCAAATGTTGCCTGCTGACGAGACCACTGAGCTCATCTGGTGTCATCAAAGTTCATTCTTTGTGGGGGTGATGATGGAAGGGAAGTCAGGGTCAGTCGATGGCAACCTGAGGACAGTTCTGCTGCTGCTGCCGGCTTTTCCCATGACTTTATTCCCTGCTGATGATCCTAACAACACATATCTTCTTTTCAAAGCACAGAGTAGTTCAGAGCGACATCCAGCTGACGGGCTATAAAAGTGTTATAGAGCAGGCAACAGCATACAATTGAGTTCATTGGCTGTTCTCCCCCAAAATCAAATCACCTTGAAGTACACATCAGACTTCCCCATCTTCCCGCATTACCCACCAAGTATATCCAGGACCCTGAACAAAAGCAGTCCCATGAGCAGGTTTGCCTTGACTAGAAGCAGGAATAACCCAGACTGTCTTCCCCAACAAATTCTTTATGTGCACCACAGGAACTTTATCCCCCTCTACAGTACGTAAAAGTTCTGACTGGGCTGGGCCAGCCCTGTTGGCAGATCCCCTAGTGTTGACCAACCAGGTGGCTTTTGGTAAATGTGTATCCCAGTGTTTGAAAGTCCCACCACCCATTGCTCTCAGTGTAGTTTTTAACAGCCCATTGTACCATTCGATTTTCCCAGAGGCTGGTGCATGGTAGAGGATGTGATATACCCACTCAATGCCATGCTCTTTGGCCCAAGTGTCTATAAGCTAGTTCCAGAAATGAGTCCCACTGTATGATTCAATTCTCTCTGGGGTGCTGTGTGGCCACAAGACTTGTTTCTCAAGGCCCAGGATAGTGTTCCGGACAGTGGCGTGGGGCACAGCGTATGTTTCCAGCCATCCAGTGGTTGCTTTCACCATGGTAAGCACATGGCGCTTGCCTTGGCAGGTCGGTGGGAGTGTGATATAGTCAATCTGCCAGGCCTCCCCATATTTGTACTTCAGCCATTGTCCTCCATACCAGAGAAGCTTGAACTGCTTGGCTTGCTTAATTGCAGCACATCTCACATTCGTGAATAACCTGGGCAATAGTGTCCATTGTTAAGTCCACCCCTCGATCACGAGCCCATCTATATGTTGCATCTCTGCCTTGATGGCCTGAGGTGTCATGGGCCCACCGGGCTAAAAATAATTCACCCTTATGTTGCCAATCCAAGTCCATCTGAGCCACTTCCATCTTAGCAACATTATCCACCTGTTGGTTCTTCTGGTGTTCCTCAGTGGCCAGACTCTGGGGTACATGAGCATCTACGTGGCATACTTTGACCACCAGGTTCTGCACCCGGGCAGCGATATCTTGCCACAGTGCAGCAGCCCAGATATAGCAACTGGCAACGCAGAGGTAAACCTGCTTCCATTGCTGCAACCACCCCCACAGGGCATTTGCCACCATCCATGAGTCAGTATAAAGGACTGGCCATTTTTCTCGTTCAGCAATGTCCAAGGCCAGCTGGATGGCTTTCACCTCTGCAAACTGACTCCATTCACCCTCTCCTTCAGCAGTTTCTGCAACTTGTCACAGGGGACTCCACACAGCTGCCTTCCACCTCCGAAGCTTTCCCACAATACTGCAGGACCCATCGGTAAACAAGGCATATTACTTCTCACTCTCTGACAGTTCATTATATGGTGGGGCATCTTCAGCATGCATCACCTCCTCTTCTGGTGACATCCCAAAATCTTTGCCCTCTGGCCAGTCCATGATGACTTCCAGAATTCCTGGATGACTGGGATTTCCTATTCCAGCTTGTCATTTAATTAGTGCTTACTGCACATAGCATCCGTTCCATAATGCATAGAGAAGAGCCTGCCTTTGAACATCAAGCCTAGCACAGGCAACCGGGGTGCCAGGAGTATTACCATTAAAGTCGGTCAGAGAAACTCTCTAAGACTCAATTTGGAGTTTTCAAAAGTTGCGATTCTTTATTGCAGCTCTGGGCGCGCACGCGAATCATTTTGCAAAGGTGAGCGCACCCTTTACTTGCCAGCAGCAGCTATATATTTACCATACTCATACACATTTACAGCTTTTCCAGGAAATGATGTACATATTCATATTTCTGGGAGCTAATTATATTGGCATCCTAATTAAGCATGTGCTTTCTTGCTGAGTGGGGATCTCTATGGTCGCCGAAAGTCTTCCTCACTGTGTTTATTGAATGACCTCAGCGCTTGCACATGCTTGCAAGGTCCTAGTGCTGAGTTAGCAGTTGGTATGTCCTTGCTTCTGTTCTGTTCCAGTCTCATTCAACATTGGGGGCCACTCTGCTATCTTGAAGACTAGCATCCTTGGTCTTATTTATTGTCTCCTTAGTTGTTATCGGTCCCATGATGTTCCTTCCCCTGCCAGCTGAACATTCCTTTCTCTCTACATACCAGCAAGTTAGAAAAGTTTGGTCTATTCTACTATGTTAAAGGCACACACAGTAGTCTAAAACTTAAGCCCACAGGAGGAGCTGTGCTTCAGAGCCAATCACTTCTGAAGCAGCTCAAACCCCTTCATAGGCTGCCAGTTGGAGTATAGCTGGGACCAGATCCTCTGTATCCCCAACATCAAAGACCGAGGGGTCAAACTCAAATCTCCCCTGGAGCTTTCTGCCAGAGGCTCCAGGTAGGACCATTCACCCCAGCTGCAGTGTAAAGCACATTTTTCACATCTGGCCCAGTCCGGACTGGTCCAAGGGCTACTGTATAAACTCTCTCTTGTTTATATTTGTTCGAAGGCTTGTTGTTGCTCAGGGCCCAATTGAAATCATTCTTCTTTCAGGTCATATGATAGAAAGGGCTTACAATCAGACTGTAATTTGGGATGGGCATTCTCCAGAACCCCACACCACCTAAGAAAGCTTGTGTTTCTTGTTAGTTGGTGGAGACATTGCTGTTATCTTGTTGATCACATCTGTGGGGATCTGGCGACGTCAATCTTGCCATTTTATTCCCAAACATTCAATCTCCTGTCCAGGTCCTTCACCTTACTCCGTTTTAATGCAAAACAGGACTTCAGCAGGGTTTGGATTGGTTTCCTCCCTTTCTCAAAAACTTCTTCCACTGCATCGCCCCACACGATAATGTCATCAACGTATTGCAGGTGTTCTGAAGCTTGCTCCTGTTCCAGTGCAGTCTGGATCAATCCATGGCAGATGGTAGAGCTGTGTTTCCACCCCTAGTGCGGTTGATTCCAAGTGTACTAGGTGCCCCTCCAAGTGAAAGCAAACTGTGGCCTGCACTCTGCTGCCAAAGGGATTGAGAAAAATGCATTGGCAATATCACTTGTGGCATCCCACTTGGCTGCCTTTGACTCCAGTTCATATCGAAGTTCTAGCATGTCCGGTACGGCAGCACTCAATGGTGGTGTGACTTCGTTCAGGCCATGATAGTCTACTGTTAGTCTCCACTCTCCATTAGACTTTTGCACTGGCCATATGGGGCTATTAAGGAGTGAGCGGGTCCCGATGATCGCTCCTTGTCTCTCCAGTTGATGCATCAGCTTATGGATGGGAATCAGGGAGTCTTGGTTGGTGCAATATCACCTCCAGTGCACTGTTGTGGTCACAACTGGCACTTGTTCTTTGACCTTCAGCAACCCCACAACAGAAGGATCCTCTGAGAGACCAGGCAAGGTGGACAGCTGCTTAATCTCATCCATCTCCAAGGCAGCTATACCAAAAGCCCATTGATACCCTTTTGAGTCTTTGAAGTACCCTCTCCTGAGATAATCTATGCCAAGGATGCATGGAGGCTCTGGACCAGTCACAGTAGGATGCTTTTGCTACTCCTTCCCAGTTAGGTTGATTTCAGTAAACTTGATTGTCCCTCTCCTCCACCTGGCTGGAGGCAGGGACCCTCTAATAGCCATCATAAGATTCTCCACTTATGTCTTGTAGAAAGGGATTAGAATTCCTTATCACAGGAGGTGGAGTATAATCAGCTCTTCTCCTCCATCTAGGAGGCTGCTCACCAAAGACTGGAGCAGCAACTTAGGAGGATCATCCTTGACCGTTGTTCTCCAATTCACACACCCATCCCTCCAGAATTGAGGTAGGTTTTCCATCCCACTTTCTCATGCCTTCTCCATGATCCCGCAGGTAAAACCATAGGATGGCCCATGGCATGTACCTCCTCTATCTTCTCTCGCGGGCAATAGGGTGCCTTCTGTTAATAGCCGAGATGCGAGTTGGTACACGCGGGGAGCTGGATAGATCACCTCTCAACTGTTTTAACTCCTGGGACAGTTTTTCCACAGCTGAAATGATGGAAGTGGTGAGATAGCCTTGGAACTCTCGGAGTTGGTGAGTCACTTCATCCACTGTTATTGGTGCCGCCTCACTCCAGCTCACTGATGCCAATGAGTGAGCATATGATGATGACACACTCTCTTTAAGTTTCCACTACATGTGTCATGTACATTCAACTTGATCTGCATTTACAGGTGCATTCCCAGCATCTGGCCTATGAGAGATCATCTCTGATAGATCATCTGATACATCATGAGAAGGAAATGCAGCAGGAGGGCCAGAAGACCTACATGGATGGATAAGGAACTGCTGAGGAAACTTAGAGGTGAAAGCAGCAGCTTATAAAAGTTGGAAGCGAGAACAGACAGCCTGGGAAGAATACAGGGATATTATCCAGGAAGCTAAGGCCCAGGTAGAATTAAACCCAGCAAGGAATGTGAAAGATAACAAGGGCTTCTATAGGTATGTAGCAAACAAAAGACCGACTATGGACACGGGCCCTCTCCAGAAGCTATCGCGTAAACTGGCTGCCCTGGATTTGGAAAAGGCTGAGGTTCTTAATGACTTCTTTGCCTCAGTCTTCACTGGCAAATGCTCTGACCACATGTCGTGGTTTGAGCCCAGCCGGTAACTCAGAACCACACAGCCGCTCGCTCACTCCCCCCCTTCCTCCCCCCGCTCCCGGAGGGATGGGGAGGAGAATGGGAAGAATGTAACTCCCACGGGTTGAGATAAGAGCAGACCCGCAACTAAGGTACAACACAAACCACCACCACTACCACCAACGACAACAATGATTAGTGAAACAACAAGGGGAGAGGATACAATTGCTCACCACCCACCGACCGATACCCAGCCCAACCCGAGCAGCGATCTGGGCCTTCCGGGTAACTCCCCCCGGTTTATATACTGGGCATGACCTGCTGTGGGATGGAATACCCCTTTGGCTAGTTTGGGTCAGGTGTCCTGTCTCTGCTTCCTCCCGGCTTCCCCTCCTCCCTGGCAAAGCATGAGACTGAGAAAGTCCTTGGTTGGAATAAACATTACTTAGCAACAACTAAAAACATCAGTGTTATCAGCATTGTTCCCAGGCTGAAAGTTAAAAAACACAGCACTGCACCAGCTACTAAGGAGGAGAAAAAATGACTGCTATAGCTGAACCCAGGACACCACACCACCCAAGTCTTGGAAGGCTGATACAGGGACTGTGAGAATGAAAACCTTGGGCCCACTGTAGGAGAGGATCAGGTTCGAGATCATCTTAAGAACCTGAATGTACACAAGTCCATGGGACCTGGTGAAATCCATCCTCGGGTCCTAAAGGAGCTAGCAAATCAAGTTGCTAAGCTACTGTCCATCATATTTGAAAAATCCTGGCAGTCAGGTGAAGTTCCCAATGACTGGAAGAAGGGTAATATAACCCCCATTTTCAAGAAGGGGAAGGTGGAAGACCCAGGGAACTACAGACCAGCCAATCTCACCTCTGTGCCTGGCAAAATCTTGGAGCAGATTCTCCTGGAAAGCATGCTAAGGCACATGAAAAATGATGAGGTGGTTGGTGACAGCCAACATGGCTTCACTAAGGGGAAATCCTGCCTGACCAATTTAGTGGCCTTCTATAATGGGGCTACAGAACTGGATGGATAGGGGCAAAGCAGTTGATGTCATCTACCTGGACTTGTGCAAAGCGTTTGACACTGTCCCGCACAACATCCTTGTCTCTAAATTGGAGAGACATCAATTTGATAGATGGACCACTCGGTGGATAAAGAACTGGCTCGATGGCCACATCCAGAGAGTTGTGGTCAACAGCTCAGTGTCCAATTAGAGACCAGTAATGAGTGGTGTTCCTCAAGGGTTGGTGTTGGGAGTGATCGTATTCAACATCTTTGTTGGTGACATGGACAGTGGGATTGAGTGCGCCCTCAGCAAGTTTGCCGATGACACCAAGCTGTGTGGTTCGGTTGATACGCTGGAGGGAAGGGATGCCATCCAGAGGGACCTTGACACACTTGAAAGGTGGGCCAATGCCAACCTCATGAAGTTTAACCAAGCCAAGTGGAAGGTCCTGCTCCTGGGTCGGGGCAATCCCAGGCACAGCTACAGGTTGGGCGGAGAAGAGATTCAGAGCAGCCCTGCAGAGAAGGACTTGGGGGTGTTGGTTGATGAGAAGCTTAACATGAGCTGGCAGTGCGTGCTTGCAGCCCAGAAAGCCAACCGTATCCTGGGCTGCATCCAAAGAAGCATGACCAGCAGGTCTAAGGAGGTGATCCTGACCCTCTACCCTGCTCCCACGAGACCTCACTTGGAGTATTGTGTACAGTTCTGGTGTCTTCAACATAAAAAGGACATGGAGCTGTTGGAGCGAGTCCAGAGGAGGGCCACGAGGATGATAAGAGGGCTGGAGCACCTCCTGTATGAAGACAGGCTGAGAAAGTCAGGGTTGTTCAGCCTGGAGAAGAGAAGGCTGCGTGGAGACCTCATAGCAGCCTTCCAGTATCTGAAGGGGACCTACAAGGATGCTGGGGAGGGGCTCTTAATCAGGGATTGTAGCGATAGGACAAGGGGTAATGGGTTTACACTAAAACGGGGAAGTTCAGGTTGGGTATAAGAAGAAGTTCTTTACTGTGAGGGTGGTGAAGCACTGGAATGGGTTGCCCAAGGAAGTGGCAAATGCTCCATCCCTGGCAGTGTTCAAGGCCAGGTTGGATAGAGCCTTGGGCAACATGCTTTAGTGCGAAGTGTCCCTGCCCACAGCAGGGTGGTTGGAACTAGATGATCTTAAGGTCCTTTCCAACCCTAACTATTCTATGATTCTATGATCCCTGGAATGGCCAACTCACTCAGGGACTGGATGCCTCTCTCTATCGTGGTCCAGTTGGCTGAGCGACACGTAACATTGTCCTTGTAGGGAAACCTTTCCTTCACAGCTGCCAAGAACTGCCTCCAAAGGCTGAGGGCTCATTTCTATTGCAAGCGCTTTGTTATTTCCTCCTTCCCTAGCAAGGGATCCCAGCTGCTTGGCTTCCCTACCTTCCAGTTCATGACCATTGGCCCCATTGTCCCAGCATCGGAACAACCAGATGACGATGTGCTCCTCTGGAAGATGGGCGAAATCTTTCCGTGTATTCCACAGCTCGGTCAAGGTCCGGGATCAACAAGTTACCTCTTATTCCTCTCCCCAACTCCTGTATTTCTAACTCTTGTTCAGATGCCATCCCCTGTAGTATGCACATTGGGTCTTCATCTTTCTTCACTACACGAGTTGCTCTTTGTGGCTCTCATTTGCTTTGCCCCTTGCTTATAGGGGCAACCAATATTGGCACAGATTGGTTCTTTGGTTCAGCTGCAGCGTCTATCACTGTGGTTGGAATGGCTGCAGTGTCTGTCATCAGGGTTGGTGTAGCTGCTGTGCTTGGAGGTTGGGTAGCTGCATTGTGTGTTGCTTTGCCATTAGATCCAGAGACATCTTTTTCCCCTTGAAGGTGCTAGATAGTGTTGAGCAGGGACCTGTAGACATAAGCCAAGCCCCAGTATGTTGCACCAAGTTGTTCCTCTCTGGTATTGCCAGGACAACAGCACACCTTTTCTAAGTGTTTTACTAGTTTTTCTGTATTTTGCATTTGTTCAGGGGTGAAGTTCCAAAGCATTGGAGGGGCCCACTGGCCTAGATACTTGCCCATACTATCCCACACACCCTGCCACTCATGACTGTCCAGCCTCAGGGAAAGTCTCTTGGTGGTCCTCTTAGATCATCATTTAACCTTAGACAAGACCCAAGCCTAACCCTGCTTAACTTTCAAGATCAGATTAAATAGGGTGTTCTCAAGGTGGTATGGCCATGGGTAAAACACATGCTATATTTGTGGCAACATGCTGATTCCCAGCAAAAGCAGCAGACAGGTTTCAAGGGTATCTAAAGGCCACCCAAAGCCTTTAGAATTCTCAAATGCTGCTGTAAATAGCCTGGTGGGGGAGTGGAAGGTGTGAGGCAATATCTCCATCATAGATGTGTAATTACTATAAATTCCCATTATGTCTCCCCAAGCATAGAGGTGATGACCATGCCGAGAACACACGCCAGACCAGTTTCATGATCAACCCTTTGAGCCCCACATTGGGCACCAAAAAGAACTGTCATGGTTTAAGCATGGCCAGTAACTCAGAACCACACAACCTCTCGCTCATTCCCCCCTTCTTTCCCCCCCTGCTCCCAGAGGGATGGGGAGGAGGATTGAAAGCATTTAAATCCCACAAGTTAAGAACAGTCCAGTAACTAAAGTATAACACAAAGCTACTACTACCACCACCAATAATGATGATGATGATAAGGGAAATAACAAGGGAAGAGAACATAAGACTAAAAGGGCAAAGGAAAAACACCAAACCAATAAACTCAAGTAATGCACAATATAATTGCCCACCACCCACCGACCGATACCCAGCCCAATCCAAGCAGCCATCTGGCCCTTCTGGGTAACTCCCCCCAGTTTATACACTGGGCATGACGTGCTGTGGTATGGAATACCCCTTTGGCTAGTTTGGGTCAGGTGTCCTGTCTCTGCTTCCTCCCACCTTCCCATGCCCCTCCTCACTGGCAGAGCACAAGACTACAAGTCCTTGATCAGAGTAAGCATTACTTAGCTACAACTGAAAACATTGGTGTGTTATCAGTAGTGTTCTCAGACTAAAGTCAAAAACAGAGCACTGCACCAGCTACTAAGAAGGAGACAAATAACTGTTGCAGCTGAACCCAGGACAGCTGATTTAGCCTCAGCAAGGACAGAGCCCTCTCCTCACCCCAAACTTCCATCCCAGGGAGGACACCAACCCATGACAGCTTTGCAAGCTCCCACAGATATCAACAAAGCCACGTTTCCACTGGTACTCCGACCATCACACGGATTTTACTGAACAAGGCACTTCAAGTGCTTCACCAGCCACACTCGTTGTCTCTAAGACTTAATCACAGAATAGCTGAGAATAATGACAAACGCCACAATGTCAGGGGTGCTGGAGTTTATCGGTGAAGCTTCAGTACACGAGAGTCACTGCAAGTCCCAAGAGCACAAACAGCTTCTGTAACACCTCAGACAAGCCTCCCGTCCGCACGTGGAAGGGGAAGCACCAGACGTCCTAGCAAACTGTGCACAGACTAGACAGAAAATAGATCACACACCAGGAACGAGCTATGGTGGAAGTCCTTCCGACACCAGCTAGACAGTCAGAATTGCGGCGATACGGACCTTCAGCAGGTACCTGGCCCGGAGCAGCCCGGGCAGCACACGCTTGCCTTCTCCACAGCCAAACCGGCCCGACCTCGCACGCTGCCGCCCCTCAGCCGCTCGCCCCCTCCCGCGCCCCTCGCCAGCAGCTCACTCACCGAAGTACTCTTTCTTCATGTGCATCTCCAGTTCCTTCTCCAGCTCCAGTGTCAGCGCCTCCAGCCGCCTCTCCGCCTGGCTGGGGCCGCTCTCCCGGCACGGCGTCACCTGGTAGGGGAGCTTGAATTTGGGCGCCGAAGCGGAACCTTTGGTCGGGCAGTAGGCATAGGGGGACACGGCCTCGAGGGCGGCGGCCAGGTGCTGCTGGTCGTGCCGCGGCGGGGACTGGGCATAGATCTTATAGTAGACGTCCCCCAGCTCCGGCGCGGCGCCGTCCTCCTGCAGGCCGGGCCCCAGCAGGGAGGAACGAGGCGAGGACAGCTGCAGCTCGGGGTAGGCACTCATGGAGCCGCGGGAGCTCCGCGAGCTTTGGCTAGAGATACTGGAGCGGGGGCTCACCACGGCGGCGCCCGCCGCGCCGCGGCCCTCAGGGCCGCAGAGGCTAGAGCGGGGACTGGCCAGGGCAAGCCCGGCGCCGCCCGCACTCTCCGGCTCGGCGCTGCTGCCCGGCGGGCCGTGCTTGGAGTCCGAGTAGCTGGAACGAGGACTGGTGGTGCAGGAGTACTGGCTAGCGGTGCTGGAGCGGCGCTGGTCGTAGCCCATGCTGATGCCGCTGGTACGGTTGCTGCTGGGCTTGCTGCTGCCACCGCCATCGTAACTTGTGAGGCTGGCGCGGGGGCTAGAGTGCTTGCTGGTGTCGCTGGCCGTGCTAGTGTAGCTGGAGCGGGGGCTGAGGGCGGCGCCGTCGTACTGCATCAGGCTGGCACGGGGGCTGCTATACTTCTCCTGTCTGGGTACCACCAAGCTGGAGCGCGGGCTAGAGAACTTCTCGTAGGGCAGCGCCGCCGCGCCGCCCGGGCTGGAGAACTTGCCATGCTCGGCGGCGGGGCCCGGCGAGTAAGCGACCAGGCTGGCCCTCGGGCTGGCTCCACTATACTTGCCGTCCGGGCCGCCACCGGGCGCCCGCCCGCTGCCCTTGACCACGTAGCCGCTCTCATAGGCACTGCCCGCGGCGTAGCGGTAACCCTCGGCCGAGTAGCGCTTACCCTTGTCGGCGAAACCGCTGTAGCAGGGCAGCGCCACCTCGGAGCGGGTGCACAGCCCCTCCTCCCAGCACGGCGGCGGCTCAGCGGCGCGGCCGTTGGCGGCGCGGAGCGGGGCGGCCGGCGCCGCAGGCGGGTAGGCTTTAGCGCAGGAAGCGGCGGCGGGGAAGACTTCGGCGGAGGGCAGCACGGCAGTGCCGTTCGTCTTCCAACCCCACTGTTCCGTCGTCACGTGGACGGCGGTAACCCGTTTGGTCTCCTCCAGGTCGGGGTGCAGCGCCAGATTCCGGCGGCCGCCGCTGCCGTACAAACCGTCCGGGCAGGGCTCGTAGAAGGACAAATCCTCCATGAACTTAGTGGCCTTCAGTACCACATCGTCCTCCTCACACTTCTCCATACTCGGCCGGAGCCCGGCAGCGCGGGGCGGGGCAGGGACGGCGAACTCTCTGCAAAAGCACAGCCCAGAGTAAAGAAATAAAAAAAGCACGCTAAAAAAAAAAAAAAACCAAAAAAAAAAACAAAACAACAAAACACCCAAAGAAAGCAAACAAAGAAAAAAAAAGCCACACAAAAAAACCACTTCCTGCGGGCCTGGCGGAATGCGGCTCCTTAGCCAGAGGACTACTCAACGATGACCAAATGAAACAACACTCACCTCAACAACATCCCCGACTCAATTTTACTTTCCAGCCTTAAATAAGCCAACGGCGCGCTGCGCGGAGGAACTTACGCTCGGTGGCTTCCTGCCCCCGCCGTCCCCGGCCAGCCGCCCTGCGGAGGGGCCGCAGCCCAGCCCTCACCCCTGGGCGGAGGGCGATAAGCGGCGGCCGGCCCAGAGAGGCTTTGCGGCCCGGCGAACGGAGCACGGAGAGATAGGGACTCCTTTGCGTAGGGCAGGAATGCGAGGAAGGAGACTGGACGCTGCGTCCCGCTGGAATGTAGTTAATACCAGAGCCAAACAATGATTTTCACCGAGTTGGTCAGGGAAAAAGCGGCGGCGGCGGCGGCTTGGCTTGGCTTGGCTTAGCTTAGCTTAGCTTGACTTCCCTTCCCCTCCCCTCCACTCTTCGCGCCGCCCACTTTCCTCTTTGGCTGGTCGCTCATCGAGAGCCCTGCCCGAGGCTGGCTGTCGGATGGGACTGTCACTAGGAAGCTGGGGGCTCGGCGGAGCACTCCGAGGGCGGCCGCGCACGGATGGGCCTGTCAGGGAGGCAGGCGCTGGGGTTCCCGCCTTCCAGGAAGCTCCGCCACTCTCGCACCTGACTGGAACTTTCCGGCGAGACGTGCCCTCGTCTCGCCGCGGGAAAGGGGTGCCCCTCCCCCGGCATCAGGATGATACCTGCGGGACCGGGTGCTGCGGTCAGCCTAGTGCTACCAATGACCTACACGTGTGTGTAACCCTAGAGCCGGGCAGGTGACTTGCTGTCAGCACCCGCGGTCAGCACCGCAGCTGATCACTGTTAGCAATTAGGTAGTTTTTTGGGTTGTGTGGGTTTTTTTGGTTTTTAGGCCACGCTAAGACATATGATAAACATATTGTGGCCTAAAGTAAATTGACATGAGTTTAAGCAAACATGCTACTGTGTAACTTTGCAAGAGCTTTATCTGTTGATCCAGTAACAAGACCCAGCACCACTTGCCATTTACATCTGTACGTGCACAAAAAAGGCTGTCAGAAAATGATGCCCCCAAAATGGCTACTGAACTGAGACCTCCCATATTAAACCACAACCTTAATTTTTTTGCAACTAAGCTGAAATCCCTATCATTTGTGTTGATGGCATAAATGCTGACAAAGCCCTAACAATGGGTACCTGAGCCATGTCCTTACACTACTAAGTACTGAGCACCCTGTGAGGAAAGAAATATATTGCAAGTTTGAGCTGTAGGCATTTTGCCATGCCAAGAACATTTTATCTTGTTATCATACCTAATTAAATATTAAAAGCAACTGTGTACTCAAAAATGTCCCCAGCTGTGGAGGGCAATTGATTGGCAATCTGTGTGTGGAGGGGTGGCAAGGAGAAAAGAAAATCCAACAAACCATGTAAGTACATAGAGCAAGACCTGAAAAGCAAATCTATTAGACATGGGAGAGGTAGTCACAGTGAATGTGAACATCCATGTGTAAATACAACCAGTCTTGGGAGCCAAGTGCTCTTTTCTAATATGTGTTCACATCTTTCATTACACTTTTTGCCAATCTCCTAAACAAGCTGTTAACTGTGTGCTTCTGCAGCTTAGGACTAGTGGAACAAGTTACATTTCACCTGTAGTCTGCAGGTGTGTGATGCCTGAAAGCACCTCTTGCAGCTGTGTGTCCTGGTACATGCCATGACTGCTCCAGCTAACACAGCACAGGCCTGTGGATCAGCAGCAAAAGCTTCCCAGCAAATGTGCCATGGCACAGAGCAGGATCAAAGCAGCAGTTCAAGTCCCTGTCTCATTCAAGCCTTGGACTTTCTGGTAAAGCTGTCAGCAAAGACACAAACTGTACTGTTAGCCACATGGCATGGACACGTACCCACCAAGAACAAAGAGAGGTTCCTTCTGTGTTGCTGCGTTGCTTCAGCCAAGACTTGCAGAACTAAGCCAACCCCTGGCTTAGGGCTAGAAGATCACAGACACCAATATGGAGGATGACCAAATAGCGTTTTATTAAACAACAGCAGGTGTTTTATACCTTTCGGCCACACGGAAGTACCTGTGCTGACCCAATCAGAAGGGCAGGTTAACAATTTTTACCTTTTATGGTATTGTCCAGCCTAGC
This sequence comes from Strigops habroptila, assembly GCF_004027225.2. Classification (NCBI taxonomy): domain Eukaryota; kingdom Metazoa; phylum Chordata; class Aves; order Psittaciformes; family Psittacidae; genus Strigops; species Strigops habroptila. The sequence goes on from NC_044301.2 coordinate 9,194,099, forward strand.
CCCACAATTCCCCTCTTCATGCTATGGGGCTTGTGAGAGTACCTAGGGAGGGGCTCTCTCTTTCCATACATCGCGATATCTTCCGGCCGCCATACCTTAACTACCTACACTTCTGCAGAGCACATGGAAATTGCCATTAACTTGAGCCCTCCATCTACCCTACCTGCGACTCCTCACAATGTTCATTTGGGGCAGCGGGTATCTCACAGGCTGCTGCCTTCAGGTGCAGGAGCTTCAGAGCTCCTTCTTCAATCCTTCCTGGGGCCTGTACTAAGATGTTCTATCCCATTACAGACTTTGAATTACCTACTGCAATTTTTTATAAGGTTGTCTTCCTGAGAAACTAGGAGAGGGTCATGGACAACCTGGGAATTTGGTCCATCAGAGCACATGTAAAGAAAAATTAATTTAAGTTTTTGTTTTGTTTTAATAAACTTTACAACTTTAGATAACTTTACTATTAATCTAGCAGTGGGTAGGACATATTGGGAGGCCCCTCCAGTGTGCTCATGCATGGAAGCATTTTGAGCAGCTGTCTTTACAATAAGAACTGCAGAGCTGATGCTGCATGAAGTCAGAAGTGTAAGCTACAGCAGGAGCTGCTTGTCCTTCTGGAGCTCTATCCTCCTGAGCCAGAAATCTGCCCTTTTTCCACCTTTTGAGGCAGCACAGTTCTATACTGCTGCTGCCACCAGCAGGTAGCAAGTTTCTACGGTAAGCCTCTTGCTATGTAAGTCATTAAAGCATATTGAGGATGAACTCCCGGGAAAAACATACAGGAGACCAAGAGAATCTAAGGAAACACCTTTTTTAGTAAGCAATGTGGATCAAATTATTAAAATCACTTACTTTTACTGTTGAAAGCTTATGCTCAATAAGTAAATCCTCAAAGCCAGGCCCAGATGAGCCTGCTGCAGCCCTGGGCCAGAGCATCCCTGTGTTCCCATCTCAGCCCTGCTCCGGGGGCAATACTATAGACCCCCTCTTCACCAGTAAATCGTACTTCTGTCATACACATAATGAACATAACATTTATCCACACTATAGCCACAGATGTAGGCCACATAGGTGAAATAAATACATTTGCAGTAGTACATAGCACACTCAAGCACTGCTGCATTTCTCATAGAGGACCATATGTGCCGGGCTATGCAAATATAAAGTACCCCTATCATTCTCCTAACTGTTATATAATAGAAAACGCAAAGTACTGGGCAGTTACAGCTCGACAATCCTGATGTGGTTTTCTCCTCACTTTAATTTACACCACAACAGTTTGCTTAATTTTAACAACCAGCAGTAAAATATATATATTGCAAAAAGACTCACTTCCACAACTAAGAGCACAAGAGCTGTCATAGAGCATTTGTCCTGGGTTCAGCTGGAACAGTTATTTTTCTCCTTCCTAGTAGCTGGTGCAGTGCTGTGTTTTGGCTTTAGTCTGAGAACAATGCTGATAACACACTGATGGTTTAGTTATTGCTAAGTAATGTTTACCCCAATGAATTTCTCAGTCTCATGCTCTGCCAGTGAGGAGGGGCACAGGAAGCTGGGAGAAAGCAGAGACAGGACACCTGACACAAAGTAGCCTAAGGGATATTCCATACCACAGCACATCATGCCCAGTATATAAATGGGGGGGAGTTACCCAGAAGGCCAGATTGGTACTCAGGTCAGGCTAGGTACAGTTGGTGGGTGGCGAGCAATTGTATTGTGCATCACTTGTGTTTATTCCCCCCCCCCTTTTAGTTTTATATTCTCTCCCCTTGTTACTTCCCTTATCATCATCATTAGTAGTAGTATAGATTTACATTATACTTTAGTTATTGGACTGTTCTTATCTCAATCTGTGGGGTTTACATTCTTTAGATTCTCCTCCTCATCCTGTCTGGAGGGGTGGGGGGAAAAGGGAGTGACTCACCAAGTGAGTGGCTGCATGGTTCTGAGTTACCAGCTGGGCTTAACCCACAACAGCATTATAAAAGCTGAACTTAATTTCTTAATTTGGTGTGGTAATCCTTACACCTGATTTTAAGTTATAGCAGTAAATCAGATATTAAGGAAAGCTAGCTGCTTCTGTTAAATAAACTCCTTTGCCTGAGACTCAAAGGGAGAAAAAAAAAGTCAGGTGGAGTTATTGATCTGTGAATATCAGCTGGCTGGGCCGCACAGGTAGTACATTCCAGTTTCTTCTAATTGCTAGTGCTTTTGAAGAAATGCTGCCCAAGCCAGCAGGTAGAGAGATCCGATGGTCTACTGGGGATTTTATTTCCCTGAGCTGTAAGTGGTTTATTACAAACAAAGCAGAGAATACATCCATGTAAGAATCCACCGGTGAAATTCTAGCCCTATTGAAAACAATGGCAAAAATCCCACTGACTTGTGTTGCAGTGTATGTTATATCAGATGTAGTTCTACTGACACAATGCAGGAAGAAGTGCTTTGTCTCGCTTCATCAATTTAATGATTTGAAGCTTCTCTACAGATTTGCTTACTGAACTGGATGCTACCTGATTTTTTGCAATTTCCTTCCTTGTCTCCAACATTAAGAAAATGGTGAAATTATACCTTGACAGGCCACAAGGTAAATAAGACTTATTATTACTCAGGGATTTACTGCTCTGATTTCTATTTTTAAAATTGATTTGTTTCTTGGTGAGGAATGTAATGATTATTCTTTTTCTCTGGTCTGTTTTAAGTCCAATTAAAAAAACCTTTTGGTGTTTTGGCAAAACACCAAAAACCTTGTGAAATTCATACAAAAATTATGTTGAGGAATGGTTTTATTTTGGATGGGGGGACTGAAGTTTTTATTTTCTTTTAAGTGATAGCTATCTTATGTTTTATAATGCTTTGTTTTGCTTGTTTGGGTCCTGTATGTTAATTTGTGTTGTAATAACTTTAAGACTAAGCAAGCTGTTTGTAATATAAAGTTTGGATATTAATATGTATTTGGACTCAGGTGATTTGTTTGTAAATCACCTTGTTCTGACATGTTTTTAAAAATACTCATTTGCAGTTGATCACAGCTTTTAAAAACTGAAATTATTGACTGGTTTAGGGCACCATCTTCTGGTAGGCAGAACGCATTGTATTTGAATGACTGCCCTTGCAAGGCACAACTATTTAAAGTATTTTTGACTAACTACTCAGCAGGTGTACAGGTCACTTCTCAATCTGCAATAAAACACTATTTAACATTTTTTACATTCTTCTTATTCATTGCAAATGCAACTATTCACTGTACTGCACAAATTTAACTTGGGACAGGCCCCTGTGAAATTCTAGTTGCAGCAGGCGCTTTGTGGACATGCTAGGTTAGACAAACAACATATGTCCATGCACTTACAATTAATGCACCATTTATGTATCTTATTTCTTTTATAGTTTCATCTTCCACTTCTTTTACATATTTCAGATAATAACACTTCTGGCCAAAGCACTTCATTGGCTTATACTTTGGAAACTGCACATGGCCTTAGTCATGCTTCCTTACAATCACAGGACATAATCCCTGTATATTCAAACACAGTTAGCTTAATAGCAGCCACTACATTTGCATAAATACATAATTTAGCTGGCCAGCTCAATTAGCACTGCACCCACTTAGTACTTTTAAGGAGGTCTCAGGTTATACAGCTTCTTAATTCAGAGATTTGGAAATATAAAGACAAACTTGGGACTCTACAGAGCTAAAATTTATCTTGACGTGATAAGAAAGTTTTGATTATGATACTGCAAACCATCATCTGGCAAAGAAATCAGATAGCATTAGTACATTTAATAAAAACCAAAAACACTGTGTGAGGGTCAGACTGCTATACACATGCCCCCTATTCTCTACTGGTGAAAAGCATTAGACTAACTGTATGCATCTCTTCATAGCCATTCAAGAAATGAGGCAGGCTATGAGCACTGACCTCCTGACCTGGCAATACAATGCACTTTGGCTATGATAAGGATCATTTCAGAAGAAAGAGGACATTGGTTTATGGAGAACACCAATTACATTTATATTTCATGGTATTTTCGATATAAAATGGTATTACAGAGATAACACTTGTTAACTGAAAATAATGAACACATTTGTAAGAAGTATAGAGCTGTTCCATAAGCGATGTAACTAATGAAAGCTAGTCTCCTACAGGTCTGTATTCTACATCCTTTGCATTCTCCAGCTTGTAACCTCCTCTCCAAATCCCCAGTAAAGCTGCAGTCCTGTCGCACCCTTTGTCCCACAGAGCTCTCCCACTGCTACAAACTTACTTTAGTCCTCAGCCACTATAAGCAGTACCTCCAGGTTCCTTCCACCATATTCACTGACACCTCTAAACTTGTTAGTGTTCTTTTATCTCTGGAACTCCTCTATAACATCTTTATTTCTCTCCGAGGCCCACCTACATACCACCTTCTCTCTGTCCCCTTTGTAATATCCACAGCTCCTAGCAGCTTCCTAAGCTCCTAATTTGGTCTCTTGGCCATCCTTTTTCTCAGCACTCTCCTGCTACCTCCAGTTATCACTGGTTAGATGCAAACTCCCACATGGACTTGCATAAAGACCCAGCAAAGTACCTGTCGTGGTTTGAGCCCAGCCGGTAACTCAGAACCACACAGCCGCTCGCTCACTCCCCACCTTCCTCCCCCTGCTCCCGGAGGGATGGGGAGGAGAATGGGAAGAATGTAACTCCCACGGGTTGAGATAAGAGCAGACCCGCAACTAAGGTATAATACAAACCACTACTGCTACCACCAATGATAATAATGATTAGTGAAATAACAAGGGGAGAGGATACAATTACTCACCACCCGCCGACCGACACCCAGCCCGACCCGAGCAGTGATCTGGGCCTTCCGGGTAACTCCCCCCGGTTTATATACTGGGCATGACGTGCTGTGGGATGGAATACCCCTTTGGCTAGTTTGGGTCAGGTGTCCTGTCTCTGCTTCCTCCCGGCTTCCCCTCCTCCCTGGCAAAGCATGAGACTGAGAAAGTCCTTGGTCGGAATAAACATTACTTAGCAACAACTAAAAACATCAGTGTTATCAGCGTTGTTCCCAGGCTGAAAGTTAAAAAACACAGCACTGCACCAGCTACTAAGAAGGAGAAAAATGACTGCTATAGCTGAACCCAGGACAGTATCCACCCCTTATTCCATACCATTCATGTCATGCTCAGATCCCACATCTCTCAGCACACCATCACCCCTGTCCCATATATACACATATATATACATCCACACCCACACACAAAGAGAAAGATATCATTCCCTAGTCCATGGACCAATCCCTGTAAAATTGCTGAACTCATCCAGTCCATGATGTCAGGCTCCATCTCTTGTAATAGTCTTTCAGGGCAGGAGGGACGGTATGTAGTGTTGGGTTGTTGCCTGCTGATGATACCGCCAAACTCGTCTGGTCACTGCTGAGCTCGTCTGGTTTCCTCAAAATTCATTCTTTGTTCAGGTGATGATCGGAGGGAAGTCAGGGTCAGTTGCTGGCGACCTGAAGATATCTAGCTGGTGGGCTATAAAAGTGTTATAGAGCAGGCAACAGCGTACAATTGAGTTCATTGGCTGTTTTCCCCCAAAATCAAATCCCCTTGAGGTACACATCGGACTTCCCCATCTTCCTGCATTACCCACCAAGTATATCCAGGTCTCTGAGCAAAAGCAACCCCACGAGTGGGTTTGCCTTTACCTGAAGCAGGAATAACCCAGACTGTCTTCCCCAACAAATTCTTTATGTGCACCACAGGAAATTTATCCCCCTCTACAGTATGTAAAAGTTCTGATTGGGCTGGGCCAGCCCTGTTGGCAGATCCCCTACTGTTGACCAACCAGGTGGCTTTTGGTAAATGTGTATCCCAGTGTTTGAAAGTCCCACCACCCATTGCTCTCAGTGTAGTTTTTAACAGCCCATTGTACCGTTCGATTTTCCCAGAGGCTGGTGCATGGTAGGGGATGTGATATACCCACTCAATGCCATGCTCTTTGGCCCAAGTGTCTATAAGGTTGTTCCAGAAATGAGTCCCATTGTCTGACTCAATTCTCTCTGGGGTGCCGTGTCGCCACAAGACTTGTTTCTCAAGGCCCAGGATAGTGTTCCGGGCAGTGGCATGGGACACAGCGTATGTTTCCAGCCAGCCGGTGGTTGCTTCCACCATGGTAAGCACATAGCGCTTGCCTTGGCGGGTTGGTGGGAGTGTGATATAGTCAATCTGCCAGGCCTCCCCATACTTATACTTCAGCCATCGTCCTCCATACCAGAGAGGCTTTAACTGCTTGGCTTGCTTAATTGCAGCACATGTTTCACATTCGTGAATAACCTGGGCAATAGTGTCCATTGTTAAGTCCACCCCTCGATCACGAGCCCATCTATATGTTGCATCTCTGCCTTGATGGCCTGAGGTGTCATGGGCCCACCGGGCTAAAAATAATTCACCCTTATGTTGCCAATCCAAGTCCATCTGAGCCACTTTAATCTTAGCAGCTTTATCCACTTGCTGGTTATTCTGGTGTTCCTCAGTGGCCCGACTCTTGGGTACATGAGCATCTACGTGGCGTACCTTCACCACCAGGTTCTGCACCCGAGCAGCGATATCTTGCCACAATGCAGCAGCCCAGATGGGTTTACTTCTGCGTTGCCAGTTGCTCTGCTTCCATTGCTGCAACCACCCCCATAGGGCATTTGCCACCATCCATGAGTCAGTAGAGAGAGAAAGTACTGGCCATTTTTCTCGTTCAGCAATGTCCAAGGCCAGCTGGATGGCTTTCACCTCTGCAAACTGACTCCATTCACCCTCTCCTTCAGCAGTTTCTGCAACTTGTCACAGGGGACTCCACACAGCTGCCTTCCATCTCTGATGCTTTCCCACAATACAGCAGGACCCATCAGTAAACAAGGCATATTGCTTTTCACTCTCTGACAGTTCATTATATGGTGGGGCCTCTTCAGCACGCGTCACCTCCTCTTCTGGTGACATCCCAAAATCTTTGCCCTCTGGCCAGTCCATGATGACTTCTAGAATTCCTGGACGACTGGGATTTCCTATTCGAGCTCGTTGTGTAATTAGTGCAGCCCACTTACTCCATGTAGCATCAGTTGCATGATGTGTAGAGGAGACCCTGCCTTTGAACATCCAGCCCAGCACAGGCAACCGGGGTGCCAGGAGGAGCTGCGCTTCAGTTCCTATCACTTCTGAGGCAGCTTGAACCCCTTCATAGGCTGCCAGTATCTCTTTTTCAGTGGGAGTATAGCTGGCCTCGGATCCTTTATATCCCCGACTACAAAAGCCAAGGGGTCGACCTCGAGTCTCCCCTGGAGCTTTCTGCCAGAGGCTCCAGGTAGGACCATTCTCCCCAGCTGCGGTATAGAGCACATTTTTCACATCTGGCCCGGCCCGGACTGGTCCAAGGGCTACTGCATGAACTATTTCTCGTTTAATTTGTTCAAAGGCTTGTTGTTGCTCAGGGCCCCATTTGAAATCATTCTTCTTCCGGGTCACGTGGTAGAGAGGGCTTACAATCAGACTGTAATTTGGGATGTGCATTCTCCAGAACCCCACAACACCTAAGAAAGCTTGTGTTTCTTTCTTGTTAGTTGGTGGAGACATTGCTGTTATCTTGTTGATCACGTCTGTGGGGATCTGGCGGCGTCCATCTTGCCATTTTATTCCCAAAAATTGAATCTCCTGTGCAGGTCCCTTGACCTTATTCCGTTTTATGGCAAAACCGGCCTTCAGCAGGATTTGGATTATCTTCCTCCCTTTCTCAAAAACTTCTTCCGCTGTATCCCCCCACACGATGATGTCATCAGTGTATTGCAGGTGTTCTGGAGCTTGCCCCTGTTCCAGTGCAGTCTGGATCAATCCATGGCAGATGGTAGGGCTGTGTTTCCACCCCTGGGGCAGTCGGTTCCAAGTGTACTGGACGTCCCTCCAAGTGAAAGCAAACTGTGGCCTGCATTCTGCTGCCAAAGGGATTGAGAAAAATGCATTGGCAATGTCAATTGTGGCATCCCACTTGGCTGCCTTTGACTCCACTTCATATTGAAGTTCTAACATGTCCGGTACGGCAGCACTCAATGGTGGTGTGACTTCATTCAGGCCACGATAGTCTACTGTTAATCTCCACTCTCCATTAGACTTTTGCACTGGCCATATGGGGCTATTAAAGGGTGAGCGGGTCCTGCTGATCACTCCTTGGCTCTCCAGTCTACGGATCAGCTTATGGATGGGAATCAAGGAGTCTCGGTTGGTGCGATATTGCCGCCGGTGCACTGTTGTGGTCACAATTGGCACTTGTTGTTCTTCGACCTTCATCAACCCCACAACAGAAGGATCCTCTGAGAGACCGGGTAAGGTGGACAGCTGCTTAATTTCCTCTGTCTCCAAGGCAGGAATACCAAAAGCCCATCTATACCCTTTTGGGTCTTTGAAGTACCCTCTCCTGAGATAGTCTATGCCAAGGATGCATGGAGCCCCTGGACCAGTTACAATGGGGTGCTTTTGCCACTTCCTCCCAGTCAGGCTGATTTCAGCTTCCAGCATAGTTAACGCTTGGGATCCTCCTGTCACTCCAGAAATATAAATGGGTTTCACCCCTTGATACCTTGATGGCATCAGAGTACACTGTGCACCGGTATCTACTAGAGCCTTATACTTCTGTGGGACTGATGTGCCAGGCCATCTGATCCACACAGTCCAGTAAACCCGATGATCCCTCTCCTCCACCTGGCTGGAGGCAGGGACCCTCTAATAGTGCTCACAAGATTGTCCACTTATGTCTTGTAGAAAGGGATTAGTATTCCTTATCACAGGAGCTGGAGTAAAATCAGCTCTTTCGCTCCATCTGGGAAACTGCTCGCCAGAGACTGGAGCAGCAGCTTTCCTAGGAGGATCATCCTTGACCATTGTTGTCCTCTTCAGTTCACGCACCTGTTGCTCCAGAGCTGAAGTAGGTTTTCCATCCCACTTTCTCATGTCTTCTCCGTGATCCCGCAGGTAAAACCACAGGGTGGCCCGTGGCGTGTACCTCCTATATTTTCTTTCTCGAGCAGTAGGGCGCCTTCTGTTAATAGCTGAGACATGGGTTGGTGCACATGGGGAGCTGGATAGATCAGATAAATCATCTCTCAGTTGTTTGAACTCCTGGGAGAGTTTTTCCACAGCTGAAATGATGGAAGGGGTGAGATTGTCTTCGAACTCTCGGAGTTGACGAATCAGGCAATCCACTGTTGGTGATATTCCGTCATTCCAGGTCATTGATGCCAATGTGTGGGCATATGATGATGGCGCACTCCGTGTAAGTTTCCGCCACATGGGTCGTGTACATTCGACTTCATCTGGATCTACGGATGTGTTCCTGGCATCCGGCCTACGATAGATCATCTCTAGAATGGCTGATTCCCTCAGGGACTGGATGCCTTTCTCTATCGTGGTCCAGTTGGCTGAGCGATTCGTAATATCGTCTTTGTAGGGAAACCTTTCCTTCACAGCTGCCAGGAGCCGCCTCCAAAGACTGAGGGATCGCTTCTCTCTTGCAATCGCTTTGTCAATTCCTCCTTCCTTAGCAAGTGATCCCAGCTGCTTGGCTTCCCTACCTTCTAGTTCGTGACCGTCGGCCCCATTGTCCCAGCATCGGAGCAACCAGGTGACAATGTGCTCCCCTGGAAGACGGGTGAAATCTTTTCGCATATTCCGCAGTTCGGTTGAGGTCCGGGGTCGAGAAGTGACCTCTTCTTCTTCTTCCTCTTCCTCTGACCCACATAGTAGTAACTCTTGTTCAGGTGCTGTTGCATGTAGTAATGGCATTGGGTCTTCATCTTTCTTCACTTCGCGGGTTGCTCTTTGTGCCTCTGGTCTGCTTTTGCTTACAGGGGCAACAGACATTGTCACAAACTGGACATTTGGTTTAGCTGCAGTGTTTGTCATTGTGTTTGGAGTGGCTGCAGTGTCTGCCACTAGGATTGGAGTGGTTGCAATGTCTATTGCTGGGGTTGGTGCAGCTGTTGTGCTTGGGAGTTGAGTAACACCAACAGCTGCATTGTCTGTTGCTGTCGGGGTTTGAGTAGCTACTGTGCTTGTCACTGGGGTTGGTGTAGCTGCGGTGCTTGGAGTAGCCACATTGCCTGTTGCTGTCGGGGTTTGAGTAGCTGCTGTGCTTGTCACTGGGGTTGGTGTAGCTGCTGTACTTGGAGTAGCTGTGTTGTCTGTTGTGGTCAGGGTCTGAGTAGCTGCTGTGCTTGTAGTTGGCATAGCTGCGTTGTCTGTTGATTTGCCATCAGATCCAGAGACATTTTTTTCCCTTTGAAGGTGCTGGATAGTGTTGAGCAGGGCTCTGTAGGCATAGGCCAAGCCCCAGCACGTTGCCATGATTTGTCCCTCTCTGGTATAACCAGGACGACAGCACACCTCGTTTAAGTGTTTTACTAGTTTTTCCGGATGTTGCACTTGTTCAGTGGTGAAGTTCCAAAGCACTGGAGGGGCCCACTGGCCTAGATACTTGCCCATACTATCCCACACACCCTGCCACTCATAGCTGTCCAGCCTCAGGGAAAATCTCCTGGTGGTCCTCCTATATAGTCGTCTAACCCTAGACCAGATTCGAACCTGATACTGCTGAATTTTTGAGATTAAACGAAATAGGATGTTCCTAGAACGGGATGGCCGTGGGTAAAACACACTCCGTATGTTTGCCAACATGCTGATCCCCAGCACAATCAGCAGGCAGGTTTCAAGGGTACTCAAAGGCCATCTAAAACCTTCAGAACTCTCAACTGCTGTTGCAAATAGGCTGGTGGGGGAATGGGGGGTGAAAGAGAATGCTTCCTTCGTAAGTTTACCCCCCGAGGAGAAAAAAAAAGATATGCAATTCCTAAAATATTTCATTATATACCTCCCAATGCATAGAGGTGATGGCCACGCTGGAAGCACAAACCAGACCAGTTTCATGATCAATGAGTCTATTGTATTACAAGTCATTACCATGAAGTACAGTGAAACAAGAACCTTAGCCCAGGCCCCCCAGCCTATAAACACTAAAACAGCAAATAGTGGCTGTAAGTAAGGTACAACATGCTGAAACTCTGAGATCAAGCGCAACAAATCTGAGAGCCAAATAATCACCATTGTGACGAGTAGTAACAATGAATGCTTATCACAAATATGATTAAACACACTCTGGTCAGATCTGTCATTATCTCAACCTTTCGGGCCCCATGTTGGGCGCCAAAAGAACTGTCGTGGTTTGAGCCCAGCCGGTAACTCAGAACCACACAGCCGCTCGCTCACTCCCCCCCTTCCTCCCCCCGCTCCCGGAGGGATGGGGAGGAGAATCGGAAGAATGTAACTCCCACAGGTTGAGATAAGAGCAGTCCCGCAACTAAGGTATAATACAAACCACTACTGCTACCACCAATGATAATAATGATTAATGAAATAACAAGGGGAGAGGATACAATTGCTCACCACCCGCTGACCGACACCCAGCCCGACCCGAGGAGCGATCTGGTTTATATACTGGGCATGACGTGCTGTGGTATGGAATACCACTTTGGCTAGTTTGGGTCAGGTGTCCTGTCTCTGCTTCCTCCCGGCTTCCCCTCCTCCCTGGCAAAGCATGAGACTGAGAAAGTCCTTGGTTGGAATAAACATTACTTAGCAACAACTAAAAACATCAATGTTATCAGCGTTGTTCCCAGGCTGAAAGTTAAAAAACACAGCACTGCACCAGCTACTAAGAAGGAGAAAAATGACTGCTATAGCTGAACCCAGGACAGTACCACACCTCAGAAGGCTAAGTGCTACTGTAGAAGCACTTCTCTACATCTGTCTCTCTTTACCTACAGCCACTTGTGGAATTGCAGTAGCTTTGAGATCACTGATATAATTGCTTAATGTTTGCAAGTGGCTTCAAATGCTGCTGGAGAGGACTGGCAGAACAATTCCCTGTCTTTTTTTTAGGAAATCATACAGAAAATTTCTCACCATTTCTCATGTGAGTGAAGTAGTATGCTGATGAGAAAGACAAAAATAATGACATGTACCTAAACAGCAGTTTTCCTCTCTTAATAGAAACAGATATCAAGCTATATCTAGGAGTACCCTTATTTACCTCATCCTATTCCTCCCTTAAAGAATCATAGAAAGAAGAATCAAGACCTCTAAATCAAAGCACTAAATTGCCTCCCCTTCCTATTCCATTGTCTGCAGGTGTATGTTATCTGTAATCATGCTGCTTAGACAGCAGCCCAGAAATAATCTCAGGTAAGCAAAACACAGATGACTGACTTGTGTAAGATTTGCTGCATTACTTTGATCCTGGTTTCTGCTTTCTTGCATGTTCAGTATTTTAGATGCACAAAACTGATGGCTTCTTGTCCTTATAGCTGCAAAGAGAAGAAAGAAAATATCTCTACCTATAGACACAGAAACAGAACACAGGGAAAAAACAAATCTATGTTCCTTAATTCAGTGTTTATTCAGTATTCTAATCCAAATTTAATATTTTGGGTCAGTAGAGATATTGAACTAATAGCATACAAAGATCCATTGCTGCGTTCAGCTACATTAAAGTATTTCACTATCTGTCTTGTCCTTTTCATATATGGCACTGGAATTCACTGAGTAAATAAAAAAATACAAGCATCAAGAATGAATTGTTACTATGAAAAGAAGCTATAAAAGCTTATCTGCATTACAGAATCTCAGTATAAACAGCTTGAGAATGCTGTGTGACAGAAGAGCAAATTGTACCACTGCAAATAGCAATTTGTAGGCTGATTTAATGAGCCTGCCTCAAAAATTGTTAGTGAAGATGGAGCCTACATTAGGATTGCTAAGCTAAGGCACTGGGAAGAATTTCTCCTTCATTTTAACATTTCAATCTTGTTTTCCAGCTACACTTCCTTCCCTATCAGTATCACTATTAGGAGTTGAACAAGTTGTCAGTTGAAAAGTGGCTTGCCTTAGGTTGTTTTTATTTTTCTTAATTACTTGAAAGCTTAATAAATGCTTTGATTTATAATTTGCTCTCAAGGGTATGAGAAAGTTAAGTTGGAAAATTCTACATTAATACAGTGTTGGTGACTAGTAGCCAATTAAGGACACTCCATCAGTTCTGAAAAGCAGTTTTCATTTAGCACAGCAGCAGCTTGCATTTTTAGTGGTTCATTCAGCATTGCCAAACTTAACAAAAACTGATTAGAACAGCTGACACTATATGAACAGCCTGTCATATGTCAGCCTTAATTTTGGAAGATGTAATCAGACATATTAAATTCTAGTGCACCAACTGTTCATAGCAAGAACTATAAAAGCTTCCCATTGTAGCATTGAAAATCCTTTCTGTAATGCCTCTAATTTACATTTTTACCTCTTAGTCTTCTTCACTCATGCTGGCCAAGAAGCAACTAACTGAAAAGGATTTAATTTCACAGTGAAGTATTATGCCTCCAAACAAGCCATTGCATACGACTATTACCTAGAAGAGATAAAACATTAATTGCATTGTAGAATCATAGTTTTGCACTGGATTGACAATTTAACACCAATGATGATCTGGCCTTTGTATCAGACAGAACCAGATGCAGGAACCAAAACCTAAGAAGATGCTGGTTTGGGTTTGGTGTTTTGTTTTTTGTTGGGGTTTTTTTGTTTGTTTTTGTTTTTTTACATTCTGCTGCTATACAGTTAACAACTTGTTCAAAATTCAGTTTGCAAATTTTAACAGAATAAATCTTGTCTGCTCCATTCCTCTGCACTGTAAGGCTGGTTCTGCATACTTACATATGAATAGAAGCACTTTTGGTTCACTAACACAAAATTGGAAAGCAATTTCAGTGCAGTGACAAGCAATAGCTGATTAATATATTCTAAGGATCAGCACTGATGGTTTTGAGAGCTACCAAAATAGTTAGATGAATGCAGTTGGTTTTAAGATACCGATTCTAAACATTGCACTTTTGTCCTATGCACGAAGTGTAATGTACAAAAGACTGGTGCTTTCTTCTTTCTGAAGGCATGAGGTGGTGAAAGCATGCATGTGGTGGTACAAATGCTCCAAGTGAGGAGGCCAATAACTGACTGTCCAAGAAAAGAACCATTCACAAAAGTTTTATTTAAAAAATTCCCCTTTCACCTCAAACAAGTGAAGCTTAAGTTCTGTACTACTAGGCTATGTTTAGAAAAATGAAAATAATTTTTGAAGGCTATACATTGTAAAATTCCATAAGTCAGCATAAACTTGGACTGTGCAAGCAAATATAGCAAATATTTCAGATGTCATTTATTTGGTCCATCAGATGTACAGTATAGTAGTAGTATCTGGGTTTACAAAACATCAAATATAAATAACCTGAAACTGTAACAATACACAAAAATTTGCTTCTTACATTGACATACCAGGCAGTACAAGCTGAAAAACTTGAGTAAATTAACAGTTTTACAGTAATGTACAGTGCCAGCTGAAGTTTAAGAACACTGTTAAAACATGGCACTAATTTCCTTTATTGAATTTTCTTCTTGACTTGTTCAGGGTGTGATAAATGTTTAGGACTAGGCTAAAACTGTTTTTCTTCAAGAAAAAAAAAAAGTAGTTACTTAAAACCTGGACATCAGATGATTACCCTTTACTAAACAAGAGTAGGGGTTTTTTTTGTCCTTTTGAATTATACCTAAAAGGTATTTACACATAAGTAACATGCTTTTTTATGACTGTTTAAGGAAACACTTATAGCAGCCTTCCAATATCTGAGGGGGGCCTACAAGGATGCTGGGGAGGGACTCTTCATCAGGGACTGTAGCAATAGGACAAGGGGTAATGGGTTTAAACTAAAACAGGGGAAGTTCAGGTTAGATCTAAGGAAGAAGTTCTTTACTGTGAGGGTGGTGAGGCACTGGAACAGGTTGCCCAAAGAAGTGGTAAATGCTCCATTCCTGGCAGTGTTCAAGGCCAGGCTGGACAGAACCTTGGATGATCTACCTGGACTTGTGCAAAGCGTTCGACACTGTCCCACATGACATCCTTGTCTCTAAATTGGAGAGACATCAATTTGATAGATGGACCACTCGGTGGATAAAAAACTGGCTCGATGGCCGCACGCAAAGAGTTGTGGTAGATGGCTCGATGTCCAGTTGGAAAACTGTAACGAGTGGTGTCCCTCAGGGATCGGTGTTGGGACCGGTCCTGTTCAACGTCTTTGTCGGCGACATGGACAGTGGGATTGAGTGCGCCCTCAGCAAGTTTGCCGACGACACCAAGCTGTGTGGTTGAGTTGATACGCTGGAGGGAAGGGATGCCAACCAGAGGGACCTTGACATGCTTGTGAGGTGGGCCAATGCCAACCTTATGAAGTTTAACCAAGCCAAGTGGAAGGTCCTACACCTGAGTTGGGGCAATCCCAGGCACTGCTACAGGTTGGGCAGAGAAGAGATTCAGAGCAGCCCTGCAGAGAAGGACTTGGGGGTGTTGGTTGATGAGAAGCTTAACATGAGCTGGCAGTGCGTGCTTGCAGCCCAGAAAGCCAACCGTATCCTGGGCTGCATCCAAAGCAGCATGACCAGCAGGTGGAAGGAGGTGATCCTGCCCCTCTACTCTGCTCTTGTGAGACCTCACTTGGAGTACTGTGTACAGTTCTGGTGTCCTCAACATAAAAAGGACATGGAGCTGTTGGAGCAAGTCCAGAGGAGGGCCACGAGGATGATAAGAGGGCTGGAGCACCTCCCGTATGAAGACAGGCTGAGAAAGTCAGGGTTGTTCAGCCTGGAGAAGAGAAGGCTGTGTGGAGACCTCATAGCAGCCTTCCAGTATCTGAAGGGGGTCTATAAGGATGCTGGGGAGGGACTCTTCCTTAGGGACTGTAGTGGTAGAACAAGGGGTAATGGCTTCAAACTTAAACAGGGGAAGTTTACATTAGATATAAGGAAGAAGTTCTTTACAGTGAGGGTGGTGAAGCACTGGAATGGGTTGCCCAGGGAGGTTGTGGCTGCTCCATCCCTGGCAGTGTTCAAGGCCAGGTTGGACAGAGCGTTGAACCACGTGGTTTAGGGCAAGGTGTCCCTGCCCATGGCAGGGGGGTTGGAACTAGATGATCTTAAGGTCCTTTCCAACCCTAACTGTTCTATGATTCTATGAAATACTTATCTGTAAGTATTTATAAACTATGTTTCTACTACATTTAATATATGGAATTCATATGGAAAAAACTTCTGAAAGAGTCTATTGAGATGAGAGTTTTATCATCAAGAGAAACAGACACACATTATTTAAGCCAGTGGTTTGGTATTTACTTGGAACAAAGGCCTTAAAATTAGTCTAGTTCTGGACATTTTTCACATCCCAACATAATATGCTGTTACTGTATTACATTATCTGAATCATTTTGTCAAGGGGTATTTGCATGTTCAGTCTAATGGTATAATTTCATCTTGCTCTTCTGCCTGCTCAGTACGCACTCTCTTTGTACTGACACACTCTTTATCTTCTAGTTTTCTCTTACGGGTTTTGTTTTCTCTATCATCATCAACATTGCTTGAAGTTCCTTCATCTTCAGAATCAACAATCAATAGATCATCTTGATCTGAAGCTGCAAAATATATATTTTTAATTCAAATGGATACTGTAAAATTTCATACATAAAAATGTCTCTAATACAACAAATACACCTTGGAGCATTCTTTATCCATATTCTTTGTAATTTAACTGCAAGACTATTTTAAAAAGTGTAACGCAGAACTAAGAGATATTTAACTTACATCTGTCACAAGTATTCAGATTCATACACTACCCCTATAAAACAGTATGATGTTTCCAGAACATTAGCCTTCAGTTCTTAAGCATCCCATATTGATTTAAAGTACTTTGAGTATGTTCATATCTTCTACATTAGGAAGGTGATGGTACTTCTTCCTGAATAGGAAATACTCTTTTTTTGCCATGCTTTGCTTGACAGGTGAAAAAGAATTATTTTGGAAGCAGATAATAAAGATGTCTTTTTAAATTAACAAAATGAAATGTGATCAAAGACATCCACAAAGTAATTTTTAATCTGCAGGGAGAAAGTCATAAATTTGGTTGATTCTTTTTTGTCAAGCAATAGCATGACCATCAGATAGAATGGGTCTAACAATTTAAAACACTGTACAAATGATGCATTTAAGATGACACCCCGCCAAACCCTTGCAAGTTAAATATAATTTCAAGGTGTATTTACTGTAAGTCTTTGTTACAATCTTAAATGTGCATTCTTTAACAATTGTAAATGTGCACTTTTCTATTTAATATTATATTTATGCACAAAGACAATTTAAATGCCTTTTATTTCATGTTGGCAAAGTTAAGTCATAAAACTGAAGACAACTATTCTAATTGGACTGCACTACTGAAAGACTCTCTTTAATTTCATATTTATTCCTGTTATTTACCTGTTGATGTTGAGGGCTGCGCTCCATCATCACTACCATTGGTAATGTTCTTGGATGTTGGTTCTGATGGTTTAGGGCCAACTTTTTCAGGGGTATCACCAACAACTTCAAATTCTACATCTTTTTCTAGGTTTTCACTGCAGAAGAATACATATGCTTTTAAACAACCAGGTAAAAATAAAAAAATCCTGTCTTTTTAACAAAGTATGTATGTCATTCCAGTGTTAGAGCACCTTGCAACTGGGACAAAATGAGAAAAACATTAAAAAAAGAGGAAAATCTGTTCAGTCCTCCCTTAGAATTTATGCTTTGGCTATTCATAAACACTGTTCCACCCAGTGCCATGACTTAAAAGCATTACCTGAGCTTACCTTTCTTCCTCAATGTCACATTCCTATTCTCACTCAAAGTGCAGTGTGTCAAATTACTGTATAAAAATGTATATTACTTATCCAGGGTTAAATACACACACCAATTATTCCAAAGTAACTTCTGTTTGCATTGCTGTATCTGAACACAAGTAGTCAAACAGAGAAATTACTACCCTGGCAGGCTGGGTGGTTTTTTGTCTTAAATTTTTTTTTTTTTTTTTAAACGGCAGTTTCTCACTTGTTGGCTGCCCCAAAAGTAAATTTGTTTTCTGCACTGTATTTTTATGTTGTGCATTGATAACTTATTCAAATAAACATTTTCCAGTTACTCTTGGGAAAAAGCCCTAAACCACCTAAACACACTAAACTCCATAAATTCATTAAAAAATAACAATTCCTCTTTTACCTCTTTATTTTCTGTCCACAACTTAATCTTTGAGCTTTATTCATTAATTTAAAATTTTGAGTTGGAAATTCCCTGTGGAACTGTTCTACATCTATACACAAAAATAATTATTTCAGAATCCTTACCTATGAAGCACATTGATTAACAGTGTATAGTCCTGGAGGAAATCATCTGCTTGTAGTCGAGTGCCATTTCGAATTCCGAAGTCTGATAACTTCCTGTGGTTATTTGCAACAAAAAAAAAAAAAAAAAAAAAAAAAAAAAAAAAAAAAAAACAAAAAAAAAAAACCCAAAAAAAAAAAAAAAAAAACCAAAAACAAAAAAAAAGGTGAAAACTTGCAGTGTATACAGCTATTTACGTAAAGATCCATTACACCTGAATAAGTATGATGAAATGAGTACTTCAGAACTTTTATGTAGAAACCTAAGATTAACATTTATTAGCTATATTTAAAGTAAAAGCTAGCCATCAGGAGTTAAAAACTACATTTAAGCCTATCAGGAGTTAAAACTACCTATGTTTGACTTATTTACCCTTTATGCATCATGTTCAAGCACTTCACTATTATTACATTTAGAAACATTTTGGAGATAATATTTGTATTACAATAGTGCTTACAAGCATCATAAAAAGACCACAATCTAAGAACAAGAAAAAAAGGGGGCTTGCAAAGGGAGGAAAATGACTGGTGCACTTTCATAGCTGAATACCTACTCTTGAAAGGAATCCTGACGCTCCAGGTGAAAAGTACTTTAAACAGGAAAACTGAGCTGGACATGCAAGCTTACAGACAATACCACTAGCTATTCTCAAGCCACTCAAATACTTGCAAATCCAGTTATCTTCAAATATTAGTCTACAGGATGAACATGAACATTTGCTATACTTCCATTCTGTGTATCTTGATTTCTTCCTAGTTTCTATCTACTCTTATCTAAAAAGCTTCAGTATGCATACCTTCTGTTTCTCCGTCTTCTGAAGAGATAAGGATAGTTCCTTTTCCATCATCTATCTGTACATCTGGTGCTACCATAGCAAATTTTTCTTTCACTATCTGAAAAGATGTAGATGATTATTTAATTAATATCAGACTTAAAAACACTTATAAAAAAAGAACCTTGAATTATGTTGATTTTCTTATCCTGGCTCATTTTCAGACATCTGCTGAAAGCCTATACTTTTTAATTATTTTTTTTTTAATTTCCATGAACAAAAGAATTATATTTTTCACTGTCTGAAATCTACAGGTTTAGATACGCTGAAAAAAAATTAGAATACTTCATAAAATGGCAGAAATACAAATCAACTATGATTATACAGCTGTAATGTGGCTACTGAACAACTGAAATACAAATTTAGTTTTTTGCTGTTAGATATGAACAGGCTTTAAAACCATCAAAAGGTCACGAAATACAAACATTCTTTCACAAGATATAAAAGCGCATATGGGCAAGAAACATACTGGCTAATCTAGGTCTTCTTGTTGCTCAGAGAAATGCAAAATGTAAAGCAAATATAAACAGTTGGTGTTCAGTCAAAATACATTGAACAAAACCCTAACTTTAATAATTTACAGTATTAGAACAATAATGAAAGCCATAGCTAATACTTAAGATTTACCTTATCCTGGAGCGTTAACACAGTAACTTTGTGTACATTAAGTTTCACAGTCACTTCTGGCTTACTTGCACATACATAACAGTTAGGATTTGGTGGATCCAAAGCACAAGGAACCAATAGCTTCTTTCTGGGATTTGGCTGCTTGTTCAGAAAAATCTTGAGGACAGACAAGAACAAAACAAGTTATTCTGTAAGTAACAGCACTCATAAAACCTGTTTTCCTACAGATTTATTCTTAGTCTCACAGGTTGTCCTGTTCCCTAATCCTCCTTGACATGCCTGCTGAACAGGAGAAAGTGCATATTACAGCCAGTCCACAATAACGCCTGTGCTGACTGACCAGCTGCTGCCAAATTAAGAAACCACCATGTTTCAAGTAATGTCAGTCTGGTTCTCTCTCCTATCCAGCAACTAATTTTCATTAAATCAGAGGAATTTAATGTTCCTTAAGACTTCCACTTCTCTTTTCATTGTGACTGAAAGTTCCCAGCACATTCAGAATCTACCAGAGCAACAAGTGAGAGACAGTAAAACTACACAATAGTCAAAGCAAGTTAAAATGACTTCTAAACAAATAATAACTAACAAGAAAGTAAAAGTATCTCATTCCCACTTACCGTTCTACACTGATCTATTTTTCCTGATAAAATCTTCAAACCCTGCAGCACTATGAGACCAGCTATTACCGCATTAGTAGTAGCTATAGCTGGGATAATATTTCCTGCCATCGCTGCAAAATAAGCAAGAGTATGCAGATTTTTAACAGTAAATTGAGAAGTTTAAATTATTATTTAAATAAAACAATGTTGTATTTTATCCTTACACTTGATATCAAATCTGCTCTTCATATTCATACTGAAAATATGCATCCTGAGGTTCGCAGCAGAAGTGACAAAATCCAGTGCAGAAGGATCATCCTTGACAAGAAATTAATACACAAAGTATTTAAAAATCAGATTAGTCATTGGAAAAAGTTTGCAACACATGATTCCTAAAACCTTAAAAATAGAAAGTTGAAAAAAAAAAAAAAGTCTGTGTAATATTCCATTTCAAAGTCAATATACTTCCTCTTTCAGATGGCATGTTTAGTCAGAGCAGTAATACTTTAAATACACATGTTTAGGAATTGTACTTAGTATTTTAGTAGTGTATTAGTATCAATAAAATGCCTTGCATGTTCAAAAAAATACCCAAATCCTAAATCTTAAAATGTTTTATGCTCAGTTTCAAAAATCAGTGCTTCAGAAAGAAGTACTTTTACTATCTGTTGTAATATTATTTTATTATTTTGTCCCTCCTATATTTACAGACTACTTTTTTTTTCCTTATGCTAAATGGACAATGACTACAGGAAGATTACACTGTGGTGCTGAGAGAAAATTCTTCTTTTTCTTCAGTGAAACTAGTAATATATCACATACCTATCATCAGAGCTAATTACAAGGTACAACTCAGTAAAACTCTAGCTACAAACCACTGTTTATGAGTATGTTTTAGAGAAAGCTAAAAAGGAAAAAAATTAAGTTGCATTATTAAAATATTTTCAAAAATCAAAATATGACAAGTACTTCTGAATTTGTGCTTTTTGAAGTTGGTGAATTATTTTACATCACAATAGTTAATCCTTACACTCAGTGAGTTACAAAATATAGTGTTTAAAGTATGTATTTGTTTACATATGCAAACTGTTTTCAGTGAGGTGCCAGACGCTCTTAGCAGTACTATTTTGGAATGAAACCAAATGAGTCTAATATTTATACTACATATGTAGAGTATAACTGGTTCTTATGTATTTGGCAGACTAACTTTATCCCATATAAGCTCTGCTCCATCGCCCTTCTTGGCCAGGTGAAGTCTCAGGGTTTCAACACTCCTTGAAAATAAGCGTGCATAGCTCTTGACATCAAGAACCTGCTGATCCTTCAAGACTGCAGAGGACTCATTTTGTTGGTCAGATGTGTTTTTCTCTTTGGGAAAAGAAAAAAAAAAAATTAAGATCAGGAAGACCTAAAAATCTCAAAGAAGTTCTCTCAAAGAGCTAAGAATTTTCCAATTTCAGCAAAATTAAGTCTTTTCTAAATTGAAGAATATCTTTAAACTATAGTAGCCCCAACATTTTACAACAAATCACAAATCTGCATTTAAAACTGCAACTACATTTACATCAATCACCTACACATGCACAAATTACAGCAAATGTAATTTTTCAGCAAAACTCAGCTTTCAGAGATAAATGTATCAGTGCTCCTAGAATAAGTTGATATGTAATTTTGTGAAATGTGAATTTTCTACAGCAAATGCCAAGTATCTAAAATAACAATTGCAAAACAGTTTTAGAAAAAAATGGTTTCTATATAGAGAAAAATTTAAAACCTTCAGGAATCACAAAGAATTAAGACGTTCATTATCAGTACTCAACTGTGGCAGTGAGAAAATGTACGTATCGCAGAGGTGCCTTAACAAACAGCAGGTATGGCTTACAAATAAACAGTGGGAGAAGGGACAATTACCTTGATTTTGTACCTCAGTCCAGTCCAGTGGCACTGGAGGCTTTCTTTTCCGCCACAGCTTATCCATTGTCAGCAGATATCTAATGTCATCTTTGAAAAGCTAGGAAACATTAAAACAAAAAAAACCAAACCAAACAACAAAGCACATTAAAATGAAAGGTGAAAAAAAAAGACATACTTTTTATATCTGCTGTGAACTTGAAAAATCAATATTAGATTTATGAGGTCTTGCTCTTCTCCTTGAAAATATTTTCAACCACACAGAATCATAGAATGGTTAGGGTTGGAAAGGACCTTAAGATCATCTAGTTCCAACCCCCCTGCCATGGGCAGGGGCGCCTCACACTAAACCATGTCATCCAAGGCTCCGTCCAACCTGGCCTTGAACACTGCCAGGGATAGAGCATTTCCCACTTTTTTGGGCAACCTGTTCCAGTGCCTCACCACCCTCACAGTAAAGAACTTCTTCCTTAGATCTAACCTGAACTTCCCCTGTTTTAGTTTAAACCCATTACCCCTTGTCCTATTGCTACAGTCCCTGATGAAGAGTCCCTCCCCAGCATCCTTGTAGGCCCCCCTCAGATATTGGAAGGCTGCTATGAGGTCTCCACGCAGCCTTCTCTTCTCCAGGATGAACAGCCCCAACTTTCTCTGCTTGTCTTCATACAGGAGGTGCTCCAGCCCCCTTATCATCCTCATGGCTCTCCTCTGGACTTGCTCCAACAGCTCCATGTCCTTTTTATGTTGAGGACACCAGAACTGTCCACAATACTCCAAGTGAGGTCTCACAAGAGCAGAGTAGAGGGGCAAGATCACCTCCTTCCACCTGCTGGTCACGCTTCTTTTGATGCGGCCCAGGATACGGTTGGCTTTCTGGGCTGCGAGCGCACACTGAAGCCGGCTCATGTTAAGCTTCTCATCAACCAACACCCCCAAGTCCTTCTCCACAGGGCTGCTCTGAATCTCTTCTCCGCCCAACCTGTAGCTGTGCCTGAGATTGCCCCGACCCAGGAGCAGGACCTTGCACTTGGCTTGGTTGAACTTCATGAGGTTGGCATTGGCCCACCTCTCAAGCGTGTCAAGGTCCCTCTGGATGACAGATTTGAAAAACTTCTTATTCCCCATTCTCTAAAACTTACTACATAAAGTAGGCTCAGCTCTGCTTAATCTGAGGAGGAGTAAAGTAAAAATCAAGAAACAATATTCCAAACATGTAGCGGGTTCATGTACCTACTAAAGCCACCACTGTAGCTCTTCGCAGCTCCCTGAGATAATTCTTACCTACATGCCAATGTGTTTCCAAAGTAAAGTTATTACTACCTATCAACATTACATTCTATACAAATTTCCTCTATTTATCCACTTTCAGCAACTATTTAGAAGGAAAACTCTTAAACCAATTTGTATTTTCTCATGCCAGAGCCTGACTATACACAGATGACTGGTAGCTTTTAGGTCTTCAGATTGGTTCTGATTATGCCCAGTGAAACTCCTACAGAATTTAAGTTTACCTTTTCATATTAAAACGAATGTGAATGAAGTTTTTTCTGTAAAGTACAGACAAGCTGCTGAAGCCATCTGTACAGATGTAGATGGAATGCTGTAAAACAAACAAGTGTTGTAAAAGACCAACACTACAGCAATAGTAGTGGAAGCTGTAACATAATTGCATAATAGATAGCTAGCATTAAGTGTCCAACTGGGGCAACTTTACAGCACCTCATACACTTCAAATAAAGACATTTATTGGGGGTAAAGAAGATACCTTAGTAAAAAGTTTAACTGGATCGTATCCAGTTGATTTAGCCCACTCCTTAGTTGAAACACGTTTAATCTCACCATCTTCATCGGATGCTCGTGCTCTGGCTTCTGCTGGCTCCCCTATTAATAAAGTGTTAACCAATATTTTAATTAAAAAAAAAAAAAAAAAAGTCCCATCCAAACATTTCCCCTGGAGTCAATAACCAAAATTATGCAGGGACCATAAAATGGCTTTGCTGTGCCAAACAAAGCTGAATTAGACACAGTGTGACTACTCCTCTTTACTTCTGCAACTGCAACTCGCTAATTTAACTTGATGTCACCTCTTTCCTTTATTGGCAGAAACAGTGAACAATTGTTCCCTAATATTCTGCACATAATGTTGCAATTTCATAAATGTCCAATGATTCCCTTTTAGTAGTCTCCTGTCTTAGTTTGGTTAGAACTTCAACACAAAAAAAAAAAAAAACCATCTTACCTCTGGTTATTTCTATACAAAAACATTCCATGCACACAGATGCTATTCATTTTGTGTTTCTTTACCAGTCACATCCAGCAATTGCTATCACGATTCCTAATAAGCAGCAGGTTGACGTTTTCATAAAACTATCTATTAACATCTTGACTGAATGAGAAAAAAAAATCAGAGACCATCCTTTATATGTAAACTTGTAAACATTTCTCCCCTCTCACCAACGCACGATTTGCATCACTTCATATTTATCTGCACCAAATCTATCTAATGTCACATTGCCCAGTCATTCTGCATTGTGCAGCTTTCTACTACTTTTTGCAGTCAGTCCTCATCTTTATTATCCTGAATGACTTTGCCTAATCTTGTATGCTGAACAGCACTGGTCCCATCCTCAATCTGAGACACTCCTCTAATCACCACTTATCTCTATCATTTAAGTAGTTTATCCACTTCAGGATCTCCATCCTTTTTTCTCCCCATGGCTGCTGAGCTCCTTCAGGTTCCTCACAAAAAGTTTGAGATTCAGAAGAGTGTAAACCAGATATGCTTGTCCACAGGTTTCCCCGATTCCTTTAAAGGACCTGCAGAGCCCTGCAAGGCATGAATTCCCTTTGCAAAGGTTGCACTGACTCTCCCCTGATACACCATGTATGTCCACTGATTCTAAACAGCATTATCGCTATGGACAGTTTGCTCACTAAGATATGAGGCTACAGCTCAGGCCCTCTTATAATTGTCCTGGTACCTTTGTTTAAATAAGTGGCATTGTGTTTGCTACCTTCCAAGTATTCCAGCAGCCACTGTTTTGAGTGACTTTATACACCACTGTTTTTAAGGCTCAGCTATTTCATTCTGCACATCCTGTAGGATCACCTGTTGGGTGATCACTATCTGATGCTCAGAGAATCTGAAGAGTTGGAGGATCCTCTAAGCTCCCTCTCCCAAGTCCATTCATCTATCAAAGGATCCAAAAGAAGAAACAATGATGCTTATTTACCTGCACAGTAACTACAGTTACTGTCCTTACAGAAAAATACTGAATAGCTACAAAAACATCACTCAAAACAAGCATATTTCCTATGCAGATTAACACCGAAGTGTTTCAGGCTAGAAGAGTTCAAATACAATCCTGGTATTTCCTTGCAACCCCTCGGCTAAGAGTGGAAAATGTAGAGTGACTACAAATATCGCTCAGTTCAAAAGACAAGACTCCCAGCTGCAAGGAAGGAAGCGCTCCATCAAATCCAAATATATAAGGGGGAAAACAGACCACCCTGTGAAGATCAATTATATTTAATTTGCACTTCAAGCTCACTTTTCACCTCGAGTTTCTGTGCACATGGGGAAGACAGCTTGCTGCAGAGGGAACAGGAGTCTCCCAACAGACACAAGCCTATTCATCTAAATCATACAACTTACACCTGGATGTGTTAACTGGAACTTTATGACTAGCATACTGATTGTGTTCCTCACAGCTTTTCTACCCACACTACCTGAGAACAACTAGTGAATGCCAGTGACCCATCTTACACTGTATTAAAAAGCCTTCACGACAGCTGAAGTGATCAGCCCCACAAGGGCCACAGTTCTGACAGGTGAAACTATTAAACTGTTGTCACTTTGCAGTGGTAGTTTTTTTGCACATTCTCCATGCAAAAACCTCTGGTATGCACTATGCATCAAGTTAACTAAAAACATGGAAATTGTTTCAAATATCTTATAAGTGGCAGTATGAGGGAACTAAATTATGCACGGTGTACATGAAGATCTGTTAGGCAAACTACTGTCAACAGACCCCAAACTCTTACTGCCTAAGGGCACAGTAAATGGAATCCTCTTAAAAGAAAATGTAGCTGAACTCTCTAACCTTAAGAGATGTACAGAAACAAGAACAGTTCGGTAACGGGGTAAGCTACCAGTTTATTTCACACTCACAAGCAGCTTCAGGATCAGCTCTGTCAGGAGAGACTTCTTGATCAGCATCTTCTTCTCCAAACAACTGGCTATATAATAATTAAGAACAACACCACACTAGAATTTCATCATATCTTGTTAAAGACTGAAATATTTGCTAATGGATATATATCCACTTTAGAATTCTTGCTATCAGAGCACCATTTCATACAGTGCTTTTTAAATTGTTTGGATTAATCATACACAGTCTTAACACTGACAACATAAAATGTCCAATACAAAAATGAATTTAGCAAACTAGTTCTGTATAACTCAATAGTTCACCTAGCATTGTATTTATACTGCAGTACTGAATGCATTGGTTATAACCCTCCAAGATCTCAGCAAACTTTACATCTGTTAATACATGCATTAAACTGAAAAACGTGTTAACTTCACACACAGGTAAAGAATAAAGTAAACTTAACCTATACTACAGTGCCAAAGTGCCAGATTTTCTGTGATATTAAAGCAAAGCCCAAGTACTAACCAACCTTCCATCTTTACATTAAAAAAAAAAAAACCCAACAAAAAAAACCAACAAAAACACCACACCACCACATCAAACCAAACAAAAAAAGAAAAAACAACACACACCACAACAAAACACCCACACACAAAAAAACCCAACAAAAACAAACACAAACAAAAAAAAAACCCACCAAACAAAACCCCACAAGCCTGCACCCCAAAACCCAGGTCAAAGAACTGGAGGTTTTCCCTATAATCCATATTCATTTGAAACCAAACCAAACCAAAAAGTATATGTCCACTTTATTTCTCTGTCTGTAGGTTTAGCAACCAGAAGAGTGAACCACAGTACCTGTTTTCTTTTTAAATAAATCACTTACTTGAACAAATACTTAGCCCACACAATGCAGTGGATAGGTTCCGATGGCGTATTTCGGATTGTGCAGCCTGGAAAAGTCTTCTGAGCTGGTTTGGGATGACATTCATAACATTCTGTCACTCCCTGTTGAAAAGTGAAATATTACTTGTCACGCTGTGAAGGCTACTGATAGCATATGCTATTACCAGCTGAACCGTAACTGTATCTCAAAACACCCAATGCCCTGTTGTCTAAAATAGCCAACAATTTAAACTTAAAGTGACAAGAGTAATAATACACAAACTAACCTTTTTGATAACTGTTACTTGTCCAAGGTAGCCTGCGGTTCCACTCTCTATAAGAGGAACATCAGCAGCCAGACACATCCTGTTCACATGGTTACGGGCAGCTGCAAATCAAAGAGTTTTTAAAGAAAAACTTGAATAATTAGAAAAAAGTTTTACTTCTCCAAATTCAAACTAGCCTCCTATGCAAACATGTATCCTTAATCTGCCTTATTTCATTATAGAGCACTACACCTTTTTCAGAGTCAATTTTCCAATTAACACAAAATATATCAATACTATTAAATACAGCAAACAACTGAATAAAGTTACATATGTACACACAATAATCATCAGTTCACATAAAGCAGCAGCACAGCAGTTAATATTTACTTTCTAAACACCTGTCAAAGCACTAACTACCCTTTCAAGTTTCTAGTAAAGCACGCAAGCATTAGTGAAACTAGAGAGGTTAAGAGGATACTTGTTACTTAACTGACGTTGCAGAAGTACTAAGAACAGAACACATTTAAGTTCTGTTTGTATGAACAAGCAACAGTATTTTCATCTCTAATATAAAATCATAGTGAAAACTTCACCTCTGTTATCCAGAGCATTCATAACCAACGTAAACTGGCGGAAGAACTCTACATTATAGTCAGGGCTACAGAAAAAAAAACAAAAACAAACAAACCAAACAATACTCAAAATGGTATATCAAAGTTATTGGTTATTATGCCACAACAGAAACTATACATATGCAAAGTGTGGACTGACGTTCATGTGATAAATTACACATGAGTTTACTGCTAGCCTTTAACTGCCCCATTTGCCTTCTGCCCATTTTAAAGCTGGATGAAAGCATGGATTTTATGCTGCTGGAAGCTATTGCAATTAGTACTAATTTGACCAATAAAACAGGCAGACAACTAAGAAGTGATTATACTGTTCTGACCTAATGAGTAAATTGGCTGAGCTGTGGTAACTGACCTTAAAAACCACCAGCTGAGGCTAAAACGTGCACACTCTAATTACCATAGCTCATCGGACTGGTGATAATTCATTATACTGTGATAGCTCAATTGGTTTTGATTGTGCCTCCATACTCTTAGGAGCCAAGACACAGGATTTTAAAATCTTGATGCTTTAGTATCTTTACACTGCATTTTTCTGATTTAAAGAAGGTGGTGATGAGAGTGTGAAGAGGAAACAGGATTAACGGTTTTACAGTTTCAGAAGGATGCGATGAGTCAGTGTTTCAGTGGCTAATAGCAAATTCAGATTTCAAACCTTAAC
The DNA here is from genome assembly GCF_004027225.2 of Strigops habroptila. NCBI lineage: Eukaryota > Metazoa > Chordata > Aves > Psittaciformes > Psittacidae > Strigops > Strigops habroptila. Next base: position 9,223,027 of record NC_044301.2, read on the forward strand.
ATGACAGAATATCAGTTTTTAAGAAACTAAAGAAATGTAAAACATGGGAAACAGCTAATGAAAATCTACATAATCCTGTACTCATTGGTTATGGATCATAAAGACTGAATTTTAACAGTTTTGTGCACATATAAATGATAGTTACCTAAAAAGGACTTTTTTTTTTTTTCCATTACAGACTCAACATTCACATTTATTTTAATCTAATTATTGCTCAAAACATCAGGGCATCCTTACAGTGTAGAAACTTATATAGTAAGTGTTGCTAATAAAATGAAAAATAGACACAAACAAATGACTACAGCTTAGTACCAGAGCTTAAGAAAACTCATTCAAAATCCACACTCCCACTCAGGTTTGTGGTACTCTCACATTTACAGCTTTTTCTTCTTACTGCAGTAGCTGTGTAAAATATCTTAAAGCACCCCATCATAGCACTTAAATAACACAGTATTTGCAAACCCAAACATGCAATTAGAGCATAAAACCAAACATACTTCATGATGCTATCGTGGTAAGCTATAATATTAGCCTCTGGATAAAACTGTAACACGCTTTCCTTGGCAACCTAGAAATAAACAAAAACAAAACAAACAAAAACACAAAAACAAAAACACAACTTATTATTTCTTCCTTCCTTCTAAAGATAGACTTAATACCAGTTGAATATCAAGTTGACTACCTTAAGAGATTTAAATACTTTTGTAATGAAATGCTGTGGATAGTCATGATCAACCAACCAACATTTCCCTCTTCACAGTAGAAACAAGATTGTGACATATTTCTAACACTCAGTATTATTTTGTGGACAGTAAGACATGAACTTTGACTTTTTCCTCACCTGTGATTTTGATCTTCCAACATGTTTCTTTTGAAACAAAAACTGCCTGTTGAGATTGCTGACATCAATAGTATCCAAATCGATCTATAAACACACAAGAGACAGCCATTTCACTTTTACAGAAACAAAAGGAACAAAATCATTAACAGAGTTTGAAGCAAATGCGACTGACCAAAATGCGTAAACTTTACAAACCCCTTTTCAGACCTTCATACAGGGGTTACATCTGCACTATAACAACTGTGGAGGCACAAGTGACCACCTAATCATCTTCAGGAATCCAGACATTTTAAATAATTACTAACAATGGATCCATACATAAAAAATTAAGGGTTACACAACAACAAACTTTCTGAATAAAGAGTCTCTACTAAAACCACAAGTGAATTTTGAGATACGCATGCACAGTAGTTAGGACAATCAGTTACTGACCTTCTACTATTTACCACAGGATAAAGATTTTAGTGAGAATTTATCAGGAGCACAGTGTACAGACTCAGAAGGGCCACTGCAGAAATTGGTCTAGATAAGTCCAGTCAGACTCTACATGGGACTAAACACTCTGAACATTGGCTCTGTTCCACGCTTCCCCAAGGTTGAAGAAAGGCTACTCAGCAAACTAATTAGTACTTCTACTTTACATTTGAACATGGCTTTGAGCAACTGAATCGGTACACTGAGGGCTGCACTGTCTTCTAATTCATACACTGCAGAGCAAAAGGTTTTACTGATTGTCACCAGGACTAACTGCTTAAGTGTATATTAAAAAATTATGAAGTCTACTCACAGAAAAATAATAATCCAATCATGCAACTAAGATGTCTAAAAACATATACCACAGAACACCTGTGATGTGCAACCTCAAAGGATGCCATGACTGTAATCCCCCTAACGGCCACAATTTTATTTATTAATACATGCACATGAACATCAGAATTTCAAATGTGTTTATCTCCCTGTCGTGGTTTGAGCCCAGCCGGTAACTCAGAACCACACAGCCGCTCGCTCACTCCCCCCCCCCCTTCTTCCTCCCCCCGCTCCCGGAGGGATGGGGAGGAGAATGGGAAGAATGTAACTCCCACGGGTTGAGATAAGAGCAGTTCCGCAACTAAGGTATAACACAAAACCACTACTGCTACCACCAATGATAATAACGATTAGTGAAATAACAAGGGGAGAGGATACAATTGCTCACCACCCGCCGACCGATACCCAGCCCGACCCGAGCAGTGATCTGGGCCTTCCGGGTAACTCCCCCCGGTTTATATACTGGGCATGACGTGCTGTGGTATGGAATACCCCTTTGGCTAGTTTGGGTCAGGTGTCCTGTCTTTGCTTCCTCCCGGCTTCCCCTCCTCCCTGGCAAAGCATGAGACTGAGAAAGTCCTTGGTTGGAATAAACATTACTTAGCAACAACTAAAAACATCGGTGTTATCAGCATTGTTCCCAGGCTGAAAGTTAAAAAACACAGCACTGCACCAGCTACTAAGCAGGAGAAAAATGACTGCTATAGCTGAACCCAGGACACTCCCACCACAAGAATTAAGATTTAATTAGAACTTTGAGAAGATTTATTCCTACCTTTGATGCCACTACTTTTGCTTTAAACAGTTTCTCTGATCCACCACTCTTTCAGAAGTCCTCTCCTGTCCCTAACATTTTTAACTAGAAAGGGAGACAATTTTTCTGAGCCTGAGATATTTCTCCCCAATTCCCAAAGACAATTGTCCTGGGTTCAGCTGTAACAGTTATTTTTCTCCTTCCTAGTAGCTGGTGCAGTGCTGTGTTTTGGCTTTAGTCTGAGAACAATGCTGGTAACACACTGATGGTTTAGCTGTTGTTAAGTGATGCTTACTCTGATCAAGGACTTTTCCATCTGTCATGCTCTGCCAGTGAGGAGGGGCACAAGAAGCGGAGAGGAAGCAGAGACAGGACACCTGGCCCAAACTAGCCAAAGGGGTATTCCATACCACAGCACATCATGCCCAGTATAGAAACTGGGGGGAATCACCCGGAAGGGCAGATTGCTGTTCGGGTCGGGCTGGGTATCGGTCGGCAGGTGTTGAGCAATTGTATTGTGCATCGCTTGTGTTTATTATTGGTGTTTTTCCCCCCTTTCCTTTTTAGTTTCATATTCCCTCCCCTTGTTATTTCCCTTATCATTATCATCATAAGTGGTAGTAGTAGTAGCTTTGTATTATACTTTAGTTATTGGACTGTTCTTATCTCAACCTGTGGGATTTACATTCTTTCGATTCTTCTCCCCATCCCTCCAGGAGCGGGGGGGGAAAGGGGGGCAGTGAGCTAGCAGCTGCGTGGTTCTGAGTTACCGGCTGGGCTTAAACCACAACAACAATGTTGACATAATCAACACAGTAACACTTCCAGCTATATAGAGAGTACTATCAGACTGAGTATGCGTGTAGAGTTTAAACATGACCTACCGAGGGTGTTCTCATACACTTCTAATTTTATTAACCAAATTTGAGTAATGAAAAAGTATGCCACACACTTCTCATGGAAGATCCTTTGCAAGCAAGATCCACGCTCCAAGATTAAACTGCCCGTTTTCTGAAGAGAATATTTTTTAAAGCTAAGTTTTAATATACTAAGAACTGTAATAGTAAAGAATTTTATTTAAACACTAAATAAAAGCACCTGTGGATATAGAGCAAACAGAAGATATACAATGTTTTAGGGAAGTATTATAAAGCAGAGACTCTCAATAATTTTTACCCATACGATCCTAGTAACTACTCGCAGTCCTGCATCTTTTAATGAAAATGGTATTTGCATGAAAACACATTTCTACCTACTTTCCTTTCTCGTAAGACACACTAAAGCTTGCTTAGTCCAAAACCAGAAAGCCCAAGAACCTCAAGTGAAAATGATCAAGTGCATCATTGTTAAAACTTCCATTACCCAGAAAGCTTTCAGGATTTTAACTGGAGATGATAACAAATGACATAAGCCACAACTGAAAACAGTACTACCAAGACCAAAAGAAGCAAAGGAAGTTTTTCTCCAAAGAGAATACTTGAGACTTGTCCTGAACCCAGGACAAGACCTCAAGAGAAGCTTCAATCTAGCTCAGAATGATCAGAATATAACAGTTCTCTTATTAAAATAGCTTTTACATTATTCCAATTTTTGTAAGTTAGAAGGAAAGGCCTCAGAGCTTCCTAAGAAAATATACATATATATTCACTGTCAGACTTCGATTTTGAATAATTTGATTTTGTTCTTCATGAGGACAAAGGTGCTGCCTTTCCACAAAGTATACTTAAATCACGTATTTGCAAGTTGTCTGGTATTCAAAAATACTAGATTTTTAAAATACTATTAATATTTTGTTTCTAAAAATAATTCACAACTTATAAAAATATAAAGCATTTTCAGGTGTCCCAGTTTGTTAGTATTTAATAACCATGAAAACCCTCAATACCACAAATGTTGATGAAAGTGATTTATTCTCCCAATAGCAAATTCCCTCTCTGCATAACAAGTCTTTTTGCTCTCACCTTGTCTTCTGCTAGCCCACTCTGTACATTATCAAAACATTACTGTCTTGTATAAAACATTGCCAATGATATTTTTAAATTAAGATGGCCCTGATCCAACATGTACTTGAGTCCAACTTGCCTTGAAAGACAACTTAAAAAAAAAAAAAAAAAGTTAAAAAAAAAAATCAAACTATAATAAGTGAAACAATAAGCAAACTGCAATGAAATTTATACTTAATGACTAACTGGAAAATCAGGAGATATTAAATGGACTGCAGGAGTACACAAATGTCGTGGTTTGAGCCCAGCCGGGAACTCGGAACCATGCAGCCACTTGCTCACTCCCCCCGCTCCCGGAGGGATGGGGAGGAGAATCAAAAGAATGTAACTCCCACGGGTTGAGATAAGAGCAGTCCTGTAACTAAGGTATAATACAAACCACTACTGCTACCACCAATGATAAAAACGATAAGGGAAATAACAAGGGGAGAGGATACAATTGCTCACCACCCGCCAACCGATACCCAGCCCGACCCGAGCAGCAATCTGGGCCTTCCAGGTAACTCCCCCAGGTTTATATACTGGGCATGACGTGCTGTGGTATGGAATACCACTTTGGCCAGTTTGGGTCAGGTGTCCTGTCTCTGTTTCCTCCTGGCTTCCCCTCCTCCCTGGCAAAGCATGAGACTGAGAAAGTCCTTGGTTGGAATAAACATTACTTAGCAACAACTAAAAACATCGGTGTTATCAGCATTGTTCCCAGGCTGAAAGTTAAAAAAACACAGCACTGCACCAGCTACTAAGGAGGAGAAAAATGACTGCTATAGCTGAACCCAGGACAACAAATGACATAGTAAGGTAGGAAAAAGAAAAGAGGGGAAAAAACCAGTGCAGAAACTGCAGGCTTCCACTCTTTTGCACACATTTACTTCACCAATACAATATTAAAATTGGATAGGCTCTCGGCAGCAGACTGAAATCAAAGGGACAACCTGGAATTACACTTAAGCATATCCTACAAGTTTTAAAATAGTATTTCAGTAGAAAGGCCTTAGTTGTCTGAATAACAAGGCAAATCAGTAGCTGTACTCTTCTACAAGCTGATATAGTTTTAGATAAAAGCTGTTTCTAACATGCTTTGCTCAAGTCTGACTATAAAAACTTCTCACAACTTGTCATGCAAAACTCTCAGATGTGACTCCTGGCCAGGCACACACAAGGGAAAACGTATTCAAGGAAATAGACCTGTGCTCCAGCTGGATTTGTACTCCCATAAGTTATTTAAACCATATACTTTTCATAACTACAACAAAAAATTATTAATAAAGGTCTGGAAACTGGGTAATGAGAGTTTTGCTAACAGTATTTCTCTCCGACCCGTTTTCACTACCACCCTCTCAATTCTGCCCTTCCTATACACACTCAGAGAGTAGTACCAGGAAGCAAAACTGAAAGCACGGCCCGCGGGAAGCTGTCGTGACCGGACTCCTAGGACTGACAGTTCTACAGCTCGGTATCTGAAAATACAGTTCACCTCCCACAAATTTTGTTTTTCGCTGCAATCCATCACTGGACCATTACCCACAGTATTAGCAAATGCGGCATTAGGCAAAACTAAGACTTTAAAGATCACTCGTGGGGCAGCTAACATGGCACGCCACTGTTTCCCGGGAGATTTAATCTACGGGCTCCCAGAGAGGAGCAGCCGCTCCTCCACCGAGCGACGGCGGGACCCGCCGCTGGCCTGGGAGGGCGGCCCGACCGCTGGGTTTCCCGGCAGCGCTCTCTCCGCCGGGGAGCCCAGGCACAGCTCGGGGCGGCCCGCTCTGAGACGAGGCGCGGATGGCACCCGCAGATCGCAGCCCCTTTGTGGCGGGGCCCATCCCCGCCGCGCCCGGCTGCTTTGGCGGGCCGGGAGCAGTTTGAAAACACGCAGACAATGCGGCTGGCGGGAGCGGCCATGCCACCACAGCGCCCCTGCGCCCCGGCCTCCGCCCCTGCCCCGCTCCCCGCACCCCCGGCCGCGCCGCCGGCCTCTCACCCGCCCCAGCCCCCGACCCCGCCGCGGCCCCGGCCCGCACCACGTCAATGTTGCTGAAGCCAGTGAGCACCAGGTCCTTGAGGAGCTCGCAGCCGATGCCGCCGGCTCCCACCACCAGGAGCCGCGCCTGGGCCACGGCCTCCACCAGCTCGCTGCGCAAGGGGCCCGGCACCGGGCCCGGCACCGACATGACGACGGGCGGATGGACGAACGACAGCGAGCAACAGAATGACGCACGCGGCTCTCCTCAGCCGGGCCGCACTCCGGACAACGAGCCTGGGCGAAACCAGAGCGACAACCGCCCACAGTGCCCCCTGTCGAGCAAGAAGACCTCGACCCTCTCCCGCGCACCGCCCCGGAAGGCTGCAACACGGCCGGAACCCGGGCGGGGCGGAATGCGCTGTGCCGCGGATTCGAGCTCCATTCCCGTCGTCGCTGCTACCGTCGTCGCTCGGGTCTGCCTCGGTTGGGAGCTGCCTGTGGTCTGGGGAAGCCAGCCTTCGCCTGTCTGCTGCAGCTAGGGCTTGAACTACGAACTGCGCGCCCGGGCTACCGGCCATAGCTGGGGAACAGAGCAGGCAGGCACCCGCGGAAAGCAGGGGCAGCGCTCCGGGCCGAACACGAGATTTGTCTATCTGCCAGTCTAGCCTGACTGACTCGCCCCCTGCAGCCGACATGGTGAGCATTCTTCCTTCAAAAAGTAGTTTTGCAAACACATTCCATCATTTTAGCCCCCGCCCCTCCCCTTTTTAAACCCACACTTTTAGGGCATTGTTTTATGCAGCAGCATTAAATCTGTACAAAACGCTTCAAGGACACTTACTTAAATTACTTCTCCATTAAGTCAATTAAAATACTGCAATTCAACTGAAACTAACAGGGAACTCCACAGAAGACTTTGGACTGTTTTAAACTAAAGCAGCGTGATGAGCCTGCGAGGACCAGACTGTGGTAACAAGGCGGGTGCTGTACCTACCCCATCAACTGTACCTGAGAGGGGAACAAAAGCTCCAACAAAAACCTCCCCCCCCTTCCCCATCCAAAGAAACGTGACTGTCAGAGCACATTTCAAGCACATTTCACCATGCAAATGTAGCTTATCCTTCATCAGAAAAACATAGAGAAAAACTTGATGATAGGAATACTAGTGACAGCAAGGCTCCTTCAGCCACTACCCAGTGAGTTTTCAATCTGTGGTCAAAACAAAGCAGATTTGTTTTTTAAAGGTCAAGCTTACATTAAGTTCTTCACTGCTAATAGTTTCTAAAAACTGTATCCTGTTTGGCTGATGAATGTTAACAGCTACAGGTTGGGCAGAGAAGAGATTCAGAGCAGCCCTGTGGAGAAGGACTTGAGGGCGTTGGTTGATGAGAAACTGAACATGAGCCGGCAGTGTGTGCTTGCAGCCCAGAAAGCCAACCGTATCCTGGGCTGCATCAAAAGAAGCATGACCAGCAGGTGGAAGGAGGTGATCCTGCCCCTCTACTTTGCTCTCGTGAGACCTCACTTGGAGTATTGTGTACAGTTCTGGTGTCCTCAACATAAAAAGGACATGGAGCTGTTGGAGCAAGTCCAGAGGAGGGCCATGAGGGTGATAAGAGGGCTGGAGCTCCTCCCGTATGAAGACAGGCTGAGGAAGTTGGGGCTGTTCAGCCTGGAGAAGTTAAGGCTGCGTGGAGACCTCATAGCAGCCTTCCAGTATCTGAAGGGGGTCTACAAGGGTGCTGGGGAGGGACTCTTCCTTAGGGACTGTAGTGGTAGGACAAGGGGTAACAGGTTCAAAGTTAAACAGGGGAAGTTTAGATTAGATATAAGGAAGAAGTTCTTTACAGTGAGGGTGGTGAAGCACTGGAATGGGTTGCCCAAGGAAGTTGTGAATGCTCCATCCCTGGCGGTGTTCGAGGCCAGGTTGGACAGACCCTTGGGCGACATGGTCTAGTGTGAGGTGTCCCTGCCCACGGCAGGGTGGTTGGAACTAGATGTTCTTAAGGTCCTTTCCAACCCTAACCATTCTATGATTCTATGATTCTATGATTGTCTCATTTCAGTTAGCTATACTTTCTCCTTTACTCTCCTCCCCAAACGTTAAGCATAACTACAATCAGGAAACAAGCTCTACACTTCAATTTCCATGTGTAACCAAAGTATGCAAGTTTTCTGCCACCACATTTTAGAGGCATGTTCATACTTCAATCAGTTATTCATGGAAATAAGCACAATGTCATCAAATTAATTTAATTTTTCACCACATCTGAGGAAAATTCTGTTGCATAATTACACTCTTTCACCTGTATGTAATAAAAAAACCCAAACCATCAGATTTTCCATCTATACAGAGAAATACAATTTATTTAAATAATCTCTGATCTGGGTCTTCTTGTACAAAAATAAATTCTTCAAGAGGGGTTTGGTGATTTCTTGGCCAGCAGCTTCTCTCACACGTGTAAACCGGAGCAGTTCCCAATTCCACTGACAGATCTAAAAACAAAGCAATAAAGGCACGTAATGTAAAGGTATGAAAAATGACATCATTGGGGGCTGTTGCTCATTGCTCTACTTCAGCCTTTGCCAATTCAGACAATATTTTTCATATTCAGTTTCCTATGTACATAGCATTTTCTAATTGTAAAGATTTTAAAGCAAGCAGGCTCAGAATTTTCAAAGAGCTTCTTAAGTGTGCAATCTTATCTGACAATATTTATTATTTTCCAAGGCCTCACTTAAGAGGCAATAAAGACAAATTACTCCCAAGGTCAGGAGTTATCTACATTGCTGTTATTAAAGTTCCCTCGTGAGCAAATGAAGTTGCAATCATAGAGTCTCCATAAACCAGAGTTATATCTTTCACTTAGTGAAATCTATAATGGAAACAGAGCGGATTCTATATATAAAGATGATCACTGTAGTGAAGCACATCAGTGCGCATGGTTAGTGAGAAACAATTCAAACTGCAGTTCATGAACTTTACCAAGAAAATGACTGTTTATAGTATTCATTCATCTAAGTCAAAGGTCAACACCTGAATCACTCTGGAGCATGCTGACCAGCGCTGGCATGAGTTGAAATTCAAATATTCTGTTGCTTCCACAATTACTGCAGGCTGGAATACATTTGTTAAAGTCGGCTGGAGGACACGTGATGAATAAAGGCTGGCCAGCCCAAGAGTATCTAAAAGAAGAAAGGAAATAAATTTATTTTTTTTAATCTAAATTTCATAGGAAAACTTTCATGTTGGCAACAGCATTCAGGATTCTCTGAAACCTCTGAACTTGCTTGTAGTACACTGCTATGAGCCAGAATTGTTGTCTAAGCTTCAGATTAGTAATTAAATAAAGAATGAAGATGAGGAGGGGGAAATACTTGGAAGGTCAACACCTGGAAAGACTCTAAGCAAGAGCTGGATTTAAAGACAAATGCTTTGAACTGACAAATTCAAAACGGGCTGTACCTGACTCAATTAAGCAAACTACACTTTCCTGAAAAATGAAATCCTAACCAGTGGCACTTTAAGATATTCAGCATAGAACAGGTCTCAAAACCACTCTAAGTTATGCCACAGAACTGATGTTTGTCATGGTTTAAGCACAGCCGGTAACTCAGAAACACACAGCTGCTAGCTCACTCCCCGCCTTCTTCCCTGCCCCCCCTCCAGGAGGAATGGGAGGAGAATCGAAAGAATGTAACTTCCACGGGTTGAGATAAGAACAGGCAGGACAATATCAGACAATATCCACTCCTTATTCCATACCCTTCATGTCATGCTCAGATCCCACTTTTTTCAATATACCATCACTTTTGTATCACATGTATATATACATGCACAAAGAGAAAGAGATCATTCCTTAGTCCATGGATCATCACTATAAAGTTTGCTGAATTCATTCTGTCCTGGGTTCAGCTATAGCAGTCATTTTTCTCCTTCTTAGTAGCTGGTGCAGTGCTGTGTTTTTTAACTTTCAGCCTGGGAACAACGCAGATAATACCGATGTTTTTAGTTGTTGCTAAGTAATGTTTACTCCGACCAAGGACTTTCTCAGTCTCATGCTTTGCCAGGGAGGAGGGGAAGCCGGGAGGAAGCAGAGACAGGACACCTGACCCAAACTAGCCAAAGGGGTATTCCATATCATAGCACGTCATGCCCAGTATATAAACCCGGGGGAGTTACCCGGAAGGCCCAGATCAGTGCTCAGGTCGGGCTGGGTATCGGTCGGCGGGTGGTGAGCAATTGTATCCTCTCCCCTTGTTATTTCCCTTATCATTATTATCATCGGTGGTAGTAGTAGTGGTTTTGTATTATACCTTAGTTACGGGACTGCTCTTATCTCAACCCATGGGAGTTACATTCTTTTGATTCTCCTCCCCATCCCTCCGGGAGTGGGGGGAGGAAGAAGGGGGGGAGTGAGCGAGCGGCTGCGTGGTTCTGAGTTCCCGGCTGGGCTCAAACCATGACAGTTCTTTGTGGTGCCCAACGTGGGGCACGAAGGGTTAAGATAATGACAGATCTGTCCAGAGTGTGTCTAATCATATTTGTGATAAGCATTCATTGTTACTACTCGTCACAGTGGTGATTATTTGGCTCTCAGACTTGTTGCGCTTGATCTCAGAGTTTGAGCATGTTGTACCTTACTTACAGCCACTATTTGCTGTTTTAGCGTTTATTGGCTGGGGGGCCTGGGCTAAGGTTCTTGTTTCACTGTACTTCATGGTAATGACTTGTAATACAATAGACTCACTGATCATGAAACTGGTCTGGCTTGCATTCCCAGCGTGGTCATCACCTCTATACTTTGGGAGGTATATAATGAAATATTTTAGCAATTGCATATCTTTTTTTTTCTCCTCGGGGGGTCAACCTACGAAGGAGGCATTCCCTTACACCCCCCCGTTCCCCCACCAGCCTATTTGCAACAGCATTTGAGAGTTCTGAAGGTTTTGGATGGCCTTTGAATACCCTTGAGACCTGCCTGCTGATTGTGCTGGGGATCAGCATGTTGGCACACATACGGAGTGTGTTTTACCCATGGCCATCCTGCCCTGGGAACACCCTATTTCATCTGATCTCGAAAGTTAAGCAGTAACGGGTTCAAATCTGGTCTAGGGTTAGATGACGATACAGGAGGACCACCAGGAGATTTTCCCTGAGGCTGGACAGTCATGAGTGGCAGGGTGTGTGGGATAGTATGGGCAAGTATCTAGGCCAGTGGGCCCCTCCAGTGCTTTGGAACTTCACCACTGAACAAGTGCAACATCCGGAAAAACTAGTAAAACACTTAAACGAGGTGTGCTGTCGTCCTGGTTATACCAGAGAGGGACAAATCATGGCAACGTGCTGGGGCTTGGCCTATGCCTACAGAGCCCTGCTCAACACTATCCAGCACCTTCAAAGGGAAAAAGATGTCTCTGGATCTGATGGCAAATCAACAGACAACGCAGCTACGCCAACTACAAGCACAGCAGCTACTCAGACCCTGACCACAACAGACAACGCAACTATTCCAACTTCAAATACAGAAGTTATACTAACCCCAGTGACAAGCACAGCAGCTACTCAAACCTCGACAGCAACAATGTGGCTACTCCAAGCACCGTGGCTACACCAACCCCAGCGACAAGCACAGCAGCTACTCAAACCTCGACAGTAACAGACAATGTGGCTACTCCAAGCCCCGCGGCTACACCAACCCCAGTGACAAGCACAGCAGCTACTCAAACCCCAGCAACAGACATTGCAGCCACTCCAATCCTAGTGGCAGACACTGCAGCCACTCCAACCACAGTGACAAACACCGCAGCTAAACCAAATGGCCCGTTCGTGACAATGTCTGTTGCCCCTGTAAGCAAAAGCAAATGAGAGGCACAAAGAGCAACCCGTGAAGCGAAGAAAGATGAAGACCCAATGCCATTACTACACGGAACAGGATCTGAACAAGAGTTACTACTACATGAATCAGAGGAAGAGGAAGAAGAAGAAGAGGTCACTTCTCGACTCCGGACCTCAACTGAACTGTGGAATATGCGAAAAGATATCAGCCGTCTTCCAGGGGAGCACATCGTCACCTGGTTGCTCCGATGCTGGGACAATGGGGCTGACGGTCATGAACTAGAAGGTAGGGAAGCCAAGCAGCTGGGATCACTTGCTAGGGAAGGAGGAATTGACAAAGCGATTGCAAGAGAGAAGCAAGCCCTCTGCCTTTGGAGGCAGCTCCTGGCAGCTGTGAAGGAAAGGTTTCCCTACAAAGACAATATTATGAGTCGCTCAGCCAAGTGGACCACGATAGAGAAAGGCATCCAGTCCCTGAGGGAATCAGCCATTCTAGAGATGATCTATCGTAGGCCGGATGCCAGGAACACATCCGTAGATCCAGATGAAGTCGAATGTACACGACCCATGTGTCAGAAACTTACGCGGAGTGCACCATCATCATATGCCCACACATTGGCATCAATGACCTGGAATGACGGAATATCACCAACAGTGGATTACCTGATTCATCAACTCCGAGACTTCGAAGACAATCTCACCCCTTCCATCATTTCAGCTGTGGAAAAACTGTCCCAGGAGTTCAAACAATTGAGAGACGATTTATCCGATCTATCCAGCTCCCCACGCATACCAACCCATGTCTCAGCTATTAACAGAAGGCGCCCTACTGCTCGAGAAAGAAAATATAGGAGGTACACGCCACGGGCCACCCTATGGTTTTACCTGCGGGATCACGGAGAAGACATGAGAAAGTGGGATGGAAAACCTACCTCACTTCTGGAGCAACTTGTGTGTGAACTGAAGAGGAGAACAATGGTCAAGGATGATCCTCCCAGGAAAGCTGCTGCTCCAGTCTCTGGTGAGCAGTTTCCCAGATGGAGTGAAAGAGCTGATTTTACTCCAGCTCCTGTGATAAGGAATACTAATCCCTTTCTACAAGATATAAGTGGAGAATTTTATGATCACTATTAGAGGGGCCCTGCCTCCAGCCAAGTGGAGGAGAGGGATAATCGGGTTTACTGGACTGTGTGGATCAGATGGCCTGGCACATCAGTCCCACAGAAGTATAAGGCTCTAGTAGATACCAGCGCACAGAGTACCCTGATGCCATCAAGGTATCAAGGTGTGAAATCCATTTATATTTCTGGAGTGACAGGCAGATCTCAAGAGTTGACTGTACTGGAAGCTGAAATCAGCCTGACTGGGAGGAAGTGGCAAAAGCACCCCATTGTGACTGGTCCAGGGGCTCCATGCATCCTTGGCATAGACTATTTCAGGAGAGGGTACTTCAAAGACCCAAAAGGGTATAGATGGGATTTTGGTATTCCTGCCTTGGAGACAGAGGAAATGAAGCAGCTGTCCACCTTGCCTGGTCTCTCAGAGGATCCTTCTGTTGTGGAGTTGCTGAAGGTCGAAGAACAAAAAGTGCCAGTTGCGACCACAACAGTGCACTGGCGGCAATATCGCACCAACCGAGACTCCTTGATTCCCATCCATGAGCTGATCTGTAGACTGGAGAGCCAAGGAGTGATCAGCAGGACCCGCTCAACCTTTAATAGCCCCATATGGCCAGTGCAAAAGTCTAACGGAGAGTGGAGACTAACAGTAGACTATTGTGGCCTGAACGAAGTCACACCGACATTGAGTGCTGCCATACGGACATGTTAGAACTTCAGTATGAGCTGGAGTCAAAGGCAGCCAAGTGGGATGCCACAATTGATATTGCCAATGCATTTTTCTCAATCCCTTTGGCAGCAGAGTGCAGGCCACAGTTTGCTTTCACTTGGAAGGGCGTCCAGTACACTTGGAACCGCCTGCTCCAGGGGTGGAAACACAGCCCTACCATCTGCCATGGATTGATCCAGACTGCACTGGAACAGGGGCAAGCTCCAGAACACCTGCAATACATTGATGACATCATCATGTGGGGTGATACAGCGGAAGAAGTTTTTGAGAAAGGGAGGAAGATAATCCAAATCCTGCTGAAGGCCAGTTTTGCCATAAAACAGAGTAAGGTCAAGGGACCTGCACAGGAGATTCAATTTTTGGGAATAAAATGGCAAGATGGACGCCGCCAGATCCCCACAGACGTGATCAACAAGATAACAGCAATGTCTCCACCAACTAAGAAGAAACAAACCCAGTCTTTCTTAGGTGTTGTGGGGTTCTGGAGAATGCACATCCCAAATTACAGTCTGATTGTAAGCCCTCTCTACCACGTGACCCGGAAGAAGAATGATTTCAAATGGGGCCCTGAGCAACAACAAGCCTTTGAACAAATTAAGCGAGAAATAGTTCATGCAGTAGCCCTTGGACCAGTCCGGGCCGGGCCAGATGTGAAAAATGTGCTCTATACCGCAGCTGGGGAGAATGGTCCTACCTGGAGCCTCTGGCAGAAAGCTCCAGGGGAGACTCGAGGTCGACCCCTTGGCTTTTGGAGTCGGGGATATAAAGGATCCGAGGCCAGCTACACTCCCACTGAAAAAGAGATACTGGCAGCCTATGAAGGGGTTCGAGTTGCCTCAGAAGTGACTGAAACTGAAGCACAGCTCCTCCTAGCACCCCGGTTGCCCGTGCTGGGCTGGATGTTCAAAGGCAGGGTCTCCTCTACACATCATGCAACCGATGCTACATGGAGTAAGTGGGCCGCACTAATTACACAATAAGATCAAACAGGAAATCCCAGTCATCCAGGAATTCTAGAAGTCATCATGGACTGGCCAGAGGGCAAAGATTTTGGGATGTCACCAGAAGAGGAGGTGACGCGTGCTGAAGAGGCCCCACCATATAATGAACTGTCAGAGAGTGAAAAGCAATATGCCTTGTTTACTGATGGGTCCTGCTGTATTGTGGGAAAGCATCGGAGATGGAAGGCAGCTGTGTGGAGTCCCCTGTGACAAGTTGCAGAAACTGCTGAAGGAGAGGGTGAATGGAGTCAGTTTGCAGAGGTGAAAGGCATCCAGATGGCCTTGGACATTGCTGAACAAGAAAAATGGCCAGTACTTTCTCTCTCTACTTACTCATGGATGGTGGCAAATGCCCTGTGGGGGTGGTTGCAGCAATGGAAGCAGAGCAACTGGCAGTGCAGAAGTAAACCCATCTGGGCTGCTGCATTGTGGCAAGATATCGCTGCCCGGGTGCAGAACCTGGTGGTGAAGGTACGCCACGTAGATGCTCATGTACCCAAGAGTCGGGCCACTGAGGAACACCAGAAGATCCAGCAAGTGGATAATGTTGCTAAGATTGAAGTGGCTCAGATGGACTTAGGTTGGCAACATAAGGGTGAATTATTTTTAGCCCGGTGGGCCCATGACACCTCAGGCCATCAAGGCAGAGATGCAACATATAGATGGGCTCGTGATCGAGGGGTGGACTTAACAATGGACACTATTGCCGAGGTTATTCATGAATGTGAAACGTGCTGCAATTAAGTAAGCCAAGCAGTTAAAGTCTCTCTGGTATGGAAGACGATGGCTGAAGTACAAGTATGGGGAGGCCTGGCAGATTGACTATATCACACTCCCACCGACCCACCAAGGCAAGCGCCATGTGCTTACCATGGTGGAAGCAACCACCGGCTGGCTGGAAACATACGCTGTGCCCCACGCCTCTGCCCGGAACAGTGTCCTGGGCCTTGAGAAACAAGTCTTGTGGCGACACGGCACCCCAGAGAGAATTGAGTCAGACAATGGGACTCAATTCGGGAACAACCTTTTAGACACTTGGGCCAAAGAGCATGGCATTGAGTGGGTATATCACATCCCCTACCATGCACCAGCCTCTGGGAAAATCGAACGGTACAATGGGCTGTTAAAAACTACCCTGAGAGCAATGGGTGGTGGGACTTTCAAACACTGGGATACACATTTACCAAAAGCCACCTGGTTGGTCAACACTAGGGGATCTGCCAACAGGGCTGGCCCAGCCCAATCAGAACTTTTACGTACTGTAGAGGGGGATAAAGTTCCTGTGGTGCACATAAAGAATTTGTTGGGGAAGACAGTCTGGGTTATTCCTGCTTCAGGTAAAGGCAAACCCACTCGTGGGGTTGCTTTTGCTCAGGGACCTGGATATACTTGGTGGGTAATGCGGGAAGATGGGGAAGTCCGATGTGTACCTCAAGGGGATTTGATTTTGGGGGAAAACAGCCAATGAACTCAATTGTACGCTGTTGCCTGCTCTATAACACTTTGATAGCCCACCAGCTAGATATCTTCAGGTCGCCAGCAATTGACCCTGACTTCCCTCCGATCATCACCTCAACAAAGAATGAATTTGGAGGAAACCAGACAAGCTCAGCAGTGACCAGACGAGTTTGGCGGTATCATCAGCAGGCAGCAACCCAACACTACGTACCGTCCCTCCTGCCCTGAAAGACTATTACAAGAGATGGAGCCTGACATCATGGACTGGATGAGTTCAGCAATTTTACAGGGATTGGTCCATGGACTAGGGAATGATATCTTTCTCTGTGTGGGGGTGTGGGTGTATATATATGTGTATATATGGGACAGGGGCGATGGTGTGTTGAGAGATGTGGGATCTGAGCATGACATGAATGGTATGGAATAAGGGGTGGATACTGTCCTGGGTTCAGCTATAGCAGTCATTTTTCTCCTTCTTAGTAGCTGGTGCAGTGCTGTGTTTTTTTAACTTTCAGCCTGGGAACAACGCTGATAACACCGATGTTTTTAGTTGTTGCTAAGTAATGTTTACTCTGACCAAGGACTTTCTCAGTCTCATGCTTTGCCAGGGAGGAGGGGAAGCCGGGAGGAAGCAGAGACAGGACACCTGACCCAAACTAGCCAAAGGGGTATTCCATACCATGGCACGTCATGCCCAGTATATAAACCTGGGGGAGTTACCCGGAAGGCCGAGATCACTGCTCGGGTCGGGCTGGGTATCGGTCGGCGGGTGGTGAGCAATTGTATCCTCTCCCCTTGTTATTTCCCTTATCATTATTATTATTGGTGGTAGCAGTAGTGGTTTTGTATTATACCTTAGTTGCGGGACTGTTCTTATCTCATCCCATGGGAGTTACATTCTTCCGATTCTCCTCCCCATCCCTCCGGTAGCGGGGGGAGGAAGAAGGGGGGGAGTGAGCGAGCGGCTGTGTGATTCCGAGTTACCAGCTGGGCTCAAACCACAACAAGTGTCTAGCAGCGCCCTTTAGAATTTCTTGTCTGGAGCTCTGAGGAAGCACAGCAGCCATGAGAGGAAGCAACCTGTGATTAATTTTGTAGATATAATAATGGATTTAGTTGGTTTCTGGTTGCATTTCCCCCATGGCACTCTATGTGAGCTTTCAAAGCTATGTTGATCTCTATGGACTCCAAAGCTCATATTTCTCACATTACTGTTGCAGCCCCAATTTGTGGCTACCACTACTCCATCAAAAATATGACCCGTCATTAAACACAAGAGTAATTATGAGAAAAAGCAGGGCTCCTTGGCCGAGGGGGTGTGCTGCCCTCCCTTGGCAATGTCCAAATGGAGGTTCAGTGGGGATGTGACATTTATTAGGCTTTCCCACAAAGGTGGTAAGCGCGAAGGCTGAAAGCTCCACCATTGCTACAGTTGCTCTTACAGTTCAATCTGTAGCCTACTTTTGTATCCCCATATATTAACTGCAAGGCAATGCAATATACCATCATCTGCTGCACACGAAAAGGTCTAATACATATTTACATACACCCACAAACTGAACCAATTATCCCATATCTGTTCTGCACGCACTAATCTGTGATTTTAAGGGTGATGGTGAGGACAAATTGACAGCACATTTGCACTATATCCTGCTTTTTTTCAGGATAAGGAAAAAAATGGGTGGGTTGGTTGGTTGGTTTGATTGACTGACTGATTGATTTCCCTGTACCTCTATCTCTCTTGCTTAGGTTAGAAAAACTCAAAACATTTCCTACTCCTGACTCTGTCTCATCTTCCACAGGCCCCAGTCTGTCAGTTCTGTAATTAAAATAATAATAAATGCTGCTATTTCTGGATTAGTCCAGGTATTTGGGAGGTAGCCAGATTCATGCTTCTGCAAGAGTAATGATTCATATAACTTGTCAAGAACAGACCTTTGGGGATATCTCTGCAGTTTGTATAGAAATAACTTCATCCAGATAATGGCTGATTAATTAGCCTTGAGTCAGTGCAAATGAGTTGAAAAGTAAGTACAGGAGAAACCCATGACTTCCAGCATAGAGCCACACTGAGAACAATACTTTCTCTTAAATCTCACTGCTGATAATCCAGTCTTTGGGCTGTTCAACATATTTCTATTATTCCTAATCAAATGTGAAACAATTCCAATGTAAGACAGCAGCAAATGCAAAAACTGGAATTCAGTGATAATATTACTTTGATGTAAAAAATATAAATGCTATTTATAATATGTCATTTGACCTTGAACACTGATGAGGTAGAATCACATATAATTAATTAAAGCTCAAAAATACTGCTTTTTTTATCTGAAAATTCAAAAGGGAGCATTTCAAGGTGGTCTCATATGCACCCCACTGAAATCAGCAGGTGCCATGGTAATGCATACATGAATATATAGCAATAATTAACAGCAAATAGAATTACATGCTATGTGAAGAAGCAGGTTATGTGTCTCAAGTGATTACCCTGAATTATCTGTTAATTCCTTCCAACTTCACAAAATAGCTGTACCTATTAAGATCAGAGGAGGTAAACCAGCTATGTGACCCTTGTGATCTCCCCTCTCTCTGGTTCCAGGCACAAATCCTGCAGCAGATGGGAACAGACCTAACTGCTTTGGCATAGCGCTCCTCTGTGCAACTTGTACTCACCCCTCTAGAATGAGTGAAGCCCTGGGGACCTAATCCAAGGCCATCTCACTTTCCATTAAAGGACAACTCACAGAACCTAGTGCCAGATCCTGAGTGGTATCCTGTAACCATGGTGGTGTTCTATAACCATTAATTCATTAGTTGTGCCTGGCTGCTGGCACAAAACAAGTATCTGCCACAGAGTCCTGGATTTTCTGTATGATTTCTACTAGTGAGACAAGGAAGTACAAATTTTTTGTAAAGAGTTAAATTCAGTTAACTTTGTGGCCTTGTAATAGATGACATTGAAAAAATAAGATATTGTAATAGATGACAGTGAGAAAGTATCTTGGGTAAATGTTTCACGATGACCAGCCAGAACTGGACTAGTGGTAGTTGGCTTGACAACAGGACTTTCCAAACTTGAAGTTCAGCTAAAGGACAAGGTGATGAAGAGGAAGATGATGAAGAAACGACCACCAGGGGTCCCAAAGACCACTACCATAATAGAGTGTGCATGCAGGAAGAATGTTCTAGAAATGTGATGTCATGTATAAGCAACTTCATAAATATGCATATAATGTAATGAATATGTATGATTAACAATGATATAATCACAGTTTGTTTGATGCTCGGATGGGGCACACTAGGAGGAGCTATCCCCTGTGTTCCCCAGAGCTGCAATAAAGAATACCTGCTTGTCAACTTAAACTTTGTTGATGAGTTCTTGGATCTTTGAATCACTAGGTATTATTTTATTTTCAGTCACTTTTCCTGCTGAAACACTGTTCTCTCAAATTTTTTATTTAGCACTTCTACATATGCCTTTCCAGTTATTTTTTGGCTAGCAAGGGGTCTATGTCACGTCTACATCATTAAGATATTCATAATTCTCAATGGCAAAAGGCTTGCAATATGGCTTCTTGAAGTCCCACCAGGGAAACTCCCATTTTTAGTTTGGTTCCAGTCAGCACAGAAGTGGTCCTGTATCCTTGGTTCTGATGCTTCTCAGATTTCCCTTCTTTCAGACAGAAAAAAATTAAGAATACCCCCACTTCATATGTCAACTTCTAAAGTTTGACCCTGACACACAGTAAAGGCATGCAAGAAAAACTGGTCTGAAAAACTGGTCCAAAAGACTTACAAACCCACTCACAATATTTTCCGGTGAGAATTTTAAGCAGAAATATTCAAATTTTTTAAAAGTTAACTGAAGACAAACCATTTCTTCCATTACATGGAAGTGTAGTTACATAATTAACTGTATATAAATATAGATTAATCAAGATGGTTTGGCAGATTCCAGTTTATCCAAGTTAAATCACCAAGTTAAGTCACCAAGTAGGTGATTCTACTTTGAAAGGCACAGAGGCACCCATCTGTCAGCCTGACCCAGTCTCGATGGAGATGTGTTGCCTACTAGGGGCTCGGATCAGGGATGATGCTGAGAGGCTGCCTGGTCTAGTAAGTCCCACTGACTATTACCCACTTTTAGTGGAGTTTGTAGGTCAGGGTCAAAGGGAAAACAGCAATGGGGGACATTATGGTGGGGATCTGTTACAGACCACCTGATCAGGAGGACTCTGTGGATGAAGCGCTCTACAGACAGATAGGAGCAGCCTCACATTCGCAGGCCTTTGTCCTCATGGGGGACTTCAATCATCCTGATATCTGTTGGAGGGATGGTACGACCTGGCACAACCAATCCAGGAGGTTCCTCAATTGTGTAGAAGACAACTTCCTCTTTCAAGTAATAGAGGAGCCAACAAGGAGAGGTGCCATGCTTGACCTCGTGCTCACCAACAGGGAGGGGCTGGTGGGGAATGTGATGCTCCAGGGCAGCCTTGGCTGTAGTGATCATGAGATGGTCGAGTTCGGGACCCTCAAGGCAGTGAGAAGAGCATGCAGCAAGCTCACTGCCCTGGACTTCAAGAGAGCAGACTTTGGCCTCTTCAGGAACCTGCTTAGTAAGATTCCATGGGATAAAGCCCTAGAGGGCAGGGGGGCCCAAGACTGCTGGTTGATTTTCAAGGATCACTTGCTACAAGCTCAGGAGTGTTGCGTCCCGACTAGAAGGAAGAGCAGCAGGAGGGCCAGGAGACCTCCATGGATGGATAAGGAGCTGCTGAGGAAAATTAGAGGGGAAAAAAGAAGCTTATAAAAGGTGGAAGCGAGGACAGGCAGCCTGGGAAGAATACAGGGATATTGTCTGGGAAGCTAGGGACCAGGTCAGGAAAGCTAAGGCCCAGTTAGAATTAAATCTGCAAAGGATGTGAGAGATAACAGGAAGGGCTTCTATAGGTATGTAGCAAATAAAAGACAGACGAGGGACAATGTGGGCCCTCTCTGGAAGCTATCAGGAGAACTGGCTACCATGGATTTGGAGAAGGCTGAGGTTCTTAATGACTTCTTTGCCTCAGTCTTCATTGGCAAATGCTCTGACAACACCACCCAAGTCTTGGAAGGCAGATGCAGGGACTGTGAGAATGAAGACCTTAGGCCCACTGTAGGAGAGGATCAGGTTCGAGATCATCTTAAGAACCTGAATGTGCACAAGTCCATGGGACCTGGTGAAATCCATCCACGGGTCCTGAAAGAGCTGGAGAATGAAGTTGCTAAGCCACTGTCCATCATACTTGAAAAATCATGGCAGTCAGGTGAAGTTCCTGATGACTGGAAGAAGGGTAATATAACCCCCATTTTCAAGAAGGGGAAAATGGAAGACCTGGGGAACTACAGACCAGTCAGCCTCACCTCTGTGCCTGGCAAAATCTTGGAGCAGATTCTCCTGGAAAGCATGCTAAGGCACATGAGAAATGATGAGGTGGTTGGTGACAGCCAACCTGGCTTCACTAAGGGGAAATCCTGCCTGACCAATTTGGTGGCCTTCTATGATGGGGCTACAGAATTGATGGATAGGGGCAAAGCAGTTGATGTCATCTACCTGGACTTGTGCAAAGTGTTCGACACTGTCCAGCATGATATCCTTGTCTCTAAATTGGAGAGACATTAATTTGATGGGTGGACCACTCGGTGGATAAAGAATTGGCTGGATGGCCACAAGCAAACAGTTGTGGTAAAAAGCTCGATGTCCAGTTGGAGACCAGTAACGACTGGTGTCCCTCAGGGATCAGTGCTGGGACCAATCTTGTTCAACATCTTTGTTTTTGACATGCTTGTGAGGTGGGCCAATGCCAACCTCATTGTCATGGTTTGAGCCCAGCCGGTAACTCAGAACCACACAGCCGCTTGCTCACTCCCCCCCCTTCCTCCCCCCGCTCCCGGAGGGATGGGGAGGAGAATCGGAAGAATGTAACTCCCACGGGTTGAGATAAGAGCAGTCCCGCAACTAAGGTATAACACAAAACCACTACTGCTACCACCAATGATAATAATGATTAGTGAAATAACAAGGGGAGAGGATACAATTGCTCACCACCCGCCGACCGATACCCAGCCCGACCCAAGCAGTGATCTGGGCCTTCCGGGTAACTCCCCCCGGTTTATATACTGGCCATGACGTGCTGTGGTATGGAATACCCCTTTGGCTAGTTTGGGTCAGGTGTCCTGTCTCTGCTTCCTCCCGGCTTCCCCTCCTCCCTGGCAAAGCATGAGACTGAGAAAGTCCTTGGTCGGAATAAACATTACTTAGCAACAACTAAAAACATCAGTGTTATCAGCGTTGCTCCCAGGCTGAAAGTTAAAAAACACAGCACTGCACCAGCTACTAAGAAGGAGAAAAATGACTGCTATAGCTGAACCCAGGACAGTATCCACCCCTTATTCCATACCATTCATGTCATGCTCAGATCCCACATCTCTCAACACACCATCACCCCTGTCCATATATACATACATATATTCACCCACACCAACACAAAGAGAAAGATATCATTCCCTAGTCCATGGACCAATCCCTGTAAAATTGCTGAACTCATCCAGTCCATGATGTCAGGCTCCATCTCTTGTAATAGTCTTTCAGGGCAGGAGGGACGGTATGTAGTGTTGGGTTGTTGCCTGCTGATGACACCAATGAACTCATCTGGTCACTGCTGAGCTCGTCTGGTTTCCTCAAAATTCATTCTTTGTTGAGGTGACGATTGGAGGGAAGTCAGGGTCAGTTGCTGGCGACCTGAAGATATCTAGCTGGTGGGCTATAAAAGTGTTATAGAGCAGGCAACAGCGTACAATTGAGTTCATTGGCTGTTTTCCCCCAAAATCAAATGCCCTTGAGGTACACATCGGACTTCCCCATCTTCCCGCATTACCCACCAAGTATATCCAGGTCCCTGAGCAAAAGCAACCCCATGAGTGGGTTTGCCTTTACCTGAAGCAGGAATAACCCAGACTGTCTTCCCCAACAAATTCTTTATGTGCACCACAGGAACTTTATCCCCCTCTACAGTACGTAAAAGTTCTGATTGGGCTGGGCCAGCCCTGTTGGCAGATCCCCTAGTGTTGACCAACCAGGTGGCTTTTGGTAAATGTGTATCCCAGTGTTTGAAAGTCCCACCACCCATTGCTCTCAGGGTAGTTTTTAACAGCCCATTGTACCGTTCGATTTTCCCAGAGGCTGGTGCATGGTAGAGGATGTGATATACCCACTCAATGCCATGCTCTTTGGCCCAAGTGTCTAAAAGGTTGTTCCGGAAATGAGTCCCATTGTCTGACTCAATTCTCTCTGGGGTGCCGTGTCGCCACAAGACTTGTTTCTCAAGACCCAGGATAGTGTTCCAGGCAGCGGTGTGGGACACAGCGTATGTTTCCAGCCAGCCGGTGGTTGCTTCCACCATGGTAAGCACATGGTGCTTGCCTTGGTGGGTCGGTGGGAGTGTGATATAGTCAATCTGCCAGGCCTCCCCATACTTGTACTTCAGCCATTGTCCTCCATACCAGAGAGGCTTTAACTGCTTGGCTTGCTTAATTGCAGCACATGTTTCACATTCATGAATAACCTGGGCAATAGTGTCCATTGTTAAGTCCACCCCTCGATCACGAGCCCATCTATATGTTGCATCTCTGCCTTGATGGCCTGAGGTGTCATGGGCCCACCGGGCTAAAAATAATTCACCCTTATGTTGCCAATCCAAGTACATCTGAGCCACTTCAATCTTAGCAGCTTTATCCACTTGCTGGTTCTTCTGGTGTTCCTCAGTGGCCCGACTCTTGGGTACATGAGCATCTACGTGGCGTACCTTCACCACCAGGTTCTGCACCCGAGCAGCGATATCTTGCCACAATGCAGCAGCCCAGATGGGTTTACTTCTGCGTTGCCAGTTGCTCTGCTTCCATTGCTGCAACCACCCCCACAGGGCATTTGCCACCATCCATGAGTCAGTAGAGAGAGAAAGTACTGGCCATTTTTCTTGTTCAGCAATGTAAAAGGCCAGCTGGATGGCTTTCACCTCTGCAAACTGACTCCATTCACCCTCTCCTTCAGCAGTTTCTGCAACTTGTCACAGGGGACTCCACACAGCTGCCTTCCATCTCGGATGCTTTCCCACAATACAGCAGGACCCATTAGTAAACAAGGCATATTGCTTTTCACTCTCTGACAGTTCATTATATGGTGGGGCCTCTTCAGCACGCGTCACCTCCTCTTCTGGTGACATCCCAAAATCTTTGCCCTCTGGCCAGTCCATGATGACTTCTAGAATTCCTGGATGACTGGGATTTCCTATTCGAGCTCGCTGTGTAATTAGTGCGGCCCACTTACTCCATGTAGCATCAGTTGCATGATGTGTAGAGGAGACCCTGCCTTTGAACATCCAGCCCAGCACAGGCAACCGGGGTGCCAGGAGGAGCTGCGCTTCAGTTCCAATCACTTCTGAGGCAGCTCGAACCCCTTCATAGGCTGCCAGTATCTCTTTTTCAGTGGGAGTGTAGCTGGCCTTGGATCTTTTATATCCCCGACTCTAAAAGCCAAGGGGTCGACCTCGAGTCTCCCCTGGAGCTTTCTGCCAGAGGCTCCAGGTAGGACCATTCTCCCTGGATGCAGTATAGAGCACATTTTTCACATCTGGCCCGGCCCGGACTGGTCCAAGGGCTACTGCATGAACTATTTCTCGTTTAATTTGTTCAAAGGCTTGTTGTTGCTCAGGGCCCCATTTGAAATCATTCTTCTTCCGGGTCACGTGGTAGAGAGGGCTTACAATCGAACTGTAATTTGGGATGTGCATTCTCCAGAACCCCACAACACCTAAGAAAGACTGGGTTTTTTTCTTCTTAGTTGGTGGAGACATTGCTGTTATCTTGTTGATCACGTCTGTGGGGATCTGGTGGCGTCCATCTTGCCATTTTATTCTCAAAAATTGAATCTCCTGTGCAGGTCCCTTGACCTTACTCTGTTTTATGGCAAAACCGGCCTTCAGCAGGATTTGGATTATCTTCCTCCCTTTCTCAAAAACTTCTTCCTCTGTATCACCCCACATGATGATGTCATCAATGTAGTGCAGGTGTTCTGGAGCTTGCCCCTGTTTCAGTGCAGTCTGGATCAATCCATGGCAGATGGTAGGGCTGTGTTTCCACCCCTGGGGCAGTCGGTTCCAAGTGTACTGGACGCCCCTCCAAGTGAAAGCAAACTGTGGCCTGCATTCTGCTGCCAAAGGGATTGAGAAAAATGCATTGGCAATGTCAGTTGTGGCATCCCACTTGGCTGCCTTTGACTCCAGTTCATATTGAAGTTCTAGCATGTCCGGTATGGCAGCACTCAATGATGGTGTGACTACGTTCAGGCCACGATAGTCTACTGTTAGTCTCCACTCTCCCTTAGACTTTTGCACTGGCCATATGGGGCTATTAAAGGGTGAGCGGGTCCTGCTGATCACTCCTTGGCTCTCCAGTCTACGGATCAGCTTATGGATGGGAATCAAGGAGTCTCGGTTGGTGCGATATTGCCGCCGGTGCACTGTTGTGGTCACAATTGGCACTTTTTGTTCTTCGACCTTCAGCAATCCCACAACAGAAGGATCCTCTGAGAGACGGGGTAAGGTGGACAGCTGCTTAATTTCCTCTGTCTCCAAGGCAGCGATACCGAAAGCCCATCTATACCCTTTTGGGTCTTTGAAGTACCCTCTCCTGAGATAGTCTATGCCAAGGATGCATGGAGCCCCTGGACCAGTCACAATGGGGTGCTTTTGCCACTTCCTCCCAGTCAGGTTGACTTCAGCTTCCAGCAAAGTTAATGCTTGGGATGCTCCTGTCACTCCAGAAATATAAATGGGTTTCACCCCTTGATACCTTGATGGCATCAGAGTACACTGTGCACCGGTATCTACTAGAGCCTTATACTTCTGTGGGACTGATGTGCCAGGCCATCTGATCCACACAGTCCAGTAAACCCGATTATCCCTCTCCTCCACCTGGCTGGAGGCAGGGACCCTCTAATAGTATTCCTTATCACAGGAGCTGGAGTAAAATCAGCTCTTTCACTCCATCTGGGAAACTGCTCACCAGAGACTGGAGCAGCAGCTTTCCTGGGAGAATCATCCTTGACCATTGTTCTCCTCTTCAGTTCACGCACCTGTTGCTCCAGAGCTGAAGTAGGTTTTCCATCCCACTTTCTCATGTCTTCTCCGTGATCCCGCAGGTAAAACCATAGGGTGGCCCGTGGTGTGTACCTCCTATATTTTCTTTCTCGAGCAGTAGGGCGCCTTCTGTTAATAGCTGAGACATGGGTTGGTACGCGTGGGGAGCTGGATAGATCGGATAAATCGTCTCTCAATTGTTTGAACTCCTGGGAGAGTTTTTCCACAGCTGAAATGATGGAAGGGGTGAGATTGTCTTCGAACTCTCGGTGTTGACGAATCAGGCAATCCACTGTTGGTGATATTCCGTCATTCCAGGTCATTGATGCCAATGTGTGGGCATATGATGATGGTGCACTCCGTGTAAGTTTCCGCCACATGGGTCGTGTACATTCGACTTCATCTGGATCTACGGATGTGTTCCTGGCATCCGGCCTACGATAGATCATCTCTAGAATGGCTGATTCCCTCAGGGACTGGATGCCTTTCTCTATCGTGGTCCAGTTGGCTGAGCGATTCGTAATATCATCTTTGTAGGGAAATCTTTCCTTCACAGCTGCCAGGAGCTGCCTCCAAAGGCTGAGGGCTCGCTTCTCTCTTGCAATCGCTTTGTCAAGTCCTCCTTCCTTAGCAAGTGATCCCAGCTGCTTGGCTTCCCTACCTTCTAGTTCGTGACCGTTGGCCCCATTGTCCCAGCACCGGAGTAACCAGGTGACAATGTGCTCCCCTGGAAGACGGGTGAAATCTTTTCGCATTTTCCATAGTTCGGTTGAGGTCTGGGGTCAAGAAGTGACCTCTTCTTCCTCTTCCTCTGACCCACATAGTAGTAACTCTTGTTCAGGTGCTGTTGCATGTAGTAATGGCATTGGGTCTTCATCTTTCTTCACTTCGCGGGTTGCTCTTTGTGCCTCTCGTCTGCTTTTGCTTACAGGGGCAACAGACATTGTCACAAACTGGCCATTTGGTTTAGCTGCAGTGTTTGTCATTGTGTTTGGAGTGGCTGCAGTGTCTGCCACTAGGATTGGAGTGGTTGCAATGTCTATTGCTGGGGTTGGTGCAGCTGTTGTGCTTGGGAGTTGAGTAACACCAACAGCTGCATTGTCTGTTGCTGTCGGGGTTTGAGTAGCTACTGTGCTTGTCACTGGGGTTGGTGTAGCTGCGGTGCTTGGAGTAGCCATATTGTCTGTTGCTGTCGGGGTTTGAGTAGCTACTGTGCTTGTCACTGGGGTTGGTGTGGCTGCGGTGCTTGGAGTAGCCACATTGTCTGTTGCTGTCGGGGTTTGAGTAGCTGTTGTGCTTGTCACTGGGGTTGATGTAGCTGCTGTACTTGGAGTAGCTGTGTTGACTGTTGTGGTCAGGGTCTGAGTAGCTGCTGTACTTGTAGTTGGCATAGTTGCGTTGTCTGTTGCTTTGCCATCAGATCCAGAGACATTTTTTTCCCTTTGAAGGTGCTGGATAGTGTTGAGCAAGGCTCTGTAGGCATAGGCCAAGCCCCAGCACGTTGCCATGATTTGTCCCTCTCTGGTATAACCAGGACGACAGCACACCTCGTTTAAGTGTTTTACTAGTTTTTCCAGATGTTGCACTTGTTCAGGGGTGAAGTTCCAAAGCACTGGAGGGGCCCACTGGCCTAGGTACTTGCCCATACTATCCCACACACCCTGCCACTCATAACTGTCCAGCCTCAGGGAAAATCTCTTGGTGGTCCTCCTATATCGTCGTCTAACCCTAGACCAGATTCGAACCTTATACTGCTGAATTTTTGACATTAAACGAAATAGGATGTTCCTACGACGGGATGGCTGTGGGTAGAACACACTCCGTATGTTTGCCAACATGCTGATCCCCAGCACAATCAGCAGGCAGGTTTCAAGGGTACTCAAAGGCCATCTAAAACCTTCAGAACTCTCAACTGCTGTTGCAAATAGGCTGGTGGGGGAACGGGGGGTGAAAGAGAATGCTTTCTTCGTAAGTTTACCCCCCGAGGAGACAAAAACAGTTATGCAATTGCTAAAATATTTCATTATATACCTCCCAATGTATAGTGGTGATGGCCACGCTGGAAGCACAAACCAGACCAGTTTCATGATCAGTGAGTCTATTGTATTACAAGTCATTACCATGAAGCACAGTGAAACAAGAACCTTAGCCCAGGCCCCCCAGCCAATAAACGCTAAAACAGCAAATAGTGGCTGTAAGTAAGGTACAACATGCTGAAACTCTGAGATCAAGCGCAACAAGTCTGAGAGCCAAATAATCACCATTGTGATGAGTAGTAACAATGAATGCTTATCACAAATATGATTAAACACACTCTGATCAGATCTGTCGTTATCTCAAGCTTTCGTGCCCCACGTTGGGCACCAAAAAGAACTGTCGTGGTTTGAGCCCAGCCGGTAACTCAGAACCACACAGCTGCTCGCTCACTCCCCCCCTTCCTCCCCCCACTCCCGGAGGGATGGGGAGGAGAATCGGAAGAATGTAACTCCCACGGGTTGAGATAAGAGAAGTCCCGCAACTAAGGTATAATACAAACCACTACTGCTACCACCAATGATAATAATGATTAGTGAAATAACAAGGGGAGAGGATACAATTGCTCACCACCCGCCGACCGATACCCAGCCCGACCCGAGCAGTGATCTGGGCCTTCCGGGTAACTCCCCCCGGTTTATATACTGGGCATGACGTGCTGTGGTATGGAATACCCCTTTGGCTAGTTTGGGTCAGGTGTCCTGTCTCTGCTTCCTCCCGGCTTCCCCTCCTCCCTGGCAAAGCATGAGACTGAGAAAGTCCTTGGTCGGAATAAACATTACTTAGCAACAGCTAAAAACATCAGTGTTATCAGCGTTGTTCCCAGGCTGAAAGTTAAAAAACACAGCACTGCACCAGCTACTAAGAAGGAGAAAAATGACTGCTATAGCTGAACCCAGGACACTCATGAAGTTCAACCAAGGCAAGTGCAAGGTCCTACACCTGAGTTGGGGCAATCCCAGGCACTGCTACAGGTTGGGCAGAGAAGAGATTCAGAGCAGCCCTGCAGAGAAGGACTTGGGGGTGTTGGTTGATGAGAAGCTTAACATGAGCCGGCAGTGTGCGCTTGCAGCCCAGAAAGCCAACCATATCCTGGGCTGCATCAAAAGCAGCGTGACCAGCAGGTCAAAGGAGGTGATCCTGCCCCTCTACTCTGCTCTCATGAGACCTCACTTGGAGTATTGTGGACAGTTCTGGTGTCCTCAACATAAAAAGGACATGGAGCTGTTGGAGCAAGTCCAGAGGAGGGCCATGAGGGTGATGAGAGGGCTGGAGCACCTCCTGTATGAAGACAGGCTGAGAGAGTTGGGGCTGTTCAGCCTGGAGAAGTTAAGGCTGCATGGAGACCTCATAGCAGCCTTCCAGTATCTGAAGGGGGCCTACAAGGATGCTGGAGAGAGACTCTTCCTTAGGGACTGTAGTGGTAGGACAAGGGGTAATGGCTTCAAAGTTAAACAGGGGAAGTTTAGATTAGATACAAGGAAGAAGTTCTTTACAGTGAGGGTGGTGAGGCACTGGAATGGGTTGCCTAAGATAGTTGTGGATGCTCCATCCCTGGCGGTGTTCAAGGCCAGGTTGGATGGAGTCTTGGGTGACATGGTTTAGTGTGAGGTGTCCCTGCCCATGGCAGAGGGGTTAGAACTAGATTTTCTTAAGGTCCTTTCCAACCCTAACTATTCTATGATTCTAAGTAACCATGTTGTACTTCAAATGCTAATCATAAGTTATTTAAATATGATCTAAAATGCTAACCAGAGGTTTATAATCCAGTTCAGTAAACTGAGTCACACACTTCATTTCACCACCAAACTCTATTTAAACTGACAAGGCTATTTTGGTTGCTGTTTTGTGACACAGGCAGAGAGAACTTGCTGCAAGCACTTGGTGATCTTTAACTGCCACATTAACACTTCAAACTGCAATTATCAGGGCAAAGGGGTCAAAATCACCTCAAGAGCTGGACTTTAGAACTATAATTGGCTCCTGAAAAAAAACCCAAGCCAACAGAATGTTATTCACTCAGTTAATTTCATAGGAAAAAATATCCATTCCCTGTGGTCAGTCCCTTTAAAGCATTTTTCATGGTTATCTTTGTCACAGTTAAGTAGTCTGAGAAGCTTAACATGTTATAGGATAAAAAGATGTTTCTGAGCCAGTATGCTGCATTTTATTGGCTATGCAACCCCATAGCCCAATCCCATGCTCTTTTCTTTCCCTTGCTTTATTCCTATATCCTGTATTATATCTATCTATATATTTCTATATCTTATATCTATAACTTAATTTCCACCACCTTCCTCCCTCTTGCCTTCTTTAGCCTTGTTTCTGCAACTGATTTGTAAACCCTTAAACTGTCACGAATTCGATGGCAACTGTCCCTACACAGAGTCACAGGGATTTTCCCATACTGATCAGGCTGTAATTTTTTGGAAGCAGGAACCAAAGTTATTTTGGCTGTAAAAATGTCTCACACGTTTCATTGCTAGGCAAACAACAAACTGTATACATGATGCTTGGGTGAGCCATTTGGAATACAAGTATAGTTATCTGGCTAGTCGTTTCTTTGCCTGATCACATGGTGATGACTGTGCACTTCTGAGGTAAGACTTTCGCTGTCTCACTTTGCTACTCAGGTGAAATCAAGAGAAGAATTTGACCTTTATGTTTTATATCAGCCTCTTAAACCATTAGCACTGCACGTGGAGACATTGGCAAGCTTGCTATGTTAAGTGCAAACCCTAGCACAGGTTCTTTTCTCATAACCTCCTCCTGAGCACTGAGCACCGAGCACCGAGCACCAAATGAAGCAAATATTGCAAATTTGAGAGTATTTTCCCTAACACTACTCTAGACACCAGGATTACACCTAAACTTCTCGACAGTAATTTAGAGCCTAACAAGCCACGGAAACCTATCTATGTCCAACAGGTGCTCTCTCACACAGGGCTATGAGTAGAAACAAGCGGCATACATGGGAATACTGCATTCCATCAGGAAAGCAGGACCCCGGGCCGGCAGGAGCGGGCCGCGGGGCTGACCCTTCACTCACTACACGTGGCGGTGCTTCTCTCCGAAGCGCCCCGCATCCACTCCTCGGCGCTTGCCCTGCCCGGCCGTGCCGCGGCCCCCTCTGCTCCTCCGCGCCCACAGGAGGGCAGCCCCGCCGCCGACCCCTTTGCTGCCACCGGCAGACCGGGCCGCGACTCCCCGCTGAGCCGAGCCGCTGTGGGCGTGCAGCGCTGTCCTCGGAAGCGCTGGCAGGGCTCCGCGGCGCGCGTCACGGCGGGCCGGGCCGGGCCGTCTGGCGGAGCCACAAATAGGGGGCAGGCGCGGGGTGGCGGCAGCGCTTGCTAAGGGAGTTCTAGTACAGGCGATAGTGGTGGGGAAATCTTTCATTGCCTCCTCTCCGCGGAGCGCCCTGA
The DNA here is from genome assembly GCF_004027225.2 of Strigops habroptila. NCBI lineage: Eukaryota > Metazoa > Chordata > Aves > Psittaciformes > Psittacidae > Strigops > Strigops habroptila. The sequence continues at coordinate 9,255,175 of NC_044301.2, forward strand.
GGTAAGCGCCGCTCCGCGGGGCGGCCCAGCACGGCGGGGCTCTACGGAGCAGGGCGGCGGGTGCTGACAGCTCTCTCCCCTCCGGCCTCAGCTCAGCACACCCATGACTCTGAACCGCGGCGACAAGCTGCGCTACCTGGACAAGCGGCGCGACAGCATGCCCTTCTCCGCGCACCAGCATCTGCACCGGCGAAGCGTGCCGGTGGATGAGTGGGGCCTGCGAGCGGCCCTGCCGCAGGACGAGGTCTCTGGGCTGGTGCGCTGCACTTCGTACAGCCCTGGCGAGGCGCAGCGGGAGAGCTGGGCTTCCGACTCCTCCGACTCGGTCATCTCCTCGGGCAGCGACTCCGACAGCAGCCTCTACAAGGTGATCCTACTCGGCGAGCAAAGCGTCGGCAAGACCAGCCTGGCGCGCATCTTCGGTGGTGTGGAGGACTGCGCGGACGCGGAGGAGGCCGGTGAGGGCGCGGGCGGAGTGGGGTACCCACGGTCCCGGTGACCCGCAGCTCCCCGGGCATCCCCCCTGTGGCCACCCCGGCGGGGATGTAGGAGAGTAACTGCTTTTTCTGAACTTCTGTTTCCCATAGGAAATACGTATGACAGATCGATTATAGTTGACGGAGAAGAGGCGTCTCTTGTGGTGTTCGATATATGGGAGCAGGTAATTACAGATTTGATATCTCTATGGCTTGGTCAGTGGTTCACTCTTCACAAAAGCAGAAACAGAACAGCTATGTCTGCCTAGCTCTCTAGTCAGATAACTAACATTAAGAAAGTGACATTAAAAATTAGAATTCGTACTGCCTTTGTTCTGTCCTGCAACTAATTTCTTGTGGCTTGGCAGGTAATTTACAAACCTGAAGAGGGTTGGAGTGTGAATCCCTTAATGCTTTGATAAAGCAGCAGTTTACATGAGCAGCCCAGGGAACTACTGTAAAATGAGATTTGCAATCTGAGCAGTGCAGACCTGATAAGATTTCTAGAAATAAGATAACTTTGTTTTGTAATATATCTTAAATAACAATCTTTTTTAAAAAAAATCAGGAGGTTGGCTTACTGACTCTTGATAATAAAGCTAAGAAAAATATCTTTAAGGTACTTACAATAATTAAAACAGTATTGAATAGACTTTCAGTGCAATAAATCCATTTCTTGCCTTTTGTTTTAGGATGATAGCCAATGGCTTCAGAACCACTGTATGAAAATGGGGGATGCCTATATTATTGTATATTCAGTGACAGACAAAGTTAGCTTTGAAAAGGCCTCTGAGCTAAGAATCCAGCTAAGAAGAGCAAGGCAAACAGAAGACATTCCTATTATTCTTGTGGGCAATAAAAGTGACCTGGTCAGGTCCCGGGAAGTCTCAGTTGATGGTAAGTGACACCATTCACTTGTACAGTAGTGGCTAAAGTAGTAGCAAAGGCTGTGGAGGATCATGGCCAATAGAAATGGTCTGGTTTTGATGTAGAAAAATGTATGATTTGAGGCATGGTGGAGAAATCAAGCCAGCTGGTTCATGTTGGGAGAGTTGGTACCACAGAAAACACTGGAGAGTGTGGTGTGGGACTGTGCAGAGCAATGCACTGAACTGCAGTACAAGAGAAAAAACACATCAGAGCTGCAGCTTTAGCATACTGGTTTGTGTAGGATTTGGTTTTGGTCAGCCTTAACTGAAAGGGTTTAGTTGCATGTTATATGTGCAGCAGTACTTGCTCATTTCAAGATTTGGTAGCTCAAGCTATGCTTTTTAAGGGGCAGGAGTGCCATGTCACATAATCCAGACAGCTTCTGGAAAGGGTGATCCTGTACAGTCCTTCTTCTGGAGGCAATTCTATCACAGCTGAGCTGAGCTGGTGGGACCAGGCTCACACAACTTGAAGACTTTTTGTACATGTTCTCCAGTTGCAATCAGTGAGAATTTTCTCATCTAGTTTCAGCTAGCCTTTAGGTAACTAGAGCTCAGTAACCACCACCACCATCACAGTATTAATTTGACTTATTTAAACATTCAGTGTTTTTTTTTGTGGCGGGTGTGGTTTGTTGGTTTGGTTTTTTTTTGGGGGGGTGTGTGGTTGTTTGTGTGTGGTGTGTGTTGTTTGTTGTGTGTGGGTGTTTTTTTTTTTTAGTTTGTTCTTGGTTTGTTCCCCACTGGGAAGAATACTTGGAAATATCAGTACCTTGATGATGATGAACCACCTCTTGCTGTCTGTTTTTTGCCATGTTCCCTGTGTTAAATGCCTGCATCAGGGGACTGACTGGAGTTCATCAGATAATCACTTTTTTTCAGGCTGGTGGCAGTGCATGGTTGACCTGTCCTAGTCGTGACATCAGTACTTTGCTCAAGCTTAAAACTTTGCCATTATTTACCTCAAGTTGCACATGGAAATTGGCACTGCAGCAATGTTCCAGTCAGGCGCTTACATCTGGAACATTGAGCATCTTGTTTTGAATGCAGTCCTAGTCAAATCCAGTGGTGTACAACTTTATGACCTCTAGTGATCTGTTCAATGACTTGACCTTGGGGACTTCATTTGTAGCTAGTGTGGAAAACTGTCATTACAGCAAGACAAGGGTGCATAGTTGCTCAACTTCCAGAAGAAATAAACCCCACTTCTTTCTGTACCTCACACTCTTGCTATCAAACAGCAAGTGTGCATCCAAGTGCCAATCCTATATCAGCTTTAGCTCTTAAACAATACTGGGATGGTCTGCCTAGAGGATTAGTGTTGCCTTATATTCAGTGACATTGATCAAATGAGATTTCTGACCATACCACAACAAACCTGAGAAGAGTAAGGGGGCAAAACCATGAGTGCAAATTTGGACTTTGCTACCATGTAGTAAAGCTCTTTTGTGGCATTGAGGGCACTTTCCTTGCTTAATTTTTTTTGGTGTTTTGTGTGTGTGGGTGTGGTGGTTTGTTTAGGGTTTTTTTTTGGGGGGGTGTGTGTGTTTGTTTTTTGGTGGTTGTTTTTTTTTGTTTGTTTTGTGGTTTTTTGTTTTGGTTTTTTGTTTTTTGCCAGTACAAAGAGAAAATGTCCACCTCCACTCATCTCTTTTCCTCTTTCCATCCAGAGGGACGGGCCTGTGCTGTTGTGTTTGACTGCAAATTCATCGAGACCTCAGCTGCTCTTCATTATAATGTTAAGGACCTGTTTGAAGGTATTGTTCGGCAAATTAGACTTCGCAAAGACAGTAAAGAAGACAATGCTCGGAGAATGGCCAACACAAAAAGAAGAGAAAGCATAGGCAAAAAAGCGAAGCGATTCCTTGGGAGAATTGTGGCAAAGAACAATAAGAAGATGGCTTTCAAAGCAAAATCAAAGTCTTGCCATGACTTATCTGTGCTTTAGGAGCTTTCAGCAAGGCTGGCCGTTGCATGTGGGTGATGAACAAGCATTTGACTGTTACAAGTGTACAGATGATCCTCGTGGTGATAACAAGAATGACTTATCAATTGAGACTCTTGTTAATGCCTTAAGGTGTGCAAGCAAGTCTGGAAGTTACACTACTCTGCTTCATTGATAAATGGTTTAAGTTTCAATTTGTGCAAGCAAATGAACTAACTTTAAGTGGCTTGACATGCCCACATTTTCACTGTGTATATATGTCATATATCCTCTTGTCCTGTGGATACTAGAGATGCAAAGATAAGAAAGGATGATAAGTATCACCATAGACTTGTCTCGTTTGCAGAGCAAAACTTCAACTTGTACGCAGGCTCGTACGCTCTTTTTAGTATAAAGCAAGCAATGATAAATCTTTTTAAACTGAAATGTAGGGAGGGGGGAGTAGAACCACATTAGAATGGGAGAAAACAAATTATCTATATTTAAATACAGGACAGACATAATTTTATGAAGTTAATTTGCACTTCCATTAACTGTTCTTCAATTAATTTGTTAATTACATGCAGATTTTTTTATAATAAAGTAGTCTATGATTTCCTGTTATAATACACTGTGCTTTTCTCACAGTATGGATAAAGGAAAGGAGTATTTTTATACTGACTTTTTTCACTGTACACTATGCAGATTTACATGTGAAAGTTCTGTAACAAGATGAATTTGGAATATCCTGTGTCCTTTTCTTTAAGAAGTAAACCCTGCTTTTATGAACACTACTTCAACTGCTCACATAGTGCCTTGACCCTTCATATTATTGTTCATCTTCAACTGGTTCTTTTCAGCTCTGGCAGGAACAGGGCTCTATATAATGCCATGAGTTAGTTAGATGTCTGGTGTCTCCTAGCTTGAAGGTATTGGATTACAGCCATTAACTAAATGTGGGGAGTTGGGTTTTATTTTGGGTTTTTTTTCCTTTTCTGGGAGCAGCATACTTCTCCAATCTACTCCCAAGTATGTAGATACCTTCTGGTGGGTTCAAGAGGTTCAAAGCAGGTTGGTGAGGCTGTTTGAAAGAATTGTAGGCTTCAGTTGTGGTATATGGTGGCCTTCAGCGCTGTTAAAGTTTTCATGTTCATTTTACTGTGTTATAATTAAAGTGCTTCCATGGTTTTTCCCTATTTGCTATTCATGAAGTTGAAAAGCAATCATGTCTCAGTGAAAAACTTGGACACTCTGCATTTGCTTTATAAATTGCTCTTCATAGGATACATTCACTTTAATGCATAAACTCACTTCTCAAACACCATAAAACATATGCTTTTTCTGTCTCTTTCTACTGTCCAGGCCTAAGTCCAGTTCTTCAGAGAGCTTGTTCCAGCTGCCTGGGACTTCTGTTTGTCCATGATTTTAGAGGGGCTGACCTTTCCCATACAGCAGGCAACTTGCATCAACTGTTACACTTTACATATCGCTTCCCTGAGCTCCAACACACACCTCTCCACTGGGTTAGCCCAGTGCTTGGGTACAATCAGGGGACAGTTAGTACTGGGGAAAATTGCATCTGATTTGCATAGGCAATATGTGGTGCAATTAGTGTCTCCTGATGTGCTGCTAGTGGACCTAACTGGTTAGATGCACAGTTTAGCACATGTTGCTAGTAACAGATCACATTTCTTATGAAGAGAGGGGTTCAGTGTGTGTCCTGAGTGAAGTCTAAAGTGAATGATTCTGTCCTGCTGCCAAAACCCACATTTACCTGATATATTTTAATCGGATTTGGCTTTTTTTTTTTTTACTTATTGTTTGCTAGCCTTGCTTCCTGGCAAACTATTATCACTGGAATGTCTAACCAGTGCCAGAGTATGGCACCAGGTGTCTATTTCCATGGAAGCTTTTAACTGTCAACACCAAAGCAATTCTCTAGTCCTGAAAATGGACCACTTGGTGGATAAAGAATTGGCTGGATGGCCACAAGCAAAGAGTTGTGGTAAACAGCTCAATGTCCAATTGGAGACCAGTAACGAGTGGTGTCCTTCAGGGATTGGTGTTGGGATTGATCTTGTTCAACATCTTTGTTGGCGATATGGACAGTAGGATTGAGTGCGCCCTCAGCAAGTTTGCCGATGAAACCAAGCTGCATGGTTCGGTTGATACGCTGGAGGGAAGGGATGCCATCCAGAGGGACCTTGACACACTTGTGAGGTGGGCCGATGCCAACCTCATGAAGTTCAACCAAGCCAAGTGCAAGGTCCTACACCGGGGTCGGGGCAATCCCAGGCACTGCTACAGGTTGGGCAGAGAAGAGATTCAGAGCAGCCCTGCAGAGAAGGACTTGGGGGTGTTGGTTGATGAGAAGCTTAACATGAGCTGGCAGTGTGCGCTTGCAGCCCAGAAAGCCAACCGTATCCTGGGCTGCATCAAAAGAAGCGTGACCAGCAGGTCAAAGGAGGTGATCCTGCCCCTCTACTCTGCTCTCGTGAGACCTCACTTGGAGTATTGTGGACAGTTCTGGTGTCTTCAACATAAAAAGGACATGGAGCTGTTGGAGCAAGTCCAGAGGAGGGCCATGAGGATGATAAGAGGGCTGGAGCACCTCCCGTATGAAGACAGGCTGAGAGAGTTGGGGCTGTTCAGCCTGGAGAAGAGAAGGCTGCATGGAGACCTCATAGCAGCCTTCCAGTATCTGAAGGGGGCCTACAAGGATGCTGGAGAGAGACTCTTCCTTAGGGACTGTAGTGGTAGGACAAGGGGTAATGGCTTCAAACTTAAACAAGGGAAGTTTAGATTAGATATAAGGAAGAAGTTCTTTACAGTGAGGGTGGTGAGGCACTGGAATGGGTTGCCTAAGGAAGTTGTGAATGCTCCATCCCTGGCAGTGTTCAAGGCCAGGTTGGATGGAGTCTTGGGTGACATGGTTTAGTGTGAGGTGTCCCTGCCCATGGCAGAGGGGTTGGAACTAGATGATCTTAAGGTCCTTTCCAACCCTAACTATTCTATGATTCTATTCTATGATTCTATGTCCAAATTCATGTGCACGAATTTGGCAAGTACCTATTCATGCACAGAAAGTTATGGACAAAACTACGTGGTGTTCCCTGTATGTCTGCAAAGCTTCTCTATTTTCATTGCCCTGTGCTTTCATAGTGACCAGGAAAGGACTGACATGTTAGATTGACTTGCGAGATTTAATTCTGTCCGTAACAAATACAAGGAATGGGATGCTGTCCTGCAAACCCAGAGGTTAAGATATGGCATTTCGCAAAGTGCAAAATGTTACAAGGATGTGTCACTCCTAATGCTGCACCATAACTGCAGCTGCAAAGCCTCTTCAAGGTCATCGTTAATAGCTGTACTTTTTGCACACCCTGACCTACAAATCAGATGTTTTACTGTGTTCATGAATTCAAAGGTTAGGTTTGGACAACTCTTAAGCCTAAAATATTTCTGAGGTGCTCTAGCACATTGCTAGATGTTCATTTAAAGAGTGGAAAATAATTTGTATTTTGAAAGTATGTCATATAGAACACTGTGAGACAACAAACTGATTCACTCTAAAGAAACCTGGGCTAATCTATAATGTAGTCTATCAGTTAATACTGTAAAATAAAGTAGTTATTCAAATACTCATTATACTATTTTTTTAATTCATTTGGTTGTACAAGGATGAGCATAATTAAGCCATGGTTCGTGAGAAGGGGGAGGGTTTGTTGTTATTGCAACTCTGACAATAACCTGCTCTAGACCAAGTTTGTATTCTATGATATAGAGGTATTACCATGAATACAATTTTGCTGAGATTCTGTAGCTCCTGGAAGATTTTCTACCCTGAAAAAAATTAATTTCTTGGATGTCATTTAGTGGAATTTTCAAGCAGACCTTTTCGAAGTACATGTGCAACACCAGCTAGAAGTCAGTAACAGGCACATAACTGACAAATGCCTCTCAAAACCAACCTTCGTCAAAAGGTTATTTGTATCCTTAAGCATTTGAAAGTCATCTATAGGGTTTTGTAATCTGAGATGTTTTACTGGTATGGATACTCAGATTCTTGTCATTACTTGGGTGAATTTACATCATGTGAAAACCAGGGAGTAGCAGACAGCAGTATTTTCTCTTAATTACTACTAGAGTAGAACAGAAGGTAAGGGTAAAAGTGGTGTGAGCTTCCTTATCATTTGCCAATGTAATGTACATCAGTTTTAATTTAGAGGGACAGTTCACACAGTCATTCAATCTTTACTGCCTTCACTGCTGCCGCGAGCTGAAGTTCCTATTACTGCTAATTGTGCTGGTGGATTTTGTGTTGGTACAGATCCATTTGGAACAGCTAGTTATTAACAACTACACTGAAAGGACATTGCCTTTTAAATCTGACACATACGTTAAGTAAACAAATCAAAGCCTCCTCTGCTTGCTATTGCTAAAATAGCTGTCGTGGTTTGAGTCCAGCCGGTAACTCGGAACCACGCAGCCGCTCGCTCACTCCCCCCCTTCTTCCTCTCCCTGCTCCCGGAGGGATGGGGAGGAGAATCGGAAGAATGTAACTCCCACGGGTTGAGATAAGAGCAGTCCCGCAACTAAGGTATAACACAAAACCACTACTGCTACCACCAATGATAATAATGATTAGTGAAATAACAAGGGGAGAGGATACAATTGCTCACCACCCGCCGACCGATACCCAGCCCGACCTGAGCAGTGATCTGGGCCATCCGGGTAACTCCCCCCGGTTTATATACTGGGCATGACGTGCTGTGGGATGGAATACCCCTTTGGCCAGTTTGGGTCAGGTGTCCTGTCTCTGTTTCCTCCCGGCTTCCCCTCCTCCCTGGCAAAGCATGAGACTGAGAAAGTCCTTGGTCAGAGTAAACATTGCTTAGCAACAACTAAAAACATCAGTGTTATCAGCGTTGTTCCCAGGCTGAAAGTTAAAAAACATAGCACTGCACCAGCTACTAAGAAGGAGAAAAATGACTGCTATAGCTGAACCCAGGACAGTATCCACCGCTTATTCCATACCATTCACGTCATGCTCAGATCCCACATCTTTCAACACACCATCACCCCTGTCCCATATATACACATATGTATACACCCACACCCACACACAGAGAAAGATATCATTCCCTAGTCCATGGACCAATCCCTATAAAATTGCTGAACTCATCCAGTCCATGATGTCAGGCTCCATCTCTTGTAATAGTCTTTCAGGGCAGGAGGGACGGTATGTAGTGTTGTTGCCTGCTGATGACACCAATGAACTCATCTGGTCACTGCTGAGCTTGTCTGATTTCCTCAAGATTCATTCTTTGTTGAGGTGATGATCGGAGGGAAGTCAGGGTCAGTTGCTGGCGACCTGAAGATATCTAGCTGGTGGGCTATAAAAGTGTTATAGAGCAGGCAACAGCGTACAATTGAGTTCATTGGCTGTTTTCCCCCAAAATCAAATCCCCTTGAGGTACACATCGGACTTCCCCATCTTCCCGCATTACCCACCAAGTATATCCAGGTCCCTGAGCAAAAGCAACCCTTCGAGTGGGTTTGCCTTTACCTGAAGCAGGAATAACCCAGACTGTCTTCCCCAACAAATTCTTTATGTGCACCACAGGAACTTTATCCCCCTCTACAGTACGTAAAAGTTCTGATTGGGCTGGGCCAGCCCTGTTGGCAGATCCCCTAGTGTTGACCAACCAGGTGGCTTTTGGTAAATGTGTATCCCAGTGTTTGAAAGTCCCACCACCCATTGCTCTCAGTGTAGTTTTTAACAGCCCATTGTACCGTTCGATTTTCCCAGAGGCTGGTGCATGGTAGAGGATGTGATATTCCCTCTCGATGCCATGCTCTTTGGCCCAAGTGTCTATAAAGTTGTTCCGGAAATGAGTCCCATTGTCTGACTCAATTCTCTCTGGGGTGCTGTGTGGCCACAAGACTTGTTTCTCAAGGCCCAGGATAGTGTTCTGGGCAGTGGCATGGGGCACAGCATATGTTTCCAGCCATCCGGTGGTTGCTTCCACCATGGTAAGCACATAGCGCTTGCCTTGGTGGGTCGGTGGGAGCGCGATATAGTCAATCTGCCAGGCCTCCCCATACTTGTACTTCAGCCATCGTCCTCCATACCAGAGAGACTTTAACCGCTTGGCTTGCTTAATTGCAGCACATGTTTCACATTCGTGAATAACCTGGGCAATAGTGTCCATCGTTAAGTCCACCCCTCGATCACGAGCCCATCTATATGTTGCATCTCTGCCTTGATGGCCTGAGGTGTCATGGGCCCACGGTGCTAAAAATAATTCACCCTTATGTTGCCAATCTAAGTCCATCTGAGCCACTTCAATCTTAGCAGCTTTATCCACCTGTTTATTGTTCTGGTGTTCCTCAGTGGCCTGACTCTTGGGTATATGAGCATCTATGTGGCGTACCTTCACCACCAGGTTCTGCACCCGGGCAGTGATATCATAGAATCGTAGAACAGTAAGGGTTGGAAAGGACCTTAAGATCATCTAGTTCCAACCCCCCTGCCATGGGCAGGGACACCTTGCACTAAACCGTGTGGTCCAAGGCTCCGTCCAACCGGGCCTTGAACACCGCCAGGGATGGAGCATCCACAACCTCCCTGGGCAACCCATTCCAGTGCTTCACCACCCTCACTGTAAAGAACTTCTTCCTTATATCTAATCTAAACTTCCCCTGTTTAAGTTTGAACCCATTACCCCTTGTCCTACCACTACAGTCCCTAAGGAAGAGTCCCTCCCCAGCATTCTTGTAGACCCCCTTCAGATACTGGAAGGCTGCTATGAGGTCTCCACGCAGCCTTCACTTCTCCAGGCTGAACAGCCCCAACTCTCTCAGCCTGTCTTCATACGGGAGGTGCTCCAGCCCTCTTATCATCCTCGTGGCCCTCCTCTGGACTCGCTCCAACAGCTCCATGTCCTTTTTATGTTGAGGACACCAGAACTGTACACAATACTCCAAGTGAGGTCTCACAAGAGCAGAGTAGAGGGGCAGGATCACCTCCTTCGACCTGCTGGTCACGCTTCTTTTGATGCAGCCCAGGATACGGTTGGCTTTCTGGGCTGCGAGCGCACACTTCCAGCTCATGTTAAGCTTCTCCTCACCAACACCCCCAAGTCCTTCTCCACAGGGCTGCTCTGAATCTCTTCTCCACCCAACCTGTAGCAGTGCCTGGGATTGCCCTGACTCAGGTGTAGGACCTTACACCTGGCTTGGTTAAACTTGCCACAGTGCAGCACCCCAGATGGGTTTACTTCTGCATTGCCAGTTGCTCTGCTTCCATTGCTGCAACCACCCCCACAGGGCATTTGCCACCATCCATGAGTCAGTAGAGAGAGAAAGTACTGGCCATTTTTCTCATTCAGCAATGTCCAAGGCCAGCTGGATGGCTTTCACCTCTGCAAACTGACTCCATTCACCCTCTCCTTCAGCAGTTTCTGCAACTTGTCACAGGGGACTCCACACAGCTGCCTTCCATCTCTGATGCTTTCCCACAATACAGCAGGACCCATCAGTAAACAAGGCATATTGCTTTTCACTCTCTGACAGTTCATTATATGGTGGGGCCTCTTCAGCATGCATCACCTCCTCTTCTGGTGACATCCCAAAATCTTTGCCCTCTGGCCAGTCCATGATGACTTCTAGAATTCCTGGACAACTGGGATTTCCTATTCGAGCTCTTTGTGTAATTAGTGTGGCCCACTTACTCCATGTAGCATCAGTTGCATGATGTGTAGAGGAGACCCTGCCTTTGAACATCCAGCCCAGCACGGGCAACCAGGGTGCCAGGAGGAGCTGTGCTTCAGTTCCGGTCACTTCTGAGGCAGCTCGAACCCGTTCAGAGGCTGCCAGTATCTCTTTTTCAGTGGGATTATAGCTGGCCTCGGATCCTTTATATCCCTGACTCCAAAAGCCGAGGGGTCGACCTCGAGTCTCCCCTGGAGCTTTCTGCCAGAGGCTCCAGGTAGGACCATTCTCCCCGGCTGCGGTATAGAGCACATTTTTCACATCTGGCCCGGCCCGGACTGGTCCAAGGGCTACTGCATGAGCTATTTCTTGTTTAATTTGTTCAAAGGCTTGTTGTTGCTCAGGGCCCCTTTTGAAATCATTCTTCTTCCGGGTCACGTGATAGAGAGGGCTTACAATTGAACTGTAATTTGGGATGTGCATTCTACGGGACACTAGCTCCTGTAAATTTCTCTCCATATGAAAAATGTGAAGAAAATCATTCCTCCATGTGCCAAACCTCTAAAGCATAAAGTCATGTCACATAAATATAGATGAAATGTTAAGTGGTGGGGGAAGACTTAGCATCACCGAAAATGTAGTTTTACTGAGATGTATTTTCTCAAAATAGAAGTAGAAAAAACAGGGCATGATCTATATAATAACATTGCATAACATCATTGTTCTTTACTGAAAAGTACAGTGAGTTGACAGTGATTATGAATCCAGTGCGTGATAAAAGACTCTTAAGACATCATAATCTAAAAAAAAGTGGGGCGATACTCCCAGAAAAAGAAGAAATTTGCTTTATATTCTTTGTTTTATTCAGAGACAATATTCAGATTGAACTGCATGTACATCACAGAGGCCTCACTGATTCTGCAGTTGCAGTCACAGGTGATGTTTGTGCATTCCAGGATCACCATTCAATTTATAATTTACCACGTGATCTCTAGCATTATAATGGACAATTTGACTCCCTCTTTGAATAAAGGAATATCTGAACTTCAATACTACTGAAGTTACAAATTTCTAAAAATTGAAATAGTAAATTATGTCGACTCTCCCTGTGCTCAATGACATGGATGTTGAACATAGAAGTAAAAGGGAGAAAAATGCCCATTGCTTATCTGCAAATAAGATTTCTCTAACCTACTGTTCAGAATCCAAGGGAGAACACCACTGTTTAACCTAAAAATGTACTAAGGATCCTAGCACTAGAAGGTAGGAATCAGGCTAAGAAATTTACTTCCAACACCAAGTTCTTCACCAACAAAATAGTATAATTATGTACCACAAAAATTTTCTGGCTACTGGGTAAAATGGGCAGCATATGTTCTAAAGACTCTTCGCTTTCATGCTCCCCCCCCGCCCTTTTTTCCCCCATTTATAAATGTGCTGTTTGAATGAATCATTGGAAACCAATTAGGAGCCTACAGATTTTTTTTCTAATACTTTCCATATTTATCACAGGACCTAAAGAAAATATTAATCTGAACTAAAATTTAGCAGATTCAGAGACACATAAATAGAATACATTTGAAAATATTAATTTTCTCACCCTCCTGAAAAGTTTCTCTGAGGCACAAAACAGGGGCTGGAGAAAGGACAGGATTTGAAGAGCAAGTGCTCCTGTTCAGAATAGTCTAGTCAGACCCATAAAAATCTCCTCAGCCTGTTTCTGGCAGTAAGTCCCACTCTCATCAGCCTCATTACACTAGCTTAGATAATTACACTACTGTTAGGCTTGCAGTCCCACTGAAGGTTGTGACCCTTACTTTGGGAATGACAGTTTTCAGCGCAGTAGATGCCTTGGCAGAAGAACAGTGATTTTTGTCACATCTAAATTGGATTATTGTAATGCATTATGCTTAGCAAAGAGCTTTCAGGAGCTCCAGGTAGTAGGAAATATAGCCACGTTAATTAAGCTGGCACGGTCAAAATGAACACATCACTTGTGTGCTGTGGGAACCCCAGTCCTGGGTTCCCATACATTTTTAGGTGAAGTGATGATCTAGAAAAGCTATAAATAGCATTGGACATGAGCAATGTTGAAAATGCTTCACTTTGTTGCATATTTCTTGTCTGGCTACAAAGCTTGTTGAACTCACTAGAAAGTCAGCAGCATTGCTGGATTTTGGACTGCTCAACAAGAACAATCTTTGCATTTCTAATTGCAGGTATTCAGGTGTCTTACTGCAGGTATTTGAGCCACAGGAGTGTAGTGCATCTAACGCTGCAATGGTAACTGCAAGAGATCACACCCTATTTATTATTCTTGCAGATCAAGGATGCAAAAAGCATAAAGCAGCAGAAATACATCTTAACTGAACTAGAACATGTGGTGAAATTTCAAACCGTGCCAACTTGCATCAGCTCCACTTCATTACAGGCCTGCCATTGGAACTTATTGAGGAGTGCTTACCAACCTTCAAGGAAAAGAATACTGTAACTGTCTTTGAGTATCAGCCAGGTGCTGCACAATTTTCTCACAGATTTTTCAGCTATGTGTATGTCAGTTGTTATGCTTCTATGTCAAATGCTTTTCATGTCAACTTCAACTTTATCTTTCCAACCTCCATTGTTACATATTGTTACCCTTGCAGCAGTGGCTCAGCGCTACGGTGGGAATGGGAAAGTGGCACTCAGCTGCTGCATGACTTACTTACTGAAAAACATTAGCTGTCAACAGTTGTAACATGAACCTGGTCCCCCAGCTCACTGCTTTACATAATATAGTCTAGATAAAAATGTCAGATTTTGCTGCACTTAAGTCCCTGATTAAGACAGCACAGCAAATTAAATTACTCCCTCCTTGAATGTCAGGGGTACTGCTGTATTTGCAAGGCAAAAGGGAATGGAAGATTTTTAGCTAATCTGGGCATGGAGAAAAAAGAACAAATTTATGCAATGTGACAGCAACCCCTCACTTCTACCCTATAGAAATATTTTTCAATGGAAATTTTTTTGACTGTGGAGTATTGCTGCATATACTCTTCTGCCCTCTGACTATTCAGAGTTCTTGGATCTCTATCCTTCCTGCCCAGTCCCATATGGAAAATTTTACAAGAAGTCTGACACACACACTCAAGTTAAACAAGTGGGGTGAAAGATACGAGCAAAGGAAAAGTTTCTATGATTTTGAAAAACACTAATAAAAACATTTTATTCAACAAATTAACATTTCTATGCAGGGTTTATGTCATGGTTTGAGCCCAGCCAGTAACTCAGAACCACACAGCCGCTCACTCACTCCCCCCCTTCCTCCCTCCGCTCCCGGAGGGATGGGGAGAAGAATCAGAAGAATGTAACTCCCACAGGTTGAGATAAGAGCAGACCCGCAACTAAGGTATAATACAAAACCACTACTGCTACCACCAATGATAATAATGATTAGTGAAATAACAAGGGGAGAGGATACAATTGCTCACCACCCACCGACCGATACCCAGCCTGACCCGAGCAGTGATCTGGGCCTTCTGGGTAACTCCCCCCGGTTTATATACTGGGCATGATGTGCTGTGGGATGGAATACCCCTTTGGCTAGTTTGGGTCAGGTGTCCTGTCTCTGCTTCCTCCCGGCTTCCCCTCCTCCCTGGCAAAGCATGAGACTGAGAAAGTCCTTGGTTGGAATAAACATTACTTAGCAACAACTAAAAACATCGGTGTTATCAGCATTGTTCCCAGGCTGAAAGTTAAAAAACACAGCACTGCACCAGCTACTAAGAAGGAGAAAAATGACTGCTACAGCTGAACCCAGGACAGTATCCACCCCTTATTCCATACCATTCACGTCATGCTCAGATCCCACATCTCTCAACACACCATCACCCCTGTCCCATATATACACATATATATACACCCACACCCCCACACAGAGAAAGATATCATTCCCTAGTCCATGGACCAATCCCTGTAAAATTGCTGAACTCATCCAGTCCATGATGTCAGGCTCCATCTCTTGTAATAGTCTTTCAGGGCAGGAGGGACGGTATGTAGTGTTGGGTTGTTGCCTGCTGATGATACCGCCAAACTCGTCTGGTCACTGCTGAGCTCGTCTGGTTTCCTCAAAATTCATTCTTTGTTGAGGTGATGATCGGAGGGAAGTCAGGGTCAGTTGCTGGCGACCTGAAGATATCTAGCTGGTGGGCTATCAAAGTGTTATAGAGCAGGCAACAGCGTACAATTGAGTTCATTGGCTGTTTTCCCCCAAAATCAAATCCCCTTGAGGTACACATCGGACTTCCCCATCTTCCCGCATTACCCACCAAGTATATCAAGGTCCCTGAGCAAAAGAAACCCCACGAGTGGGTTTGCCTTTACCTGAAGCAGGAATAACCCAGACTGTCTTCCCCAACAAATTCTTTATGTGCACCACAGGAACTTTATCCCCCTCTACAGTACGTAAAAGTTCTGATTGGGCTGGGCCAGCCCTGTTGGCAGATCCCCTACTGTTGACCAACCAGGTGGCTTTTGTTAAATGTGTATCCCAGTGTTTGAAAGCCCCACCACCCATTGCTCTCAGGGTAGTTTTTAACAGCCCATTGTACCGTTCAATTTTCCCAGAGGCTGGTGCATGGTAGGGGATGTGATATACCCATTCAATGCCATGCTCTTTGGCCCAAGTGTCTATAAGATTCTACCAGAAATGAGTCCCATTGTCTGACTCAATTCTCTCTGGGGTGCCGTGTCGCCACAAGACTTGTTTCTCAAGGCCCAGGACACTGTTCCGGGCAGTGGCGTGGGGCACAGTGTATGTTTCCAGCCAGCCGGTGGTTGCTTCCACCATGGTAAGCACATAGCGCTTGCCTTGGTGGGTTGGTGGGAGTGTGATATAGTCAATCTGCCATGCCTCCCCATACTTGTACTTCAGCCATCGTCCCCCATACCATGGAGACTTTAACTGCTTGGCTTGCTTAATTGCAGCACGTTTCACATTCATGAATAACCTGGGCAATAGTGTCCATTGTTAAGTCCACCCATCGATCACGAGCCCATCTATATGTTGCATCTCTGCCTTGATGGCCTGAGGTGTCATGGGCCCACCGGGCTAAAAATAATTCACCCTTATGTTGCCAATCCAAGTCCATCTGAGCCACTTCAATCTTAGCAGCTTTAACCACTTGCTGGTTATTCTGGTGTTCCTCAGAGGCTGGACTCTTGGGTATATGAGCATCTACGTGGCGTACCTTCACCACCAGGTTCTGCACCCGAGCAGCGATATCTTGCCACGGTGCAGCACCCCAGATGGGTTTACTTCTGCGTTGCCAGTCACTCTGCTTCCATTGCTGCAACCACCCCCACAGGGCATTTGCCACCATCCATGAGTCAGTAGAGAGATAAAGCACTGGCCATTTTTCTCGTTCAGCAGTGTCCAAGGCCAGCTGGATGGCTTTCACCTCTGCAAACTGACTCCATTCACCCTCTCCCTCAGCAGTTTCTGCAACTTGTCCCAGGGGACTCCACACAGCTGCCTTCCATCTCTGATGCTTTCCCACAATACAGCAGGACCCATCAGTAAACAAGGCATATTGCTTTTCACTCTCTGACAGTTCATTATATGGTGGGGCCTCTTCAGCATGCATCACCTCCTCTTCTGGTGACATCCCAAAATCTTTGCCCTCTGGCCAGTCCATGATGACTTCTAGAATTCCTGGACAACTGGGATTTCCTATTCGAGCTCGTTGTGTAATTAGTGCGGCCCACTTACTCCATGTAGCATCAGTTGCATGATGTGTAGAGGAGACCCTGCCTTTGAACATCCAGCCCAGCACAGGCAACCGGGGTGCCAGGAGGAGCTGCGCTTCAGTTCCGATCACTTCTGAAGCAGCTCGAACCCCTTCATAGGCTGCCAGTATCTCTTTTTCAGTGGGAGTAGAGCTGGCCTCGGATCCTTTATATCCCCGACTCCAAAAGCCAAGGGGTCGACCTCGAGTCTCCCCTGGAGCTTTCTGCCAGAGGCTCCAGGTAGGACCATTCTCCCCAGCTGCGGTATAGAGCACATTTTTCACATCTGGCCCGGCCAGGACTGGTCCAAGGGCTACTGCATGAACTATTTCTCGTTTAATTTGTTCAAAGGCTTCTTGTTGCTTAGGGCCCCATTTGAAATCATTCTTCTTCTGGGTCACGTGATAGAGAGGGCTTACAATCGAACTGTAATTTGGGATGTGCATTCTCCAGAACCCCACAACACCTAAGAAAGCTTGTGTTTCTTTTTGTTAGTTGGTGGAGACATTGCTGTTATCTTGTTGATCACATCTGTGGGGATCTGGCGACGTCCATCTTGCCATTTTGATCCCAAAAATTGAACCTCCTGTGCAGGTCCCTTGACCTTACTCTGTTTTATGGCAAAACCGGCCTTCAGCAGGATTTGGATTATCTTCCTCCCTTTCTCAAAAACTTCTTCCGCTGTATCACCCCACACGATAATGTCATCAATGTATTGCAGGTGTTCTGGAGCTTGCCCCTGTTCCAGTGCAGTCTGGATCAATCCATGGCAGATGGTAGGGCTGTGTTTCCACCCCTGGGGCAGTTGGTTCCAAGTGTACTGGATGCCCTTCCAAGTGAAAGCAAACTGTGGCCTGCACTCTGCTGCCAAAGGGATTGAGAAGAATGCATTGGCAATATCAATTGTGGCATCCCACTTGGCTGCCTTTGACTCCAGTTCATATTGAAGTTCTAGCATGTCCGGTATGGCAGCACTCAATGGTGGTGTGACTTCGTTCAGGCCACGATAGTCTACTGTTAGTCTCCACTCTCCCTTAGACTTTTGCACTGGCCATATGGGGCTATTAAAGGGTGAGCGGGTCCTGCTGATCACTCCTTGGCTCTCCAGTCTACGGATCAGCTTATGGATGGGAATCAAGGAGTCTCGCTTGGTATGATATTGCCACCGATGCACTGTTGTGGTGGTGATTGGCACTCGTTGTTCTTCAACCTTCAGCAATCCCACAACAGAAGGATCCTCTGAGAGACCAGGCAAGGTGGACAGCTGCTTAATTTCCTCTGTCTCCAAGGCAGCGATACCAAAAGCCCATCAGTACCCTTTTGGGTCTTTGCAGTACCCTCTCCTGAGATAGTCTATGCCAAGGATGCATGGAGCCCCTGGACCAGTCACAATGGGGTGCTTTTGCCACTTCCTCCCAGTCAGGCTGATTTCAGCTTCCGGTACAGTCAACTCATGGGATCTGCCTGTCACTCAAGAAGTATAAATGGGTTCCTCCCCTTGATACCTTGATGGCATCAGGGTGCACTGTGCACCGGTATGTACTAGAGCCTTATACTTCTGTGGGACTGATGTGCCAGGCCATCTGATCCACACAGTCCAGTAAACCCAATTATCCCTCTCCTCCTCCTGGCTTGAGGCAGGCCCCCTCTAATAGTGCTCACAAGATTGTCCACCTGAACCCAGGACAAAATCTTACCATGATTCTGGAAGATACGAACCCTGTAATCTTATAATACATCTATCAACAGTCATCTTATTATTGCATTTGTTCCATAATTAGATATAAAAGGGTATAGGCTGACAAAGACAATGACCTGGTTAAGTATAAAAGTATGAAAACAAGGTGATAGCACTGTAGGAGGTTAATGATGAAGACTTACAGAGGTTTATATAAATCTCTTGCACATACAGCCGCGCACTGAAAGAATATTGAACCATTCTCTCCATTTTTCAGGAGTGATTTTGTGCTTTGTCACTTTGTCTCATCCAGGCACATAAAGGAGTCCTGAACACAACATG
This sequence comes from Strigops habroptila, assembly GCF_004027225.2. Taxonomy (NCBI): domain Eukaryota; kingdom Metazoa; phylum Chordata; class Aves; order Psittaciformes; family Psittacidae; genus Strigops; species Strigops habroptila. Next base: position 9,274,006 of record NC_044301.2, read on the forward strand.
TTATTAAATACGCTGATATATTTGTGACATCATTCAGAGTTTTCCTCTATGCTTTTTACCTAAGATGCAATCTTTGGAAAACATCAACAATCAAATCATGGAAATGTGACACCTATCAGTCTATCAGTTCAAGTGTTTTCTGCTTTACCACATTGTCTGGTGGTCAGTGATGTTACAAACATGTTTTCTGCAGGGATGGGGCTAAGATTAATTTCTTCCACATGACCTTTAGAACCGCGTGAATATTGTCACCTGAGCAGCTGCCTGTGTAATATGCCTGTTTAATTACCCTAAGCTTTTATTTAGACCTGGTTCAAGGTTGATGGTGGTTATTCAGATGAGCATGAACCATAAACTCATCCTGAGGCAAAATTTTTCAAAAGTGCAGGGGTATGTATTGTTTAAGCTTTATTCTGACCATCTTTAAACCATAACAACTCTCTAGCTTGAGTTTATTAAAGAACAAGAAACTTGACTGTACATGGTTCCTGTACCAAGTACTGAGGTCAGCTGAGTAGCTCAGACTATAACCCATATGCAGAAATAGATACTGGTTCAGAACTCATTCCTTAGCATTAAAAACAACTCCAGATTAGGGAGATGAGTTCAGATAATCATGATTAGAAACCTGACACAAAGATGTTCTGAATTCCAATGGAAGCTGTCAATGTTCGGCACTATTCAAGATTAAATGCTCTTTGTTAGTTAAAGCTAATCCTATCTACTGTTGGAAACAATCTAAACATCTTGAAGTATAGCCAGGTTTCCAGCCATTGATGTCACATATAAAAGAAAGATTAAACAAAGAATAGTATATTTAAGTCATTAACCTATGTAAACATTTTTGTTATGTATTTCACTGAAGTAAAGAATTTAGAGGAATGTACTTAGGGACACTGTACAAATAAACAAGCAATTATCCTTATTAGAAAGAGGAGAAAGGAGGACTAAAGTCTGCTCTAATGCATATTCATAGAATCATCATAGAATAGTAAGGGTTGGAAAGGACCTTAAGATCATCTAGTTCCAACCCCCCTGCCATGGGCAGGGACACCTTGCACTAAACCATGTGGTCCAAGGCTCCGTCCAACCTGGCCTTGAACACCGCCAGGGATGGAGCATCCACAACCTCCCTGGGCAACCCATTCCAGTGCCTCACCACCCTCACTGTAAAGAACTTCTTCCTTATATCCAATCTAAACTTCCCCTGTTTAAGTTTGAAGCCATTACCCCTTGTCCTATCACTACAGTCCCTAAGGAAGAGTCCCTCCCCAGCATCCTTATAGACCCCCTTCAGTTACTGGAAGGCTGCTATGAGGTCTCCACGCAGCCTTCTCTTCTCCAGGATGAACAGCCCCAACTCTCTCAGCCTGTCTTCATACAGGAGGTGCTCCAGCCCTCTTATCATCCTCGTGGCCCTCCTCTGGACTTGCTCCAACAGCTCCATGTCCTTTTTATGTTGAGGACACCAGAACTGTACACAATACTCCAAGTGAGGTCTCACGAGAGCAGAGTAGAGGGGCAGGATCACCTCCTTTGACCTGCTGGTCACGCTTCTTTTGATGCAGCCCAGGATACGGTTGGCTTTCTGGGCTGCAAGCGCACACTGCCGGCTCATGTTAAGCTTCTCATCAACCAACACCCCCAAGTCCTTCTCTGCAGGGCTGCTCTGAATCTCTTCTCTGCCCAACCTGTAGCAGTGCCTGGGATTGCCCCAACTCAGGTGTAGGACCTTCCACTTGGCTTGGTTAAACTTCATGAGGTTGGCATCGGCCCACCTCACAAGCGTGTCAAGGTCCCTCTGGATGGCATCCCTTCCCTCCAGCGTATCAACCGAACCACACAGCTTGGTGTCATCGGCAAACTTGCTGAGGGCGCACTCAATCCCACTTTCCATGTCGCCGACAAAGATGTTGAACAGGACCGGTCCCAACACCGATCCCTGGGGGACACCACTCGTTACAGTTTTCCAACTGGACATCGAGCCATTTACCACAACTCTTTGCGTGCGGCCATCGAGCCAGTTTTTTATCCACCGAGTGGTCCATCTATCAAATTGATGTCTCTCCAATTTAGAGACAAGGATGTTGTGCGGGACAGTGTCAAACGCTTTGCACAAGTCCGGGTAGATGACGTCAACTGCTCTGCCGCTGTCTATCAGTTCCGTGGCTCCATCATAGAAGGCCACCAAATTGGTCAGGCAGGATTTCCCCTTAGTGAAGCCATGTTGGCTGTCACCAACCACCTCATTGTTTTTCATGTGCCTTAGCATGCTTTCCAGGAGAATCTGCTCCAAGAGTTTGCCAGGCACAGAGGTGAGACTGACTGGTCTGTAGTTCCCTGGGTCTTCCACCTTCCCCTTCTTGAAAATGGGGGTTATATTACCCTTCTTCCAGTCATCAGGAACTTCACCTGACTGCCAGGATTTTTCAAATATGATGGACAGTGGTTTAGCAACTTCATTCACCAGCTCCTTCTTGACCCGTGGATGGATTTCATCAGGTCCCATGGACTTGTGCATGTTCAGGTTCTTAAGATGATCTCGAACCTGATCCTCTCCTACAGTGGGCCTAAGGTCTTCATTTTCACAGTCCCCGCATCTGCTTTCCAAGACTTTCGTGGTGTGGTCAGAGCATTTGCTAGTGAAGATGGAGGCAAAGAAGTCATTAAGAACCTCAGCCTTCTCCAAATCCATGGTAGCCAGTTCTCCTGATAGCTTCCGGAGAGGGCCCACATTGTCCCTCATCTGTCTTTTATTTGCTACGTATCTATAGAATCCTTTCCTGTTATCAACTTCAGTATAACAGGGCTAATTTTTGGGGAGACATGCCACTGAATGAGAGTGGTATTTGTTCCATTGCTGTAAAGTGAAGATGTCATCCTAGTATTGCCAGGAAAAAAATAAAATTGTATTTGGTTTTACCTATCTGAATTAAGAAGTTAATTTATCATCTTTCAGGTTTTTATGTTGTTTTCAGCAATATATCTTATTAGCAGAAAAGAATATGCAGAGGAACCTGAAACTTAAGGTAGCTCATTCCCACTGTATTCCTTATGCTACTATAAAAACCCATGGAGGACTTCACAGCTATTATTCTCCCCTCATTTTCACTGTTTTGTAGCCCCACCAAAGTCAGTGAAATAACACCATTGTAGAACAGGTATAAGCCAAACAGACTAACCTGGATCACCTGCACTACCGTAGTCTGGTGCTGCTTATAAGTAACCTTTGCAGCATATAAATAAAATCACTTTCAATCTTAGCTTGCTATGTGCTTTTTAATTCTTTTTGCTCTTCCAGGCCTCTTTTGTTAGTATCCAAGAAATACAAGAAAAAGCCACTGTTATCAGGTAAAAATATATTGATTTTAATATTTCTGTCTTCAGCAGTCCCCTTTTTGTCTTATACCCAGATAAACCTTTATACTGATAGCATTTTTGAAGCAGATTGAGACTAAGAATTCAGTGTGAAAAATGGACTAGCAAAGCTTTGCCTGGTTTTTGTTTTCTTAAAAGAATTATCTCAATGCTTAAAAGAAGTATTTGGAAAGAGTTTTTCCTCCAAGAAAAATGTCAACAGAAACACATAAGGATTTTTAAAAAATATTTCATAGAAACAATTAAAAAACCCCTTCCTGAATATTTGGACTTGAAAATGTTGCTGTGGTAACTCCAAGGAGTTACAGTTCTTACTCTTCTACTGCATGTGCTGGGATCCTAACAGGGCAATATGCATCCACAAAACACCAAAGTGTTCCTGCTTCTTACATGTCTTAAGAGTTCCTGATTGTTGTGCATCAAAAAAGTAGGACAATACGGAGGTTAGTTCAGAGAGGAGAGAGCTATCAAAGACCCAGAAAATACTTCCTAGAAGACTCTGAGGGTTTCTACCACCTAAAGCCCTAATTTTTCAGTTTTTAGTCAGCATCTTCATTTTAAGTGAAGAATTAGACACACCTAGCCTACTTTTAGTTTTACAATTACTATATAATCTTTGCACAATAAATTATGAAAGCCGAAGACAATATCCTAAATTTCTGAGTATAAACACTGTTGATTGGAGCCACTTAGTTAAAATACATATTGAAAACAATTTATACTGTGTACTTCTCTGTATTTTGGGATCTCATAAGGTGCAGAGATTTTGGAGGAGGCATCACAATTATTAAAAAACCCAAAGTCAAATTCCTTTTAACATAAGTATTATGCTTCTGTTCAATCTTATCACGGAGCCTGCAACCGAAATGAAACAAATGTCAATGATACTAAGCCTGCCTTTTAATTCCCAACAATGGATTTGACTTCAGTAACTGCCCTCTGCTAGAATAACAAATAACCATTCTCCTTCCCAGTCATAAGCACCCTCTGGCGTTTAATAGGTGCTTCAGTGACTCATTAGGCTGTACTTAAAAACTGAACAAAACACTGCCATTTTATTGCTGCTGTGCTTCGCAGAACCAGCCAGGACCCTTCAAGTCAATACTGGTAATGTCGATATCTTTGAAAATGGTTTCCAGGCTTGTGTAACCTGTACTGGAACTTTATTTTCAGTCTTAGTATTGTTTTCTTCACCTTTCTGAATTCATGAGTGCACAACGTGGTCCAAATACAACTGTACTATATTTCATAGAGTAAAACTACTGCACATATTTTCAAAGGTGATTTAAAAATGTTTTGTGTGTGCTAAAAGTGTGTTTGGAGCTCAGAACTGTCCAACTGCATGTGCAGATCGAGTTTTGTGCACTGAAAAAGATATTAAATGAATGCAAAAAAGTATTTATAGACATATTTTTGATATTGTTTGAAAAGCTACTCAAAATAATACTGGAACTTCTTTAAGTAACAAATTAAATTGCATTTTGATACGAATTTACCTTCTCCTTAAAATTACTTCCAGATGCTTGTATTTCTGTATATATTCTAGATATTGAATACAGACTAAGTCCTTAAAGTCATATTGCTAAAAAAAACCCCAGCAGTTCTTATTACAACCAGTGCACACTTTGCAGTCTGTAAAAAAAGGGTATTTACACACCCTTTTTCTTTTGTATTTTTAATGTGCTTGTTTGCTATGTCAGATCTTGAGCCCTGTGCTTGGAGATCACTGAATGGAAAAACTAGGTAGCCTTGATCTTATAGGGACTACTTGACTAGATGTTGATATGTGAATGTCCAAATATAAAATAATTAGCAAATAATACTAATTAAAGAAATTAAGATAAAACAATTATTAATTGAAAACTAATCCCACATTATCAGCTAATATCAGTTGTGGCTGCCCAATCCCTGGAAGTTTTCAAGGCCAGGTTGGACAGGGCTTTGAGCAACCTGGTCTAGTGGAAGGTGTCCTTGCCCATGGCAGGGGGTTGGAACTAGATGATCTTTAAGGTCCCTTCCAACTCAAACCATTCTGTGATTCTATGATCACTCTACCAAACAAGAATTTGAAAATTAAAGAACATGGATTACTCTTATACCTTCTATCCTCCCAAATACAGTAAATGCTCCCACAGGCTCACTAATAAGTGATACAAACTGAAAGAAAACCATGGGGGCTTAGCTATCTCATGGTAACAACTTCATAGATACCTCTTTTATTTCCTGAATGCTTTTCATGACAGAATCACATCTTATAGTCTATTCCACAAGTAGACTACAGTTCTGTGGGTATGTATCCTGAGTCACCTGTCTACCCTGACACTAATTCAGGCCACACTTAGCAATAAAGTAATTTCCATCTCCCCCAAGTTTCAATATAGGTGATGACAATAAAAAAAAATCTACAGCTGAAGTATTTGGCTGTCATCAGAAATATGCACTGCAGCATCCAAATTAGATGCTTCTCTGAAGGCAGAAAACATGCATGGATTTGGTTACATTAATGTATACTGACATGAAATGAGAGACTCAAACATCCAAAAAGCCCAATACTGCTCAAGTGGCAATATTAATAAAGCAATATCCAAGCACTAGATTTCTTCATGTTGTTTCTTTCTGGACAATATATAAGCAAATTGCACTGTGGCCATGCCAAGATAACGGAAATGATACCAAAAAATCATCACCCCATTGTTAACTGTAGGTAAAGAAAGCTGCAACTCCATAGTTCTGGCCCTGAGAAATCACTAGCAGCAAGGGCAGGACCTGGAGATCTCAATACGAGCCTGTCTTTTTGTCTCCCTGTTACTTTTTTCCCTGGGCCATATGAGGGACAGAAATTCAGACAGGAGGAAGCTCATCTCCACATCCCAGTTTATTTCTTTCCCCTGTATTTTAAATGTTTAAAATTTTAAATAAATTTTAAATCTAAACATCATGTGCCCTTTATTAGTAGCAACTAATAGAGGTTTTCCTACAGCTCTAGTAACATCATATGTATTATAAAACATGTTCTAAAAATTAGCATTTCTAAAAAATGGTGAGCATCAAGAATTGAATTTCATGACCATGAGCAGTAAAAGATGAAAAAAGGTAATATGCCAGTGTTGACCAAAGATGTCTTCTCTGCAGTTCTTAGCAAATAGAAGGTAACATCAACCCTCTCAGCTCCTTTTTAAAAAGGCACATTTCTTTGTCTCCTCCTACATTCAAAACCAAAGGTTTTACAGACCACATGTGCTAATCTTTGTAAATTTAGTCAAACATTTCATTAAAATAATCCAATTTTTATAAATTATATAGTGTTTATGCAGAAAGTTCAGAAACTATTTGCCCTCCCAGAGAAGAGACTAGAACTGAATATCAAAAGAACAAGTATAAATGCCTTTCCTCCTCAAAGATAATCACAACCATCCACGTGGGAAGGAGAAATACCATGCCTTACTCTTTGGGATTAGGGCATTCTTTTAATTTGCCATTTGGCATTATGAACACAGTAAACAAAGAGAGAAAATATAGAAACCATGTGACTGCTTGTTCCATAGCCTTTTGCACACTGCTGCTGTAGACTTGCTTTCAGATGTCAGTACAAAGCTGCCTGCTCACTGATGCTCAGTAAGAAATGTCAGGGAAGAGATGCGCAGGCTATTTTAGAAACATGCATCATTAGTTCTATAGATAAACTTCCCAACGTAGTTTTGAACAACAAATGTTACTGCTTAGTCAAACAAAGTCAGAAGGAGACAGTATTTTAATATGGAAGTAGGGATGATTTCAGGCCCTTTATATAGGGTGAGATAGATAAACCTTGTTAGGCTATTTTTTTAAGCTGCTAGTGTACATAAGTCTTTATGTTAAAATTATTCGCTTGTCAGAAAAATGGGGAAGATAAGTTTAAATCTTCAGCACATAAGTCAGAAATAGAAAGAAAATTACCAAGCTTCTTGAGCTTGTCCATTCTTCTGAAATACCTTGTAAGTGGGACTCATCTGATGAGCACACGAGCTCTAATGCTTCAAACAGTAAGCAAAGGGCATGTCACTCATGTTTTGGAAACATTCTGGAAAATTAAACTTACGGTATTTGCCCAGCTTCCCAGCAAAAGGGTCTGTTAAATTAGTTCTGTATCTGCTTGTGGTCTACTAATGTCAAAAAAGAGCAAAATCAAGTTCATCATTGTATTTTACTTCTCAACAGGGTTTACAACACAGAAGAACATGTGTGGACTGCAAAGGAAAAGAAGTGGTTTTAGACCACCTTAGGTAACAATGGACAATGTCAAAGACTGGAGTGGTGACAGACAAGAAAATACACTGTTTTCTTGAGGTGATCCTGTAAATGCACACTCAATCTATAGATCACCTTTACCTGCAAACATATATTAAAATGTTCTTTTTTTCACAATATACATGTAAAGCATGTTAGTTAAGATATTTTTAGAAGTCCTCTTAGCCATATCTAAATTCATCCCAAAGGGATTTAATTTAGACTGTGATTAATTTTCCTCTCCCCTTGTTCCAGGGATCGAAGAACATAAGCCACGCACACACACACACAAAACTGCTAAAAAGTTTATTACAAGATCTAAAATAGTTAAAAAAATCCAGAGATATAACAGGCTAGAGAGAGATAATGAAAGGCTACCAAATATAGGTTAGGCACAGATTCTTACCGACCCACACACTTGTCCAATGACCAAGAGGCCAGCTCCGAGGTGCATCGTGAAGAGACGGGGTGGCAGGCACTACTTTAGTGGGCATCCCTGTGGAGGTAACATCGACCTCGATGGTAGTTGGATCTGCCTCCTCATCTCTCCCGAACCCTGGGCTTTTTATCTGTTAAAAAGTGCAGACTCATCCTGACTCAGAGGGCCAGCCTGTGCCAGGAGGAGTGGCCTTGTTGGTTCTCATTTTAAACGATCAGGGTGGTCCACCATGGACCAATTCCACATTGTTAGACCTGTCCAACACATGCCACTGCGTGGTCCATGTGTGGACCATCTCCGAGTTGAACTAATCATCTCCATTTGTGGAGATTTTCCTCCTCCCCTTCCTTCTTCGTCGTCACCTCAGTAAACGCTTCCAGAAAAATAGAAAAAGTTAGTGGAGTATCGGGAGTGGGCCACCATGGACCAGTTCCTCATTGTAGACGATCGGGGTGGGCCACGATGGACCAATTCCTAACACATCCCTATTGTCGTGGTTTAAGCCCAGCTGGTAACTCAGAACCAAGCAGCTGCTCACTCACTCCTCCCCTTCTTCCCCCCTGCTCCTGGAGGGATGGGGAGGAGAATCAAAAGAATGTCACTCCCACGGGTTGAGATAAGAACAGTCCCGTAACTAAGGTATAACACAAAACTACTACTACCACCACCACTAATAATAATGATAAGGGAAATAACAAGGGCAGAGAATATAAAACTAAAAGGGGGAAAAGGAAAAGAAAACAATAAACACAAGTGATGAACAATACAATTGCTCACCATCCACCAACTGATACCCAGCCAAACCCAAGCAGCGATCTGGGCCTTCCGGGTAACTCCCTCCAGTTTATATACTGGGCATGACGTGCTGTGGTATGGAATACCCCTTTGGCTAGTTTGGGTCAGGTGTCCTGTCTCTGCTTCCTCCCAGCTTCCTGTGCCCTTCTTCACTGGCAGAGCATGAGACTGAAAAGTCCTTGATCGGAGTAAGCATTACTCAGCAACAACTAAAAACATCAGTGTGTTATCAGCACTGTTCTCAGACTAAAGTCAAAAACACAGCACTACACCAGCTACTAAGAAGGAGAAAAACAACTGTTACAGCTGAACCCAGAACACCTATACAGCAAGTACTAATGGTATAAAAAGCTCCTACATGAAACAGGAAATATTTTAAAGCCAGCACAGATGCCAGGCAGTCATGATGTGAAGCAAAAGTCAGTAGAGAATATGACCTATTTGATATTATATTCCTCTCACATTGTTATAATTCAGGAATAACTCCTCTGAACTCTGGCTTATTATACTGATGAAAATGAGGTGTAAGCCAGAGAATAAGATCCTCGATTAATCACAAGAAGTTTTTTTTCACTCTGAAATACTTAGTTGTCTTCAGCATGATGGTTTCCTCAATGTATTCATTGTGCTTGAATTGGTCATGCTGCTTTGCATCATGTCTCAGAAGGTGGTTTTTAACAGCAATATTCATTGTATTGTAGACATTAGAAAAAGTTTGTTGTGCATTTCCATATGTTTATAAGAGAGGCAAAAGTTACTTCATGCCACAGCAGCAGAAGGATTCATAATGTGAAGGCTAAATGAGTTTTAATGGATACTTGTCATTTGCTCCAATCTGTAACAAAAACTCCTGAGAAAAAAGAAAAAGTAGGTACAGAAACATAGTGCTACAATCCGAAGTGCTACATTACTGACATTTAATGTAACAGTGCTTTCCTAAGCTGTTTTCTAAATATTACTACCGTTCCAAATGTTAACCCTTACATGGCTTGTCTCCACTTTCATATGAATGGGGATACATTGTATTGAGTTAGAGGCTTTCTTAATGCTTACTCCTCAGAACAATTCTGCAAAACATTGTTGGACCTCTACTATCCCTCATGAGAAGAGACACACATTTTTGACCAAGCAATTAGCAGGTCCTTTGGGATTCCCCATGCATGTCGAGCCATATGATCCTGACACCACCATTCAACTTACATTTACCAAATGCTACCGTATTGCATAAGCTGCGAACACATGAAAGTTGTCCACTGTGTCTAGAAAATCCCACTTAAATTGGCATAGAAACAAAGGTAGAGTTTGGCTATATTTTGACCATAAAGACAGCTACGTCTAGTGTGGGACACAAAAGTGATTTAGGAGCTGTTTAATGCACATACAACTGTAAAAACTGGAGTATTTATTTCCAAGTAGGTTTCATTTTGAAAAATTAAGCAACGCTGTATTAAAATATAGAAAGAAAAGAATGTACATTGTTCACATCAGGGAAACTCACTGAGTTAGACCAACAAGGTCTCAGCCCCTCTAAGCAATCCATTTGTTGTCTACTTCACACTCTTCCCCCCCAGTTCTCTTCCCCATCCCACTGGGCACTGGGGAGGAGCGAGCAAACAGCCGTGTGGTGCTTAGTTGCCAGCTGGGGTTAAATCATGACACCCTTCCACACCAAATGCTGAGATACAACATAAAATCCTCATACAGCCTCCAAGCCAACCTTCAGATCATATGTTCCAGATGGATTCAAGGACATGAGCTATTTCTTTATCCGTAGAAGGTAAGATACAGCTGGGTAGTTCTCCCTTGTTTTGTATTGAAGTGTTTGAACAATTATAGATCTTAAGCCTTAGGAAACAGAAGTCAGTTCTCTATTTTGAGACCATGTTCAATGCAGACAAGCATGTAAACTAAACAAAGGAATGTTTTTAGACACTGTCTCTTTTAGAGCTAGGCATAAGCTCTAGGTTAGGAGAGCAGTTTAGGTGCTGTTAACACAAAAAGAATCATAGAATTACAGACTAGTTTGGGTTGGAAGGGACCTTTGTCCCATGGACCTCGACCGAGCAGGGGCCGATGGTCACGAGCTAGAAGGTAGGGAAGCCAAGCAGCTGGGATCACTTGCTAGGGAAGGGGGAACTTATAAAGCGATTGCGATAGAGAAACAAGCCCTCAGCCTTTGGAGGCGGCTCTTAGCAACTGTGAAGAAAAGGTTTCCCTACAAGGACGATGTTATGTGTCACTCAGGCAAGTGGACCACGGAGCTGAAAGGAAGCTCGAGAAACGGAGATGAAAGGAAGCTCAAGAAACAGAGCTGAAAGGAAGCTTGAGGTGCACCATAATTACCATTCTGCAGGACAGAAGGTAAGCGGCTGAGAATGCAATGGGGAACACCATCACAGTTACCCTGAGATCAGCAGCGCAGTCTGGAAGTAATGTGCAGTCTGCTTGAAACTCAGCATCGGCCTGTATCGGGTACTCAACTTGTGACTTTGTTAGAATAGATCCATGATAAAGTGCCTGATTTTCCAGGTGGCTGCACTTTCCAAATCCCCACTTGGCAAATTGTTGATAAATGGCTGCATGATGCTGCTTCAAACGGGGACCCCACAGCAGGGAAGCATTTGGCAACCTGGTGGCAGATCCTGGCCACTCTTCGCCAGGTACAGACTAGCGCTGCCGCTGATGCCATCATGTCTAGATGCTGTCATGTCTATGGAAGCTACTGATGCTTGTGAGGGGGTAAAATCTCCTGAAGCCTCATCACCAGCTGCCCCCCCCCACGCCCCCTTCTGTCTCCCCGTCTGTGCCTCCTTTGTCATCGCAGTCCTTGCCACCAATCATGACAATCCTCGCAGCGCAAGCGCCTCTATCAGAAACAGCTGAGTTGGGTGATGACCCTGATAACCCTGATGATCCTAATGACCCTACGGACCCCTTTGATCCTAGTTTTGTAGATCCGGAGAAGGAGCCGGGCTTGTTTCCTTCCCCTGCTGAGTTACAGACATTTACAGGGAAGCAGAGGTGGGGTCCGGAAGACCGATGGCAGGACTGCAGGAGGGAAGCTCTTAAGCGAGGGGACATGGGGGTAGCGGTGGCATGCCCAGTTGTCTGGGCACCAGGCTCCCTCAAAGACATGTTAACTAAAAAAAAAAAAATAAAAAAAAAAAATGGGGGAACCAGGATCAAGACTCCCCACAAGGTAGACTATGGAAAGCAGCATTTATCTTGTACTTTTTAAATTGTAATGGCTAGCTCAGTCAGTAGAGCAGTTGCGGGGCCTTGCACATTTGATAAAACTAATGAGCAGATATATGGACATGGAGGAGGCTGAGCAAGAGTGTGATTGTGTCTGTGTTATTTAAACATGGGTGCGAGAATTTTGATGGGATGTGTTGCATGAATCTAAGCGACCACTCAAATCGATTCATAAGAGTATCCAAAAATTGAAAGATTTAAACAAAGACTTGCAGCTAAATCAGGGGTGGGATGCTTTTGGTCTGTCTTCATGGCTCAGGAATTTTGGACCGTGGGTCAAAAATATTGCAGGGTTTATTTTAATAGCTCTAATTGCTGTATTAATGATTGCCTTATGTCTTCCTTGTCTTTTTTCTTGTGTTCAACAATCAATTGAACAAAGTGTGAATCAGGTTATGGTTACACAGTTATATGCGAACCTTGCCCTTTCACAGATAAATAAAGAAGGGGAAGATGTGGGAGAGGATGGAAACTATTTGATTATTTCCAAAGAGAAGTAACTGCTTGGCTGGAGAAGAAAGAGTTAAAGAAGAAACAAAGTACATTGTGCAATCAAGCAGAGCAACCCAGCTGGACAGGAGCAGGAGAACAGAAAGATAAGGAACTGGTTATTTTGGAACTGTTTGTGAAACAACGAAGAAAGTTGAAAAAACAAAACTGTAAACCAGGAACTAAACATGATATGATAAAAGAGCTTGGTATAAGAGTTAGAGCAATAGGCTACAGACAGCTTTTGCTAGAATGGTATAAAAGCTAGGGCAATAGGCAATAAAGTGATTTGCTGCATGAAGATGCTCTGAGCCCATGCCTTTCATATGCCACAGTGGAGGAGAGGGACAACCGGGTTTACTGGACTGTGTGGATCAGATGGCCTGGCACATCAGTCCCACAGGAGTACAAGGCTCAAGAAGATACCATCGCACAGTGTACCCTGATGCGATCAAACTCTCAAGTGGTGGAACGTGTATTTCTGGAATGACAGGAGGATCCCAAGAGTTGACTGTACTGGAGGCTGAAATCAGCCTGACTGGGAAGGAGTGCCAAAAGCACCCCATTATGCCTGGTCCAGGGGCTCCATGCATCTTTGGCATAGACTATCTCAGGAGAGGGTACTTCAAAGACCCAAAAGGGTACTGATGGGCTTTTGGTATAGGTGGCTGGGAGACAGAGAAAATTAAGCAGCTGTCCACCTTGCCTGGTCTCTCAGAGGATCCTTCTGTTGTGGGATTGCTGAAGGTCAAAGAACGACGAGTGCCAATCGCGGCCACAACAGTGCACCAGCAGCAATACTGCACCAACCGAGACTCCCTGATTCCCATCCATAAGCTGATCCGTAGGCTGGAGAGACAAGGAGCGATCAGCAGGACCCGCTCACCCTTTAATAGCCCCATATGGCCAGTGCAAAAGTCTAAGGGAGAGTGGAGACTAACAGTAGACTATCGTGGCCTGAACGAAGTCACACCACCATTGAGTGCTGCCATACCGGACATGCTAGAACTTCAATATGAACTGGAGTCAAAGGCAGCCAAGTGGGATGCCACAATTGATATTGCCAATGCATTCTTCTCAATCCCTTTGGCAGCAGAGCGCAGGCCACGGTTCGCTTTTACTTGGAGGGGCGTCCAGTACACTTGGAACCAACTGCCCCAGGGGTGGAAACACAGCCCCACCATCTGACATGGACTGAAACAGACTGCACTGGAACAGGGGCAAGCTCCAGAACACCTGCAATACATTGATGACATCATCGTGTGGGGTGATACAGAGGAAGAAGTTTTTGAGAAAGGGAGGAAGATAATCCAAATCCTGCTGAAGGCCGGTTTTGCCATAAAACAGAGTAAGGTCAAGGGACCTGCACAGGAGATTCAATTTTTGGGAATAAAATGGCAAGATGGACGCCGCCAGATCCCCACAGACGTGATCAACAAGACAACAGCAATGTCTCCACCAACTAACAAGAAAGAAACAAACCCAGTCTTTCTTAGGTGTTGTGGGGTTCTGGAGAATGCACATCCCAAATTACAGTCTGATTGTAAGCCCTCTCTACCACGTGACCCGGAAGAAGAATAATTTCAAATGGGGCCCTGAGCAACAACAAGCCTTTGAACAAATTAACTGAGAAATAGTTCATGCAGTAGCCCTTGGACCACTCTGGCCCGGGCCAGATGTGAAAAATGACCTACACTGCAGCCGGGGAGAATGGTCCTACCTGGAGCCTCTGGCAGAAAGCTCCAGGGGAGACTCGAGGTCGACCCCTCAGCTTTTGGAGTCGGGGATACAGATGATCTGAGACCAGCTACACTCTCACTGAAAAAGAGATACTGGCAGCCTATGAAGGGGTTTGACCTGCTTCAGAAGTGAGTGGCACTGAAGCACAGCTCCTCCTGGCTCCCTGGTTGCCCTTGCTGGGCTGGATGTTCAAAGGCAGGGTCTCCTCTACACATCATGCAACTGATGCTACATGGAGTAAGTGGGCCGCACTAATTACACAACGAGCTCGAATAGGAAATCCCAGTCGTCCAGGAATTCTAGAAGTCATCATGGACTGGCCAGAGGGCAAAGATTTTGGGATGTCACCAGAAGAGGAGGTGACGCGTGCTGAAGAGGCCCCACCATATAATGAACTGTCAGAGAGTGAAAAGCAATATGCCTTGTTTACTGATGGGTCCTGCTGTATTGTGGGAAAGCATCAGAGATGGAAGGCAGCTGTGTGGAGTCCCCTGGGACAAGTTGCAGAAACTGCTGAGGGAGAGGGTGAATCGAGTCAGTTTGCAGAGGTGAAAGCCATCCAGCTGGCCTTGGACATTGCTGAACGAGAAAAATGGCCAGTACTTTACCTCTCTACTGACTCATGGATGGTGGCAAATGCCCTGTGGGGGTGGTTGCAGCAATGGAAGCAGAGCAACTGGCAACGCAGAAGTAAACCCATCTGGGCTGCTGCATTGTGGCAAGATATCGCTGCTCGGGTGCAGAACCTGGTGGTGAAGGTACGCCACGTAGATGCTCATGTACCCAAGAGTCGGGCCACTGAGGAACACCAGAACAACCAGCAAGTGGATAAAGCTGCTAAGATTGAAGTGTCTCAAATGCATTTATACTGGCAACATAAGGGTGAATTATTTTTAGCCCCATGGGCCCGTGACACCTCAGGCCATCAAGGCAGAGATGCAACATATAGTTGGGCTCGTGATTGAGGGGTGGACTTAACAATGGACACTATTGCCCAGGTTATTCACGAATGTGAAACGTGCTGCAAATAAGCAAGCCAAGCAGTTAAAGCCTCTCTGGTATGGAGGACGATGGCTGAAGTACAAGTATGGGGAGGCCTGGCAGATTGACTATATCACACTCCCACCGACCCGCCAAGGCAAGGGCCATGTGCTTACCATGGTTGAAGCAACCACCAGATAGCTGGAAACATACGCTGTGCCCCACGCCACTGTCCGGAACACTATCCTGGGCCTTGAGAAACAAGTCTTGTGGCGACACAGCACCCCAGAGAGAATTGAGTCAGACAATGGGACTCATTTCCGGAACAACCTCATAGACACTTGGGCCAATGAGCATGGCATTGAGTGGGTATATCACATCCCCTACCATGCACCTGCCTCTGGGAAAATCGAACGGTACAATGGGCTGTTAAAAACTACCCTGAGAGCAATGGGTGGTGGGACTTTCAAACACTGGGATACACATTTACCAAAAGCCACCTGGTTGGTCAACAGTAGGGGATCTGCCAACAGGGCTGGCCCGGCCCAGTCAGAACTTTTACGTACTGTGGAGAGTGATAAAGTTCCTGTGGTGCACATAAAGAATTTGTTGTGGAAGACAGTCTGGGTCATTCCTGCTTCAGGTAAAGGCAAACCCACTCGTGGGGTTGCTTTTGCTCAGGGACCTGGATATACTTGGTGGGTAATGCAGTGTTCTGGGTTCAGCTACAGCAGTCATTTTTCTCCTTCTTAGTAGCTGGTGCAGTGCTGTGCTTTTGACTTTCAGCCTGGTAACAGTTCTGATAACACCGATGGTTTTAGTTGTTGCTAATGTTTACTCTGGCCAAGGACTTTCCCAGTCTCATGCTCTGCCAGGGAGAAGGGGAAGCCAGGAGGAAGCAGAGACAGGACACCTGACCCAAACTAGTCAAAGGGGTATTCCATACCACAGCATGTGTATAAACTGGGGAGAGTCACCCGGAAGGCCCAGATTACTGCTCGGGTCAGGCTGGGTATCAGTCGGCGCGTGGTAAGCAGTTGTATTCTCTCCCCTTGCTATTTCTCTTATTGTTATTATTGGTGGTATCAGTAGTGGTTTTGTATTATACCTTAGTTTCTTGACTGCCCTTATCTCAACCTGTGGGAGTTGCATTCTTTCGATTCTCCTCCCCATCCCTCTGAGAGCAGGGGGGGGAAGAAAGGTGGGGAGTGAGTGAGCGGCTGCGTGGTTCTGAGTTACCAGCTGGGCTTAAACCACGACATGTGGGAAGTTGGGGAAGTCTCATGTGTACCCCAAGGGGATTTAATTTTGGGGGAAACAGCCAATGAACTCAGTTATATGCTGTTGCCTGTTATATAACACTTTTATAGTCCACCAGCTAGTTGTCTTCAGGTCACCAACAACTGAGCCTGACTTCCCTCTGATCATCACCCCAACAAAGAATGAACTTTGATGAAACCAGACGAGCTCAGCAGTGACCAGACCTGTTCGGTGGTGTTGTTAGCAGGCAACAATCCAACACTACACACTCTATCTCCTGCCCTGAAATACTGTTGCAAGAGGTGGAGCCTGACATTATGGACTGTATGAATTTATCAATTTTATAGGGATTGGCCCATAGACTAAGGAATCATATCTCTGTGTGTGTGTGTGTATATTTATATGAGACAAAAGCCATGGTATATTGAAATGTGTGGGATCTGAGCATGACGCGAATGGTATGGAATAAGGGGCAGATGCTGTCATGGGTTCAGCTGTAGCAGTCATTTTTTCTCCTTCTTAGTAGGTGGTGCAGTGCTGTGCTTTTGACTTTCAGCCTGGGAACGACGCTGATAACACCGATGGTTTTAGTTGTTGCTAAGTGATGTTTACTCCGATCAAGGCCTTTCTTAGTCTCATGTTGTGCCAGGGAGGAGGGGTAGTCTTGAGGAAGCAGAGATAGGACACCTGACCCAAACTAGCCAAAGGAGTATTCTGTACCACAGCATGTCATGCCTAGTATGTAAACTTGGGGGAGTTACCCGGAAGGCCCAGATCACTGCTCGGGTTGGGCTGGGTATTGGTGGGCGGGTGGTGAGCAATTGTATTCTCTGCTCTTGTTATTTCCCTTATAATTATTATAATTAGTTGTGGTAGTAGTGGTTTTTTATGGTACCTGAGTTACTGGACTGTTCTTATCTCAACCCGTGGGAGTTACATTCTTTGGATTCTCCTCCCCATCCCTCCGGGAGTGGGGGGAGGAAGAAGTGGGGGAGTGAGCGAGCGGCTGCATGGTTCTGAGTTACCGGCTGAGCTTAAACCACGAGAAATGCAATCCTTACAAGCCTCTGAAAGACACATAGGTATTATGGAAAATAGGCACGGAACTGTCCCAGAAGAGAGAATTTTTTCCCTTCTAGCAGGCTCAGCAGAGGTGCCACATCTAGCACCTTACTATCATTGGCAGTAACAAAATTGAAGTGAACGGTCAGTAAACAAATATAGACAAATACAGACAAATACACAGAATCAAGAATACAGAAATATGCTTGTAGCAAAGTAGATGCTCTAATTATTTAGCAGCAATTAAGAGGAGTGAGCTTAATTTCATGTTCTTAGACCAGCTGTCATGCTTTTGCAAAAGAATTATAAATGTCTTTGATAAGTTTATCCTATTTGTAGACAGCTCTGTGCTAGACACAGCCAGTTCAGCAATTATCAAAGATTTGGAGAATCAGTCTCTAGGACATTGTGCCTTATCAACAGTGGAAATTGCAATTGTGGAAAACACCCAGGTAGGTCCAGGTGCCATTTTCCTTCCAGAACTCCTTAATGTGAGTTATCCTTAAATAATTTCCAAGGTGTCAGGACATCCTGATTTTCAAAATCATTCAACTCCAACCAGATGAGTTTCTCCTGTAATCTTAAATCTACTCTGGGTAATTCCTTTGGATTAGGAACATTGGCTTTGATACAGCAAACCAGTGATTAATTTAGGTTTATAGAATCATAGAATCATAGAATAGTAAGGGTTGGAAAGGACCTTAAGATCATCTAGTTCCAACCTCCCTGCCATGGGCAGGGACACCTTGCCCTAAACCATGTGGTCCAAGGCTCTGTCCAACCTGGCCTTGAACACCGCCAGGGATGGAGCATCCACAACCTCCCAGGGCAACCCATTCCAGTGCTTCACCACCCTCACTGTAAAGAACTTCTTCCTTATATCCAATCTAAACTTCCCCTGTTTAAGTTTGAACCCATTGCCCCTTGTCCTACCACTACAGTCCCTAAGGAAGAGTCCCTCCCCAGCATCCTTGTAGACCCCCTTCAGATACTGGAAGGCTGCTATGAGGTCTCCACGCAGCCTTCTCTTCTCCAGGCTGAATAGCCCCAAGTCTCTCAGCCTGTCTTCATACGGGAGGTGCTCCAGCCCTCTTATCATCCTCGTGGCCCTCCTCTGGACTTGCTCCAACAGCTCCATGTCCTTTTTATGTTGAAGACACCAGAACTGTCCACAATACTCCAAGTGAGGTCTCACGAGAGCAGAGTAGAGGGGCAGGATCACCTCCTTTGACCTGCTGGTCACGCTGCTTTTGATGCAGCCCATGATACAGTTGGCTTTCTGGGCTGCAAGCGCACACTGCCAGCTCATGTTAAGCTTCTCATCAACCAACACCCCCAAGTCCTTCTCCACAGGGCTGCTCTGAATCTCTTCTCTGCCCAACCTGTAGCTGTGCCTGGGATTGCCCCGACCCAGGTGTAGGACCTTCCACTTGGCTTGGTTAAACTTCATGAGGTTGGCATCGGCCCACCTCACAAGCGTGTCAAGGTCCCTCTGGATGGCATCCCTTCCCTCCAGCGTATCAACCGAACCACACAGCTTGGTGTCGTCGGCAAACTTGCTGAGGGCGCACTCAATCCCACTGTCCATGTCGCCGACAAAGATGTTGAACAGGACCGGTCCCAACACCGATCCCTGGGGGACACCACTCGTTACAGGTTTCCAACTGGACATCGAGCCATTTACCACAACTCTTTGCATGCGGCCATCGAGCCAGTTCTTTATCCACCGAGTGGTCCATCCATCAAATTGATGTCTCTCCAATTTAGAGACAAGGATGTCATGCGGGAATAATGAATATGAATAATCCCATGAATAATGAATATGAATAATCCCATTATATTCAGCTTTTTCTTGTGCATATGCAGAAATGCACAGGTTTGTTTATGAAAAGCAGATTTACTGTGTTGCACATTGGAAAGAAAAAGGCAGCAGACCAATTTTAATTAGGTGATCAGAAATGCATCTCAGGTATATGATCTTTGAGTGGCAACTGATGAAAGTGTGTTTCATTTACATGAAGTTGTTTAAAGTCATTTACATGCCTGTGTTTTGGACATGCAAATACATGTCCAAAAGACATGTCTTTTTTTTCCCTGAAAGGCTAAACTCCACACTTTTACCTTCTTGGAAATGCCTAAAATCAGTGCTGCATTTTCACAGCTTCTAAATCCAACCATAACTGCCTGTTCAGCTCGCATTGTTTGAACAGTAACAGGAACATAGAGCTGTCTAACACACAGAATAAAGACTGATGTTCTATTTATTAGAACTCCAAAGGGAATCCCTCAGGCATGCAAAGATACAAAAGGGGTAGGAAAAGGTCACTTAAAATAAAAATCTCATTTTAAACATGGATTAGAGATTGTACTGTCTTTCCTCATAGCAAAGCAAGTAATGCAGTGAGGGAATTGAGTTGGTTGCATGACTGTATCCACATACTTTGGGAGTACAGTCATATGGGTTAAGAGGCACAGAATCTAAACAAAATCACCCAAGAAACACATTGATGTTAGCATAAATAAATGGATGTTTAAATTAGAATGAGGCCTCCATAATGGCTTTGCCTTGTTATTTTGAGGACTGATGAGGCACTGCACAGATCCCATTTGTAACAGTCACCTTTTACTTTCTCCTTGTTAGGAACTGTTCTACATCTGTGGAGTCGAAAGGGTTTATGTTTTATAAAAACAACTGACAAGCTGTATTTAATGAGGACTGTAAAGTCTAAACACAAGTGTTTGTAGCTACATTTCCATGGCAACAGCAAAAAAAAGGGTTATAATTTTCTCAGAGTTTGCTGTCCATTCTTCCTTAGACTATCTGGCATAAAAATGTTTAGTGCTTTCCATCAGTGCAGTACTGCAGAAGTATTTTTAGCTTGGTTAATTCAATTTCATATTTAAATTAATCTGAAAATGAGTTAACTTTCAGTCTGCCAAAGGATGTCAGGCAAAGCTTTCACTGGTTCGATTTTGCTTTGGCTTGTGATGATGGAAAGACTACACCATGTAACAACAAGGAAATGTGTCCCAAAGTCCTAGAAGAATTTCATTATTCCATTAGTTCATTTCAATTTCATTATTATCCTTTTGAATTTATTTGATATAAAATGCTGCTGCTTGTGGAACTATGGAGGCTTGCACTATCTCATCAGAAATCTGAATAATTATAACAATTATATATTCAAAGGATCTCAAAGCAGATTGATAAAATTATGTATACAAATCCCACAATATTGCAGGAGGCAGGCATAAATTTTTATATTTTATGATAACTGAGACAGAGATTAGTGATGGCTGGGTATTTAGGTGTTCAATCATAAATCCAGTTAAAGTCAACAGAAACCAGTTAAGAGTCATAAATAGCCTGCCTATTGATACATAGAATGAGTCTGGCAGAAATTAATCTCCAAACCCAGGATTTATTGATTTCCAGATGCCTTCTATAGCTAGTAGACCACATCTAAAAAGAATAACTGATAAAAAGGATTAAATTTTTTTGATAATAACAAATTCTGGGCTGCTAATATCAGAGAGAAGCTTCTTGGTTCATACTCAGGATAGGCAAGAAGATGGAATGATAGCACAAGAACTTCCTAATGTCCGCCCAAAGCGCAGTTTAATTTCTATGCCTACTTACTTTTAATAGCAATCTTCTGTAGCTGGAAGCAAAAATTTAATGGTGGTTTTGTGGGACCCTGTGTCCTTGTCCTGGGTTCAGCTACAGCAGTCATTTTTTCTCCTTCTTAGTAGCTGGTGCAGTGCTGTGTTTTTGACTTTCAGCCTGGGAACAACGCTGATAACGCCGATGGTTTTAGTTGTTGCTAAGTAATGTTTATTCTGACCAAGGACTTTCTCAGTCTCATGCTCTGCCAGGGAGGAGGGGAAGCCGGGAGGAAGCAGAGACAGGACACCTGACCCAAACTAGCCAAAGGGGTACTCCATACCACAGCACGTTATGCCCAGTATATAAACAGGGGGGAGTTACCCGGAAGGCCCAGATTGCTGCTTGGGACAGGATGGGTATCAGTTGGCAGGTGGTGAGCAATTGTATCCTCTCCCCTTGTTATTTCCCTTATCATTATTATTATTGGTAGTGGTGGTTTTGTATTCTACCTTAGTTACTTGACTGTTCTTATCTCAACCCATGGGAGTTACATTCTTTTGATTCTCTTCCCCATCCCTCCAGGAGGGGGGGGAGGAAGAAATGGGGGAGTGATCGAGCAGCTGCATGGTTCTGAGTTACCGGCTGGGCTTAAACCACGACAGTTCTTTGTGGTGCCCAACGTGGGGCACGAAGGGTTGAGATAATGGCAGATCTGACCAGGGTGTTTCTCATTGTATTTGTGATAAGCATTCATTGTTTCAGATTAATAGTCACTCCTCACAATGTTTATTTATTTGCTCTCAGAGTTGTTGCACTTGGTCTTGGAGTTTCAGCATGTCATACCTTACTTAAAGCCAGTATTTGCTGGTTTAGTGTTCTTTGTGGCGCCCAACGTGGGTCACGAACCCATGACCCTGGGATTAAGAGTCCCATGCTCTACTGACTGAGCTAGCCAGGCAGTGAAGAAAGATGAAGACCCAATGCACTTACTACAGGGGACAGAATCTGAACAGGAGTTATTACTACGTGAATCAGAGGAAGACGAAGAAGAAGAGGTGACCTCTCAACTCCGGACCTCGACCGAGCTGCAGAATATGCAAAAAGATTTCACCCATCTTCTAGGGGAGCACATTGTCACATGGTTGCTCCGATGCTGAGACAATGAGGCCGACGGTCACGAACTAGAAGGGAGGGAAGCCAAGCAGCTGGGATCACTTGCTAGGGAAGGAGGAATTGACAAAGCGATTGCAAAAGAGAAGTGAGCCCTCAGCCTTTGGAGGTGGCTCTTGGCAGCTGTGAAGGAAAGGATGGGACTGGGAGCCACGCCACCCTGAAAACGCCCGATCTCGTCTGATCTCGGAAGCTAAGCAGGGTCGGGCTCAGTTAGTACTTTGATGGGAGACTGCCTGGGAATCCCGGGTGCTGTAGGATTTCCACAAAGAACTGTCATGGTTTAAGCCCAGCTGGTAACTCGGAACCACTTCCTCAGCTTGTCTTCATACGGGAGGTGCTCTTAGCCCTCTTATCATCCTCGTGGCTTTCCTCTGGACTTGCTCCAACAGCTCCATGTCCTTTTTATGTTGAGGACACCAGAACTGTACACAATACTCCAAGTGAGGTCTCACAAGAGCAGAGTAGAGGGGCAAGATCACCTCCTTTGACCTGCTGGTCACGCTTCTTTTGATGCAGCCCAGGATACAGTTGGCTTTCTGGGCTGCGAGCGCACGCTGCCAGCTCATGTTCAGTTTCTCATCAACCAACACCCCCAAGTCCTTCTCCGCGGGGCTGCTCTGAATCTCTTCTCTGCCCAACCTGTAGCAGTGCCTGGGATTACCCCGACCCAGGTGTAGGACCTTGCACTTGGCTTGGTTAAACTTCATAAGGTTGACATCAGCCCACCTCACAAGCATGTCAAGGTCCCTCTGGATGGCATCCCTTCCCTCCAGCGCATCAACCGAACCACTTTTGGTCTGTCTTCATGGCTCAGGAATTTTGGACTGTGGGTCAAAAATATTGCAGGGTTTATTTTAATAGCTCTAATTGCTGTATTAATGATTGCCTTATGTCTTCCTTGTCTTTTTTCTTATGTTCAACAATCAATTGAACAAAGTGTGAATCAGGTTATGGTTACACAGTTATATGCGAACCTTGCCCTTTCGCAGATAAATAAAGAAGGAGAAGATGTGGGAGAGGATGGAAACTATTTGATTATTGCCAAAGAGAAGTAACTGCTTGGCTGGAGAAGAAAGAGTTAAAGAAGAAACAAAGTACATTGTGCAATCAAGCAGAGCAACCCAGCTGGACAGAAGCAGGAGAACAGAAAGATAAGGAACTGGTTATTTTGGAACTGTTTGTGAAACGACGAAGAAAGTTGAAAAAACAAAACTGTAAACCAGGAACTAAACATGATGTGTTAAAATAGCTTGGTATAAGAGTTAGAGCAATAGGCTACAGACAGCTTTTGCTAGAACAGTAGAAAAGCTAGAGCAATAGGCAATAAAGCGATTCGCTGCATGAAGATGCTTTGAGTCCGTGCCATAATATGCCACACTCCATGTAGCATCAGTTGCATGATGTGTAGAGGAGACCCTGCCTTTGAACATCCAGCCCAGCACAGGCAACCGGGGTGCCAGGAGGAGCTGCGCTTCAGTTCCGATCACTTCTGAGGCAGCTCGAACCCCTTCACAGGCTGCCAGTGTCTCTTTTTCAGTGGGAGTATAGCTGGCCTCGGATCCTCTGTATTCCCAACTCCAAAAGCTGAGGGGTCGACCTCGAGTCTTTCATGGAGCTTTCTACCAGAGGCTCCAGGTAGGACCATTCTCCCTGGATGCGGTATAGAGCACATTTTTCACATCTTGCCCAGTCTGGACAGGTCCAAGGGCTACTACACAACTATCTCTAACTTAATTTGTTCAAAGGCTTGTTGTTACTCAGGGCCCCATTTGAAATCATTCTTCTTCTAGGTCACGTGAAAGAGAGGGCTTACAATCGAACTGTAATTTGGGATGTGCATTCTCCAGAACCCCACAACACCTAAGAAAGATTGTGTTTGTTTCTTGTTAGTTGGTGGAGACATTGCTGTTGTCTTGTTGATCACATCTGTGGGGATCTGGTGATGTCCATCTTGCCATTTTATTCCCAAAAATTGAACCTCCTGTGCAGGTCCCTTGACCTTACTCTGTTTTATGGCAAAACCGGCCTTCAGCAGGATTTGGATTATCTTCCTCCCTTTCTCAAAAACTTCTTCTGCTGTATCACCCCACACGATAATGTCATCAATGTAGTGCAGGTGTTCTGGAGCTTGCCCCTGTTCCATTGCAGTCTGGATCAGTCCATGTCAGATGGTAGGGCTGTGTTTCCACCCCTGGGGCAGTTGGTTCCAAGTGTACTGGATGCCCCTCCAAGTGAAAGCGAACTGTGGCCTGCATTCTGCTGCCAAAGGGATTGAGAAGAATGCATTGGTAACATCATTTGTGGCATCCCACTTGGCTGCCTTTGACTCCAGTTCCTACTGAAGTTCTAGCATGTCTGTTACAGCAGCACTCAATGGTGGTGTGACTTCATTCGGGCCACGATAGTCTACTGTTAGTCTCCACTCTCCCTTAGACTTTTGCACTGGCCATATGGGGCTATTAAAGGGTGAGCGGGTCCTGCTGATCACTCCTTGGCTCTCCAGCCTATGGATCAGCTTATGGATGGGAATCAGGGAGTCTCAGTTGGTGCGATATTGCCGCCGGTGCACTGTTGTGGCCGCGATTGGCACTCGTCGTTCTTTGACCTTCAGCAATCCCACAACAGAAGGATCCTCTGAGAGACCAGGCAAGGTGGACAGCTGCTTAATTTTCTCTGTCTCCCAGCCACCTATACCAAAAGCCCATCTATACCCTTTTGGGTCTTTGAAGTACCCTCTCCTGAGATAGTCTGTGCCAAGGATGCATGGACCAGTCACAGTGGGGTGCTTTTGGCACTCCTTCCCAGTCAGGCTGATTTCAGCCTCCAGTACAGTCAACTCTTGGGATCCTCCTGTCACTCCAGAAATACAAATGGATTCCACCCCTTGAGAGCTTGACGACATCAGGGTACACTGTGCACCAGTATCTACTAGAGACTTATACTTCTGTGGGACTGATGTGCATGACGTGCTTTGGTATGGAATACCCCTTTGGCTAGTTTGGGTCAGGTGTCCTGTCTCTGCTTCCTCCCGGCTTCCCCTCGTCCCTGGCAGGGCATGAGACTGAGAAAGTCTTTGGTCAGAGTAAACATTACTTAGCAACAACTAAAAACTTTGGTGTTATCAGCATTGGTCCCAGGCTGAAAGTCAAAAACACAGCACTGCACCAGCTACTAAGAAGGAGAAAAATGACTGCCGTAGCTGAACCCAGGACAGCGTACTAGGGGGGACAGAATCTGAACAAGAGTTATGGATACTGGAGTAAGAGGAAGAGGAAGAGGAAGAAGAAGAAGAGGTGACTTCACGATCCGGGACCTGACCTAGCTGTGGAGTATGCAAAAAGATTTCACCCGTCTTCCAGGGGAGCACATCGTCACCTGGTTACTCAGATGCTGGGAAAATGGGGCCCATGGTCACGAACTAGAAGGTAGGGAAGCCAAGCAGCTGGGATCACTTGCTAGGGAAGGAGGAATTGACAAAGCAATTGAAAAAGAGAAGCGAGGCCTCAGCCTTTGGAGGTGGCTCTTGGCAGCTGTGAAGGAAAGGTTTCCCTACGAGGATGATACTATGAGTCACTCAGCCAACTGCACCACGACAGAGAGAGGCATCCAGCCCCTGTGGGAATCAGCCATTCTAGAGATGGTCTGTCATAGGTGTGGTGGAATCCACTTGTATTTCTGGAGTGACAGGAGGATCCCAAGAGTTGACTGTACTGGAGGCTGAAATCAGCCTGACTGGGAAGGAGTGCCAAAAGCACCCCATTGCTTGGAGGTACAGATGCTCCATTCATCCTTGGCATAGACTATCTCAGGAGAGGGTACTTCAAAGGCCCAAAAGGGTATAGATGGGCTTTTGGTATAGGTGGCTGGGAGACAGAGAAAATTAAGCAGCTGTCCACCTTGCCTGGTCTCTCAGAGGATCCTTCTGTTGTGGGATTGCTGAAGGTCGAAGAACAAGTGCCAATCGCAACCACAACAGTGTATCGGCTGCAATATCACACCAACCGAGACTCCCTGATCCCCATCCATAAGCTGATCCATAGACAGGAGAGCCAAGGAGTGATCAGCAGGACCCGCTCACCCTTTAATAGCCCCATATGGCCAGTGCAAATGTCTAACAGAGAGCGGAGACTAACAGTAGACTATCGTGGCCTGAACGAAGTCACACCACCATTGAGTGCTGCTGTACCGGACATGTTAGAACTTCAATATGAACTGGAGTCAAAGGCAGCCAAGTGGGATGCCACAATTGATATTGCCAATGCATTCTTCTCAATCCCTTTGGCAGCAGAATGCAGGCCACAGTTCGCTTTTACTTGGAGGGGCGTCCAGTATACTTGGAAGTGACTGCCCCAGGGGTGGAAACACAGCCTTACCATCTGCCATGGTGTCCTGGGTTCAGCTGTAACAGTTGTTCTTCCTAGTAGCTGGTGCAGTGCTGTGTTTTCGATGTTAGTCTGCGAACAATGCTGATAACACACTGATATTTTAGTCATTGCTAAGTAATGCTTATCCTGATCAAGGATTTTTCAGTCTCTTATGCTCTGCCAGTGAGGAGGGGCACAAGAAGCTGGAAGAAGAAGAGATCGGACACCTGACCCAAACTATCCAAAGGGGTATTCCATACCACAGCACGTCATGCCCAGTATATAAACTGGGGGGAGTTACCCAGAAGGCCCAGATCGCTGCTTGGGTCAGGCTGGGTATCGGTCAGCAGGTGGTGAGAAATCGTATTGTGCATCATTTTTTTTAATCGTTTTCTTTGCCCATTTTAGTTTCAATTTCTCTCCCCTTGTTATTTCCCTTATCATTATTATAATTAGTGGTAGTAATTTTGTATGGTACCTTAGTTATTGGACTGTTCTTATCTCAACCTGTGGGAGTTCCATTCTTTAGATTCTCCTCCCCATCCCTCTGGGAGTGGGGGGAGGAAGAAGTGGGGGAGTGAGCAAGCGGCTGCATGATTCTGAGTTACCGGCTGGGCTTAAACCATGGGAACTATTTATGTAGACTTGTTTTTAACAGCTTGTATTTCTTCTCAGTTTTGTGATTTCTTCTCTTATTCGTGTGTCAAGGATCT
Source organism: Strigops habroptila (assembly GCF_004027225.2). Lineage (NCBI taxonomy): Eukaryota > Metazoa > Chordata > Aves > Psittaciformes > Psittacidae > Strigops > Strigops habroptila. Next base: position 9,301,528 of record NC_044301.2, read on the forward strand.
AGCCAGCAACAGAAAGTGGACTCTTGATTTATCCTTCTCTGCTTATTTAGTAAATCACTTTTCTTCTGCTGTCCCTCTCTGAAAGTGAATAGCACTGTTGGAAACCTTTGCCATTATACCAGCAATTTCTTCCAAATATTCTTGAGCTGCCTTTTCAACCAGTTATCACCCTATGTAGTTGATTCTATAGTAATGAAAACAGTTTTAAACTGCTTGTCAGTGGAGTGATTGAGGAGATAAATGCCAAACAGTTTTAATTATTAAAATGTGTTTTTCAATTAAAATACAGTATCTGAACAGATCATTAGAATGGTGTACTGTTGGGACATTGAGTGCACTTAATCCAGATTGGAGGTGCAAGGGAAAACACACAGTCTTGGACAAGCTTTGTTCTCTCCAACTATCTCCTGTATTACAGGTAGTAAGAAAGAAACAGGGACAAGAAAATAATTCACTGTCTGTATCCTGCTGAAGTTGCAGATAACTTACCAAATACAGAGGCAACTGCTCAGCAGCAAAAGAGAAACTTAAGAGTTTTTGTTCTTGGCACAAGGCAAAAGATAGCTTTCATGTACATGTCAGATTAACAAAATTGCTTTTCCTAAAAATGGAGAACAGTTGGCATGGAGAATCATTTAGAGTAAGGTAGCAAAATAGCATCAGTGAGAATGCACGGAGCAACCTGAACATAAGGCTGCTAGAAAGCCAGTGCTATAATATGCAACTCTCTGAAAAATAGTGGTTTGGTTTTTGTTTTGTTTTGGGGTTTGGTGTTTTGGTTTGGTTTGATTTGGGTTGGGTTTTTTTTCCTAAATATATAAGCACATATCTAAATATTCCTTAGCTTTTTGGGAATTAAGTGGGAAAACATTTTCTTTTAATCTTGTTTTGGAATGTGGACATTGGGAAGCTTAGGATGAGTTGACAAGTCAGGCAATTAGTGAAATGCTATGAATGCCCCTCTAATTTTATAGATGCATAGATTATAAAATCAAAAAGCACTATTCCAATCATTAATCTGATGGTGCTCTAATTCCTTATGAACAGCTGCAGACTAATCAGGGAGGATAAGGGAATACAGTTTGTCAAATTAGCAAAGTTTCCTGTCAGTATACTGGTGCAGTTTTGGACATGCATTATATATGTATAGACCAATATTTAACTTACCCACTTTAAAAGGTGTTCAAAGGACAAAGCTGCACAATGATTGGTTGTGTGGATGTGTTCCAAGAACTTCTACCTGTAATTACAGTTATGGTGAGATCCTAATAGGATCACTCATTAGGAAAGGGAACAACATGATTTCTTTCCCACCCTTGCCTACACATTGTGGACCAGCGAGTCCTAGGAACTCTACTGGTCTACTTGGTCCACACCATCTGACTCCATCAGTGCATTTCCTAGAGACTCTTCTTGAGTCCTCTTCCCTTCCTCAGGATGGGTGAATGGCCTAGCTGTACTATTTGCAATTAGATATGATTGGAAAACCTCTTTGGGTTTTAATTTCTCTTTTTATAATTTTATCTCTTCAGTGTTTGCTATTTCCCAGAGATGATGCCTAGTTGACGTAACAGGAAAAAAGGGTTTTCTAAAATTTTTCTAATGATACCAATCTTCAAAAAACAAAATCCCTCCCTGTGTTCTCACTGAGCTTCCAGAATGCTGGAAGGCAAATTTTATTCATAAATGATTTTCTCTGAAGATGATATTAAAAATTAAGATCTAAAGCCTGTGGGCTGCTCTACAGTGACAAATAAAAATGACCTTGAAGAAGAATTGCATTAGTGGGGGTCCTGGGTTCAGCTGTAGCGGTCATTTTTGTCCTCCTTAGTAGCTGGTGCAATGCTGCGTTTTCGACTTTAGTCTGAGAACAAAACTGATAACACACTGATGTTTTTAGTTGTTGCTAAGTAATGTTTACCCCGACCAAGGACTTTCTCAGTCTTATGCTCTGCCAGGGAGGAGGGAAAGCTGGGAGGAAGCAGAGACAGGACACCTGACCCAAACTAGCCAAAGGGGTATTCCATACCACAGCAGGTCATGCCCAGTATATAAACTGGGTGGAGTTACCTGGAAGGCCCAGATCACTGCTTGGGTCAGGCTGGGTATTGGTCGGTGGGTGGTGAGCAATTGTATTCTCTCCCCTTGTTATTTCCCTTATCATTATTATTGGTGGAAGCAGTAGTAGTTTTGTATTATATCTTAGTTACTGGATTGTTCTTATCTCAACCCGTGGGATTCACATTCTTTCGATTCTCCTCCCCATCCCTCCAGGAGCAGGAGGAGGAAGAAGGGAGGGAGTTCTGAGTTACTGACTGGTTCTGAGTTACCAGCTGGGCTTAAACCACAACACTGTGTGAGCCTGATCCAAAATGCTAGTAATGATGAATCCCTTTTACCATCTAGCACAAGGGTAATTTATAAGTGTTCAACTTCTGGCATAACTTGGGTCTCTGACTGAATGCTGAAAGAATATTTCTATGCTGAGAGTTGAAGTTCACAGATATATTTATCATTTCCCTATAGATTTTGAGGAGTCTAACAGAGCTATTTTTTCCTCCTATGAAGCATTTGCCTAACTTTTTTGATTGAGGGTAAGTTTTTATAAGTGCAGATGTTTGCAGACAATATATGAACTAAAATTCAACATTTAATTGTTTCAAGTTGTTCACCTTCTTCTAACAGTGTCTAGTAGTATCCCATATTAGGGTTAAACCTTCATTCTCAGAACTTAAACTTGGCTGCTAAACATAAACTTGAGCCTAATCCAAGCTCTTGCTTCAAAAATATTAGTTTATACAGCTGACTGTGCTAAGTGGGGATGGAAAGTTGTTATTGCTGAAGAAGTTCCCTACTATTTTAAAGCGACTTTACCAGCTATTTCTTTGCTGTATCTCTCACTGTCACATTGCTGGTCATAGCTAAAAATACATGGAATATTTTTTCCTTTCTTCCCAGAGCAGTAGGCAAGAGCAGTGAGATGGTTAGGGGTTTTCACAGCTGACATTCTGTATATCCATTCACATATTTGGCTAAGAACAAGGTTGAAGAAGAAACATGGGCAAAAATAATCCACAAAAATTAAGCTGAAGATAAAACAAATTAAGAATTTACTAATAAAGTTATAATAGAGCACCAAGAAGACTGTATGTTCCCCCCAAAAGAGGGAGATGCACCCACATCACCTCATGTGACAGTCATATGGCAGCTACTTTCCTCCTCCTCCTCCACTAGGGTGCAAGTTGATCTATCCTTACCCATTCTTTAGAGTTTGATCCATCTACAGCTGTTAATAGAATCATAGAATTGTTTAGGTTGGAAAAGACCTTTAAGATCATTGAGTCCAATCATTAACCCACCACTGCCAAATCCACCACTAAATCACATCCCTATACTCAAATCTTCACTTGTGCTTGATTATCCTCCCTCATGGATTTCCAGAATGCAAAGAAAGCAAAACTGAATTTAGCTGCCAGCTCAGGATTTCCTACTCTGAATATTCCAAAACACTTCCACACATTTTCTTCTACTCTATTCTCAAAATTGGTGAAGGAGGTGTAACTATCTTGCTGCATGTTAATAATGATGAAAAAAAAAGCTAGAAAGTTTTGGTCAATATTAATAATTTTTAATATTAAGACTTTCTCAAGTGGGACCTGCTTCAGTTAAGAGCTACAGCTCTACATAACAGACTGTTGGCCTGAGTCTCATTGCAGAACTGGAATTTAATCTTCAGGTTTTTAGACAAGAAAGTGCTTCCACAAAGCATCATAGAATGGTTTGGGTTGGAAGGGACCTTAAAGCTCATCTAGTTCCAACCCCCTGCCACAGGGACACCTTCCACTAGACCAGGTTGCTCAAAGCCCCGTCCAACCTGGCCTTGAACACTACCAGGGATGGGACAGCCACAGCTTCTCTGGGCAACCTGTGCCAGTGCCTCACCACCCTCACAGGGGAGAACTGCCTAATATCTAATGTAAATCCCCCCCCTTGTCCTATCTCTACATGCTCTTATAAAAAAACCCCTCTCCAGATTTCTTGCAGACCCCCTTTATGTACTGGAAGCTGCTTTAGGGTCTCCCTGTAGCCTTCTCTTCTCCAGGCTGAACAAGCCCAACTCCCTCAGCCTGTCTCCATAGGAGAGGTACTCCAGCCCTCGGATCATCTCCATGCCCCTTCTCTGGATTGGCTCTAATGGCCCACATCCTTCTTGGGTTGGGGGGCCCAGAGCTGAATGCAGTACTCGAATGAGGCAATGTGATCTCGTGCTCTTCCTATTTAATGTATCTGTCCATGACAGGCTCACCTCTCCTTTGGAGGAAGGGGTGCTTTGGTCTCTTGATGTCAGTGACTATTTGTCTGCGTACTAAGGACAGACAATGCACAGAAGCAGCTGGGAGGACAGAAGGCAAGCCCTACAGTGATTCTGCAGTAATTTTGGCATGACTGTTGGTACCACTGGAACGATAGGAATGTAATTGCCTGTAAAACCAAAAATCTATTTTTCCATCAGAAAACCTACATCCCTTATTTTACAGCTAATAATATTTCATTGCTGATAATGTCTACATCCAGTTCTGTCTATTTCCCCTTTACATCCTTAATTTAAGAAATATTTCAATGGAAAAGAGTGAGGACTTTTATAAATAATTCAGGTTAAAATTTATAAGCAACTTTAAATATATATTTTTTTAATTTTATTCCCCCAGCAGGTTTCCTTATACTAATTATCGTTGTTCATTTGGTCTTCTTGGGAGAAAATAAAAAGCTCATGAGACAACGCTGTTACAGTCCATGTGTCGTGGTTTAAGCCCAGCCAGTAACTCAGAACCACGCAGCTGCTCGCTCACACCCTCCCGCTTCTTCCCCCCCACTCCCAGAGGGATGGGAAGGAGAATCGAAAGAATGTAAATCCCATGGGTTGAGATAAGAACAGTCCAGTAACTAAGGTATAATACAAAACTACTACAACTACTACTAATAATCATAATGATAAGGGAAATAACAAGGGAGAGAATATAAAACTAAAAGGGGAAAGGAAGAACAAACAATAAGCACAAGTGATGCACAATGCAATTGCTCACCACCTGCCGAGCGATAAACAGCCTGACCCTAGCAGCCATCTGGCCTTCTGTGTGATTCCCCCCAGTTTATATACTGGGCATGACATGCTGTGGTATGGAATACCCCTTTGGCTAGTTTGGGTCAGGCGTCCTGTCTCTGCTTTCTCCCAGCTTCTTGTGCCCCTCCTCACTGGCAGAGCATGAGAGACTGAAAAGTCCTTGATCGGAGTAAGCATTACTTAGCAACGACTAAAAACATCGGTGTGTTATCAGCATTGTTCTCAGGCTAAAGTTGAAAACACAGCACTGCACCAGCTACTAAGGAGAAAAATAACTGCTACAGCTGAACCCAGGACACAGTTCAGAGTATGCTTTGGCAAAATGAGGTAGTTAATTTTACTAACATGCTTGTGAATGGATGGACAAGAAAAACTGTTCTGTATTCACTTCAGTATGTAAGTGTGTTATTGGGACATGCAAAACTAAAAAGCCAAACTCAAAGTTAGATATCATCAGGAAATTTCCTTAAGGCAAGAAAGCCATGATTAGAACTGTAATTATGTGTCATCCTAGTTTGAAAGTTTGAGTTGGTTTTTAAGGTAACAAGGTAAAAGCCAGAAAGAGCCTGAGTCTGGGTGTTAGTGTTTACACCATTTTCAGTACAAGAAATGCAACTCTTTTCTCTTCAGGGGTCAGATCCCAGAAAGTACAAAAGTGAAGGTTTCACTGCTCCCATTTAAGTCAAAGGTAAGGCTCCTCTCAATTTGGATGAAAGCATACTTAGGCCAGAGAGAAGCAGCATGAAGTAGAAGTTAGTCTGGTTTCCATGGCAGCCTAATTACGTAGAATTTGTTCCCCCTTTTCCCACATAAGGTACCTAATATTAGAAAAATAGCCTTGTGCCCCGATGAGAAAAGTAGCATTCTTGTATCTGGTAGTACAATAGAACATCCTGATCACATTGTCTATGGATAATTCACTGTATTTCTCCATTGTATGACTGGCTACATTCTTAAACAACCACTACTGCTAAAAAAGATTTCATCCCCATTTCCTCAAACTGGAATTTATCCTCCCTAACCCTTGGCTCTTGCTTCTAGTTATCAACTGACAAGATGTCCTGGGTTCAGCTATAGCAGTCATTTTTCTCCTGCTTAGTAGCTGGTGCAGTGCTGTGTTTTTTAACTTTCAGCCTGGGAACAACGCTGATAACACTGATGTTTTTAGTTGTTGCTAAGTAATGTTTATTCCAACCAAGGACTTTCTCAGTCTCATGCTTTGCCAGGGAGGAGGGGAAGCCGGGAGGAAGCAGAGACAGGACACCTGACCCAAACTAGCCAAAGGGGTATTCCATACCACAGCACGTCATGCCCAGTATATAAACCGGGGGGAGTTACCCGGAAGGCCCAGATCACTGCTCGGGTCGGGCTGGGTATCGGTCGGCGGGTGGTGAGCAATTGTATCCTCTCCCCTTGTTATTTCACTAATCGTTATTATCATTGGTGGTAGCAGTAGTGGTTTTGTGTTATACCTTAGTTGCGGGACTGCTCTTATCTCAACCCGTGGGAGTTACATTCTTCCCATTCTCCTCCCCATCCCTCCGGGAGCGGGGGGAGGAAGAAGGGGGGGGGGGGAGTGAGCGAGCGGCTGTGTGGTTCTGAGTTACCGGCTGGGCTCAAACCACGACAGTTCTTTTTGGCGCCCAACGTGGGGCTCGAAAGGTTGAGATAACGACAGATCTGACCAGAGTGTGTTTAATCATATTTGTGATAAGCATTCATTGTTACTACTCGTCACAATGGTGATTATTTGGCTCTCAGACTTGTTGCGCTTGATCTCAGAATTTCAGCATGTTGTACCTTACTTACAGCCACTATTTGCTGTTTTAGCGTTTATCGGCTGGGGGGCCTGGGCTAAGGTTCTTGTTTCACTGTACTTCATGGTAATGACTTGTAATACAATAGACTCATTGATCATGAAACTGGTCTGGTTTGTGCTTCCAGTGTGGCCATCACCACTATACATTGGGAGGTATATAATGAAATATTTTAGCAATTGCATATCTTTTTTTTTCTCCTCGGGGGGTAAACTTACGAAGGAAGCATTCTCTTTCACCCCCCGTTCCCCCACCAGCCTATTTGCAACAGCAGTTGAGAGTTCTGAAGGTTTTAGATGGCCTTTGAGTACCCTTGAAACCTGCCTGCTGATTGTGCTGGGGATCAGCATGTTGGCAAACATACGGAGTGTGTTTTACCCACGGCCATCCCGTCGTAGGAACATCCTATTTCGTTTAATGTCAAAAATTCAGCAGTATCAGGTTCGAATCTGGTCTAGGGTTAGACGACGATATAGGAGGACCACCAGGAGATTTTCCCTGAGGCTGGACAGTTATGAGTGGCAGGGTGTGTGGGATAGTATGGGCAAGTACCTAGGCCAGTGGGCCCCTCCAGTGCTTTGGAACTTCACCACTGAACAAGTGCAACATCCGGAAAAACTAGTAAAACACTTAAACGAGGTGTGCTGTCGTCCTGGTTATACCAGAGAGGGACAAATTTTGGCAACGTGCTGGGGCTTGGCCTACGCCTACAGAGCCCTGCTCAACACTATCCAGCACCTTCAAAGGGAAAAAAATGTCTCTGGATCTGATGGCAAAGCAACAGACAACGCAGCTATGCCAACTACAAGCACAGCAGCTACTCAGACCCTGACCACAACAGTCAACACAGCTACTCCAAGTACAGCAGCTACATCAACCCCAGTGACAAGCACAACAGCTACTCAAACCCCGACAGCAACAGACAATGTGGCTACTCCAAGCACCGCAGCCACACCAACCCCAGTGACAAGCACAGTAGCTACTCAAACCCCGACAGCAACAGAAAATATAGCTACTCCAAGCACCACAGCTACACCAACCCCAGTGACAAGCACAGTAGCTACTCAAACCCCGACAGCAACAGACAATGCTGCTGTTGCTCTTACTCAACTCCCAAGCACAACAGCTGCACCAACCCCAGCAATAGACATTGCAACCACTCCAATCCTAGTGGCAGACACTGCAGCCACTCCAACCACAGTGACAAACACTGCAGCTAAACCAAATGTCCAGTTTGTGACAATGTCTGTTGCCCCTGTAAGCAAAAGTAGACGAAAGGCACAAAGAGCAACCCGCGAAGCGAAGAAAGATGAAGACCCAGTGCCATTACTACATGCAACAGCACCTGAACAAGAGTTAGTACTACGTGGGTCAGAGGAAGAGGAAGAAGAAGAAGAGGTCACTTCTCGACCCCGGACCTCAACCGAACTGCGGAATATGCGAAAAGATTTCACCCGTCTTCCAGGGGAGCACATTGTCACCTGGTTGCTCCGGTGCTGGGACAATGGGGCCGACGGTCACGAACTAGAAGGTAGGGAAGCCAAGCAGCTGGGATCACTTGCTAAGGAAGGAGGAATTGACAAAGCGATTGCAAGAGAGAAGCGAGCCCTCAGTCTTTGGAGGCAGCTCCTGGCAGCTGTGAAGGAAAGGTTTCCCTACAAAGACGATATTACGAGTCGCTCAGCCAACTGGACCATGATAGAGAAAGGCATCCAGTCCCTGAGGGAATCAGCCATTCTAGAGATGATCTATCGTAGGCCGGATTCCAGGAACACATCCGTAGACCCAGATGAAGTCGAATGTACACGACCCATGTGGCGGAAACTTACACGGAGTGCGCCATCATCATATGCCCACACATTGGCATCAATGACCTGGAATGACGGAATATCACCAACAGTGGATTGCCTGATTCGTCAACTCCGAGAGTTTGAAGACAATCTCACCCCTTCCATCATTTCAGCTGTGGAAAAACTGTCCCAGGAGTTCAAACATTTGAGAGATGATTTATCCGATCTATCCAGCTCTCCATGCGTACCAACCCATGTCTCAGCTATTAACAGAAGGCGCCCTACTGCTCGAGAAAGAAAATATAGGAGGTACACGCCACGGGCCACCCTATGGTTTTACCTGCGGGATCACGGAGAAGACATGAGAAAGTGGGATGGAAAACCTACTTCAGCTCTGGAGCAACGGGTGCGTGAACTGAAGAGGAGAACAATGGTCAAGGATGATCCTCCCAGGAAAGCTGCTGCTCCAGTCTCTGGCGAGCAGTTTCCCAGATGGAGCGAAAGAGCTGATTTTACTCCAGCTCCTGTGATAAGGAATACTAATCCCTTTCTACAAGACAGAAGTGGAGAATTTTGTGATCACTATTAGAGGGGCCCTGCCTCCAGCCAGGTGGAGGAGAGGGATAATCGGGTTTACTGGACTGTGTGGATCAGATGGCCTGGCACATCAGTCCCACAGAAGTATAAGGCTCTAGTAGATACCAGTGCACAGTGTACTCTGATGCCATCAAGGTATCAAGGGGTGAAACACATTTCTATTTCTGGAGTGACAGGAGGATCCCAAGCGTTAACTATGCTGGAAGCTGAAATCAGCCTGACTGGGAGGAAGTGGCAAAAACACCCCATTGTAACTGGTCCAGGGGCTCCATGCATCCTTGGCATAGACTATCTCAGGAGAGGGTATTTCAAAGACCCAAAAGGGTATAGATGGGCTTTTGGTATCGCTGCCTTGGAGACAGAGGAAATTAAGCAGCTGTCCACCTTACCCGGTCTCTCAGAGGATCCTTCTGTTGTGGGGTTGCTGAAGGTCGAAGAACAACAAGTGCCAATTGCGACCACAACAGTGCACCGGCGGCAATATCGCACCAACCGAGACTCCTTGATTCCCATCCATAAGCTGATCCGCAGACTGGAGAGCCAAGGAGTGATCAGCAGGACCCGCTCACCCTTTAATAGCCCCATATGGCCAGTGCAAAAGTCTAATGGAGAGTGGAGATTAACAGCAGACTATCGTGGCCTGAACGAAGTCACACCACCATTGAGTGCTGCTGTACCGGACATGCTAGAACTTCAGTATGAACTGGAGTCAAAGGCAGCCAAGTGGTATGCCACAATTGACATTGCCAATGCATTTTTCTCAATCCCTTTGGCAGCAGAATGCAGGCCACAGTTTGCTTTCACTTGGAGGGGCGTCCAGTACACTTGGAACCGACTGCCCCAGGGGTGGAAACACAGCCCTACCATCTGCCATGGATTGATCCAGACTGCACTGGAACAGGGGCAAGCTCCAGAACACCTGCAATACATTGATGACATTATCGTGTGGGGTGATACAGCGGAAGAAGTTTTTGAGAAAGGGAGGAAAATAATCCAAATCCTGCTGAAGGCCGGTTTTGCCATAAAATGGAATAAGGTCAAGGGACCTGCACAGGAGATTCAATTTTTGGGAATAAAATGGCAAGATGGACGCCGCCAGATCCCCACAGACGTGATCAACAAGATAACAGCAATGTCTCCACCAACCAACAAGAAAGAAACACAAGCTTTCTTAGGTGTTGTGGGGTTCTGGAGAATGCACATCCCAAATTACAGCCTGATTGTAAGCCCTCTGTACCACGTGACCCGGAAGAAGAATGATTTCAAATGGGGCCCTGAGCAACAACAAGCCTTTGAACAAATTAAACGAGAAATAGTTCATGCAGTAGCCCTTGGACCAGTCCGGGCCGGGCCAGATGTGAAAAATGTGCTCTATACCGCAGCTGGGGAGAATGGTCCTACCTGGAGCCTCTGGCAGAAAGCTCCAGGGGAGACTCGAGGTCAACCCCTTGGCTTTTGGAGTCGGGGATATAAAGGATCCGAGGCCAGCTACACTCCCACTGAAAAAGAGATACTGGCAGCCTATGAAGGGGTTCGAGCTGCCTCAGAAGTGATTGGAACTGAAGCGCAGCTTCAACTCCTGGCACCCCGGTTGCCCTTGCTGGGCTGGATGTTCAAAGGCAGGGTCTCCTCTACACATCATGCAACTGATGCTACATGGAGTAAGTGGGCCGCACTAATTACACAACGAGCTCGAATAGGAAATCCCAGTCGTCCAGGAATTCTAGAAGTCATCATGGACTGGCCAGAGGGCAAAGATTTTGGGATGTCACCAGAAGACGAGGTGACGCGTGCTGAAGAGGCCCCACCATATAATGAACTGTCAGAGAGTGAAAAGCAATATGCCTTGTTTACTGATGGGTCCTGCTGTATTGTGGGAAAGCATCAGAGATGGAAGGCAGCTGTGTGGAGTCCCCTGGGACAAGTTGCAGAAACTGCTGAGGGAGAGGGTGAATGGAGTCAGTTTGCAGAGGTGAAAGCCATCCAGCTGGCCTTGGACATTGCTGAACGAGAAAAATGGCCAGTACTTTATCTCTCTACTGACTCATGGATGGTGGCAAATGCCCTATGGGGGTGGTTGCAGCAATGGAAGCAGAGCAACTGGCAACGCAGAAGTAAACCCATCTGGGCTGCTGCATTGTGGCAAGATATCGCTGCTCGGGTGCAGAACCTGGTGGTGAAGGTACGCCACGTAGATGCTCATGTACCCAAGAGTCGGGCCACTGAGGAACACCAGAATAACCAGCAAGTGGATAAAGTTGCTAAGATTAAAGTGGCTCAGATGGACTTGGATTGGCAACATAAGGGTGAATTATTTTTAGCCCGGTGGGCCCATGACACCTCAGGCCATCAAGGCAGAGATGCAACATATAGATGGGCTCGTGATCGAGGGGTGGACTTAACGATGGACACTATTGCCCAGGTTATTCACGAATGTGAAACATGTGCTGCAATTAAGCAAGCCAAGCGGTTAAAGCCTCTCTGGTATGGAGGCCTGGCAGATTGACTATATCACACTCCCACCAACCCGCCAGGGCAAGCGCTATGTGCTTACCATGGTGGAAGCAACCACCGGATGGCTGGAAACATACGCTGTGTCCCATGCCACTGCCCGGAACACTATCCTGGGCCTTGAGAAACAAGTCTTGTGGCGACACGGCACCCCAGAGAGAATTGAGTCAGACAATGGGACTCATTTCCGGAACAACCTCATAGACACTTGGGCCAAAGAGCATGGCATTGAGTGGGTATACCACATCCCCTACCATGCACCAGCCTCTGGGAAAATCGAACGTTACAATGGGCTGTTAAAAACTACACTGAGAGCAATGGGTGGTGGGACTTTCAAACACTGGGATACACATTTACCAAAAGCCACCTGGTTGGTCAACAGTAGGGGATCTGCCAACAGGGCTGGCCCAGCCCAATCAGAACTTTTACGTACTGTAGAGGGGGATAAAGTTCCTGTGGTGCACATAAAGAATTTGTTGGGGAAGACAGTCTGGGTTATTCCTGCTTCAGGTAAAGGCAAACCCACTCGTGGGGTTGCTTTTGCTCAGGGACCTGGATATACTTGGTGGGTAATGCGGGAAGATGGGGAAGTCCGATGTGTACCTCAAGGGGATTTGATTTTGGGGGAAAACAGCCAATGAACTCAATTGTACGCTGTTGCCTGCTCTATAACACTTTATAGCCCACCAGCTAGATATCTTCAGGTCGCCAGCCATTGACCCTGACTTCCCTCCGATCATCACCTCAACAAAGAATGAATTTTGAGGAAACCAGACGAGCTCAGCAGTGACCAGATGAGTTTGGCGGTATCATCAGCAGGCAACAACCCAACACTACGTACCGTCCCTCCTGCCCTGAAAGACTATTACAAGAGATGGAGCCTGACATCATGGACTGGATGAGTTCAGCAATTTTACAGGGATTGGTCCATGGACTAGGGAATGATATCTTTCTCTGTGTGTGGGTGTGGGTGTATATATATGTGTATATATGGGACAGGGGTGATGGTGTGCTGAGAGATGTGGGATCTGAGCATGACGTGAATGGTATGGAATAAGGGGTGGATACTGTCCTGGGTTCAGCTATAGCAGTCATTTTTCTCCTTCTTAGTAGCTGGTGCAGTGCTGTGTTTTTTAACTTTCAGCCTGGGAACAACGCTGATAACACCGATGTTTTTAGTTGTTGCTAAGTAATGTTTATTCCAACCAAGGACTTTCTCAGTCTCATGCTTTGCCAGGGAGGAGGGGAAGCCGGGCGGAAGCAGAGACAGGACACCTGACCCAAACTAGCCAAAGGGGTATTCCATACCACAGCACGTCATGCCCAGTATATAAACCGGGGGGAGTTACCCGGAAGGCCCTGATCACTGCTCGGGTCGGGCTGGGTATCGGTCGGCGGGTGGTGAGCAATTGTATCCTCTCCCCTTGTTATTTCACTAATCGTTATTATCATTGGTGGTAGCAGTAGTGGTTTTGTGTTATACCTTAGTTGCGGGACTGCTCTTATCTCAACCCGTGGGAGTTACATTCTTCCCATTCTCCTCCCCATCCCTCCGGGAGCGGGGGGAGGAAGAAGTGGGGGGGGGGAAGTGAGCGAGCGGCTGTGTGGTTCTGAGTTACCGGCTGGGCTCAAACCACGACATTTCCTTCTATCCCAAAAAAGCTCATTGGATGAATTTAAGTTTCTACCTATTAACTCATTTTATCTCTTCCTCTACTGCATTATTTTTCTGCAAACCTCTTGGGATCAGTCCTGCAAGCTTCCACGCTTCCACAGGTTCATAAAATTGTTTCCCAGAGTATTTCTACCTAATTTCAGTAATCTCTATTTCTCTTTTTTTTTTTAGATGGGATTTTTCATTTTCAACAGTAACTGAAAAATGTCATTTTCACTTGACATGGTTTTTATTGGTTTTCAGTTTGATTTCTATGCAAGGTTCAGTACTAAGCCTAAACAGAATATGCTGTACTGCATGCCCCACTCATCTCTCTGTCCTATCAGCTGCTGTATTTCCAGTTAAGGGTTACTAAAAATGGATCCAAACATACAGGTGGTGGATTTAATTATTTTACAAGTTCAAAACTATGAAATCAATCTCAATTATAAGAAAGCTTCCCTCTGCTCATTACAAAACAAGGGAAAATCCCTCATATGAAATTCCCTTCCTTTTTACAAAAGTATAAAACCACTCTAAACCACTCAGGGTGGGTATTTATTTTCTATGAATTATAAATCAGAAGTCTAAATGAACAAAAGCAGTTTCAGCTGACTGGCTGTGTTTCAGTTTCCAAAGAGGATCATTCAAATAGCAACCTGGTAAAAAGGGGCTGAGTCTTTTCCACTCTCTTCCACTAGTCTTAAGTGTCACTGTAAGCATAGGCTGCATTTATTTAAAATAATTTCCATCAGGCAGTAAAACTAACATTTCTGCTGAAATGTATAGATAGCAGTTTTACAGAAAGCTGTTGATTATATTCAACTTTAGGGTTAGCTAATGAGAAGATGCTTACTGCTTTGGGGTGGGGGGTGAAATAGGTGTTTGACTTCCTGCTGCTCAACTCAAGATGAGTTCTCACTGTTCAGTTCCCTCTTATATTGTGAATATGTAGTTGCTGGTTTCTGGCACAGTTATGCAAAGTATTTCCTACCTTGGACAAGTAAGATAGCATGTTCTTATTTGATTAAGGAATTTTGTAAGTACCAGGTGACAAAAGCAGTGTATTTTTAGTGGATACAAGGGGAAGTGATTAACAGGTACAGAATATAAACAAAACTGTTCACAGTTGTCCAGAGTGAAAGGGAACAGGAAAACTGGTATATAAACCAGTTGGCCTCTTCCCTTCACAATAGGAAGTGTATGAGACTCTCTAATTCTTACTCTTCCCTGAGGAGTGATAATTCTTGCTGGTTTGTGAAACTCTCCCATTTGAAAAGCCTGGTTCATGTATGTGTAGCTGAAAATTGACCTCTCATAAACTGAAGCTTGTTTAAAGGTACGTGGTAGAGCTGTTTCAGAAATAGGTATACTTGTGTTTTCCACCAAAACACAAGTTTTCCTTGGATACAGAAATCCCTAGGGTGTTTGGCATCTGCCATGTGAATAACAGCAAAGTCACATTTTGTTAAAATCACTTACATGATTTTGGAGGATAATTCTTCCTTTCTACTAGCTTAGGTGTGTAGGATACAGTTAAACAGTTGCAAAGGGATTGATTTAGTTTGTCCTGAGAAGTTATCATCCATCAGCTGATGTGCACCATGACTACTCTAAACTACCCTACTGCAAAGCAGAATGGCTAGCTTAACCTTGCCAGCTTTTCTTGGCAGTTAGGATAGGCAAAGTATTTATGTTGTTCCAGATGACAGGCAGAATCTTTGAAGACAAAGCGTGAACAAGCCTGTAGAGGTTTAGCACCAACATGGGCATTTCAACTACAGAGGAGATTACTCGGTCATTTAAAAATTTGTATTAGTATATGGCCCCAGTAAATTCATGTTTCCATGCTTCTTGGTGGTTTGCTTGTTGGTGTTTTATAGCTGTAGAGAGCAATATAGAGCAATAATACTTTTTTCTTGCTGAATTTCATTTTTTAACAAAGCAGATATGAAACGAGTGCTAATGCAACTGCCTTCACTTCTTATGATGCTTATTCATCATCTGACATGCCATGGGGACAATTTAGGAGTAACTAGGGAAAGCCTTTAGTGAACAGTTTATCACTTGGTTTATCAGATAAAACCAAAAGGTTATTTAACTGCAATATTGAATAAACTTTATTGGATTTTATACAGTTTATAGAACAATAAAACTCGAGCTCTAATTACCAGTTACTGTTGAATTCCTCTGTGTCCCATAAATTTACAGTGGGTACAAAGTTGCTAAAAAGCTTCCCAGACAAATCTGTAGCTCTTTAATGTATTTTTTTATTAAAGCAAATGTCTTCATTTCCCACTTTTACTGGACTATGGAGCATAAGAGTATTTTTTTAAGCATTTGATCTTGTGTCGTGGTTTGAGCCCAGCCGGTAACTCAGAACCACACAGCCGCTCGCTCACTTCCCCCCCCCCCACTTCTTCCTCCCCCCGCTCCCGGAGGGATGGGGAGGAGAATGGGAAGAATGTAACTCCCACGGGTTGAGATAAGAGCAGTCCCGCAACTAAGGTATAATTCAAAACCACTACTGCTACCACCAATGATAATAACGATTAGTGAAATAACAAGGGGAGAGGATACAATTGCTCACCACCCGCCGACCGATACCCAACCCGACCCAGCTGGATGGCTTTCACCTCTGCAAATTGACTTGATTCACCCTCTCCCTCAGCAGTTTCTGCAACTTGTCGCAGGGGACTCCACACAGCTGCCTTCCATCTCCGATGCTTTCCCACAATACAGCAGGACCCATCAGTAAACAAGGCATATTGCTTTTCACTCTCTGACAGTTCATTATATGGTGGGGCCTCTTCAGCACGCGTCACCTCCTCTTCTGGTGACATCCCAAAATCTTTGCCCTCTGGCCAGTCCATGATGACTTCTAGAATTCCTGGACGACTGGGATTTCCTATTCGAGCTCATTGTGTAATTAGTGCGGCCCACTTACTCCATGTAGCATCAGTTGCATGATGTGTAGAGGAGACCCTGCCTTTGAACATCCAGCCCAGCACAGGCAACCGGGGTGCCAGGAGTTGAAGCTGCGCTTCAGTTCCAATCACTTCTGAGGCAGCTCGAACCCCTTCATAGGCTGCCAGTATCTCTTTTTCAGTGGGAGTGTAGCTGGCCTCGGATCCTTTATATCCCCGACTCCAAAAGCCAAGGGGTCAACCTCGAGTCTCCCCTGGAGCTTTCTGCCAGAGGCTCCAGGTAGGACCATTCTCCCCAGCTGCGGTATAGAGCACATTTTTCACATCTGGCCCGGCCCGGACTGGTCCAAGGGCTACTGCATGAACTATTTCTCGTTTAATTTGTTCAAAGGCTTGTTGTTGCTCAGGGCCCCATTTGAAATCATTCTTCTTCCGGGTCACGTGGTAGAGAGGGCTTACAATCAGGCTGTAATTTGGGATGTGCATTCTCCAGAACCCCACAACACCTAAGAAAGCTTGTGTTTCTTTCTTGTTAGTTGGTGGAGACATTGCTGTTGTCTTGTTGATCACGTCTGTGGGGATCTGGCGGCGTCCATCTTGCCATTTTATTCCCAAAAATTGAATCTCCTGTGCAGGTCCCTTGACCTTATTCCATTTTATGGCAAAACCGGCCTTCAGCAGGATTTGGATTATCTTCCTCCCTTTCTCAAAAACTTCTTCCGCTGTATCACCCCACACGATGATGTCATCAATGTATTGCAGGTGTTCTGGAGCTTGCCCCTGTTCCAGTGCAGTCTGGATCAATCCATGGCAGATGGTAGGGCTGTGTTTCCACCCCTGGGGCAGTCGGTTCCAAGTGTACTGGACGCCCCTCCAAGTGAAAGCAAACTGTGGCCTGCATTCTGCTGCCAAAGGGATTGAGAAAAATGCATTGGCAATGTCAATTGTGGCATACCACTTGGCTGCCTTTGACTCCAGTTCATACTGAAGTTCTAACATGTCCGGTACGGCAGCACTCAATGGTGGTGTGACTTCATTCAGGCCACGATAGTCTACTGTTAATCTCCACTCTCCATTAGACTTTTGCACTGGCCATATGGGGCTATTAAAGGGTGAGCGGGTCCTGCTGATCACTCCTTGGCTCTCCAGTCTGCGGATCAGCTTATGGATGGGAATCAAGGAGTCTCGGTTGGTGCGATATTGCCGCCGGTGCACTGTTGTGGTCGCAATTGGCACTTGTTGTTCTTCGACCTTCAGCAACCCCACAACAGAAGGATCCTCTGAGAGACCAGGCAAGGTGGACAGCTGCTTAATTTCCTCTGTCTCCAAGGCAGGAATACCAAAAGCCCATCTATACCCTTTTGGGTCTTTGAAGTACCCTCTCCTGAGATAGTCTATGCCAAGGATGCATGGAGCCCCTGGACCAGTTACAATGGGGTGCTTTTGCCACTTCCTCCCAGTCAGGCTGATTTCAGCTTCCAGCATAGTTAACGCTTGGGATCCTCCTGTCACTCCAGAAATAGAAATGTGTTTCACCCCTTGATACCTTGATGGCATCAGAGTACACTGTGCACCGGTATCTACTAGAGCCTTATACTTCTGTGGGACTGATGTGCCAGGCCATCTGATCCACACAGTCCAGTAAACCCAATTATCCCTCTCCTCCACCTGGCTGGAGGCAGGGCCCCTCTAATAGTGATCACAAAATTCTCCACTTCTGTCTTGTAGAAAGGGATTAGTATTCCTTATCACAGGAGCTGGAGTAAAATCAGCTCTTTCGCTCCATCTGGGAAACTGCTCGCCAGAGACTGGAGCAGCAGCTTTCCTGGGAGGATCATCCTTGACCATTGTTCTCCTCTTCAGTTCACGCACCCGTTGCTCCAGAGCTGAAGTAGGTTTTCCATCCCACTTTCTCATGTCTTCTCCGTGATCCCGCAGGTAAAACCATAGGGTGGCCCGTGGAGTGTACCTCCTATATTTTCTTTCTCGAGCAGTAGGGCGCCTTCTGTTAATAGCTGAGACATGGGTTGGTAAGCGTGGGGAGCTGGATAGATCGGATAAATCATCTCTCAAATGTTTGAACTCCTGGGACAGTTTTTCCACAGCTGAAATGATGGAAGGGGTGAGATTGTCTTCGAACTCTCGGAGTTGACGAATCAGGTAATCCACTGTTGGTGATATTCCGTCATTCCAGGTCATTGATGCCAATGTGTGGGCGTATGATGATGGCGCACTCCGTGCAAGTTTCCGCCACATGGGTCGTGTACATTCGACTTCATCTGGATCTACGGATGTGTTCCTGGAATCCGGCCTACGGTAGATCATCTCTATAATGGCTGATTCCCTCAGGGACTGGATGCCTTTCTCTATCGTGGTCCAGTTGGCTGAGCGATTCGTAATATCGTCTTTGTAGGGAAACCTTTCCTTCACAGCTGCCAGGAGCCGCCTCCAAAGACTGAGGGCTCGCTTCTCTCTTGCAATCGCTTTGTCAATTCCTCCTTCCTTAGCAAGTGATCCCAGCTGCTTGGCTTCCCTACCTTCTAGTTCGTGACCGTCGGCCCCATTGTCCCAGCACCGGAGCAACCAGGTGACAATGTGCTCCCCTGGAAGACAGGTATAATCTTTTCGCATATTCCGCAGTTCGGTTGAGGACCGGGGTCGAGAAGTGACCTCTTCTTCTTCTTCCTCTTCCTCTGACCCACGTAGTAGTAACTCTTGTTCAGATGCTGTTGCATGTAGTAATGGCATTGGGTCTTCATCTTTCTTCGCTTCGCGGGTTGCTCTTTGTGCCTCTCGTCTGCTTTTGCTTACAGGGGCAACAGACATTGTCACAAACTGGACATTTGGTTTAGCTGCAGTGTTTGTCACTGTGGTTGGAGTGGCTGCAGTGTCTGCCACTAGGATTGGAGTGGTTGCAATGTCTATTGCTGGGGTTGGTGCAGCTGTTGTGCTTGGGAGTTGAGTAAGAGCAACAGCAGCATTGTCTGTTGCTGTCGGGGTTTGAGTAGCTACTGTGCTTGTCACTGGGGTTGGTGTGGCTGCGGTGCTTGGAGTAGCCACATTGTCTGTTGCTGTCGGGGTTTGAGTAGCTGTTGTGCTTGTCACTGGGGTTGATGTAGCTGCTGTACTTGGAGTAGCTGTGTTGTCTGTTGTGGTCAGGGTCTGAGTAGCTGGTGTGCTTGTAGTTGGCATAGCTGCGTTGTCTGTTGCTTTGCCATCAGATCCAGAGACATTTTTTTCCCTTTGAAGGTGCTGGATAGTGTTGAGCAGGGCTCTGTAGGCATAGGCCAAGCCCCAGCACGTTGCCAAGATTTGTCCCTCTCTGGTATAACCAGGACGACAGCACACCTCGTTTAAGTGTTTTACTAGTTTTTCCGGATGTTGCACTTGTTCAGTGGTGAAGTTCCAAAGCACTGGAGGGGCCCACTGGCCTAGGTACTTGCCCATACTATCCCACACACCCTGCTACTCATAACTGTCCAGCCTCAGGGAAAATCTCCTGGTGGTCCTCCTATATCGTCGTCTAACCCTAGACCAGATTTGAACCTGATACTGCTGAATTTTTGAGATTAAACGAAATAGGATGTTCCTACGACGGGATGGCTGTGGGTAAAACACACTCCGTATGTTTGCCAACATGCTGATCCCCAGCACAATCAGCAGGCAGGTTTCAAGGGTACTCAAAGGCCATCCAAAACCTTCAGAACTCTCAACTGCTGTTGCAAATAGGCTGGTGGGGGAACGGGGGGTGAAAGAGAATGCTTCCTTCGTAAGTTTACCCCCCGAGGAGAAAAAAAAAGATATGCAATTGCTAAAATATTTCATTATATACCTCCCAATGTATAGTGGTGATGGCCACGCTGGAAGCACAAACCAGACCAGTTTCATGATCAATGAGTCTATTGTATTACAAGTCATTACCATGAAGTACAGTGAAACAAGAACCTTAGCCCAGGCCCCCCAGCCGATAAACACTAAAACAGCAAATAGTGGCTGTAAGTAAGGTACAACATGCTGAAATTCTGAGATCAAGCGCAACAATTCTGAGAGCCAAATAATCACCATTGTGATGAGTAGTAACAATGAATGCTTATCACAAATATGATTAAACACACTCTGGTCAGATCTGTCGTTATCTCAACCTTTCGAGCCCCACGTTGGGCGCCAAAAAGAACTGTCGTGGTTTGAGCCCAGCCGGTAACTCAGAACCACACAGCCGCTCGCTCACTTCCCCCCCCCCCCCTTCTTCCTCCCCCCGCTCCCGGAGGGATGGGGAGGAGAATGGGAAGAATGTAACTCCCACGGGTTGAGATAAGAGCAGTCCCGCAACTAAGGTATAACACAAAACCACTACTGCTACCACCAATGATAATAACGATTAGTGAAATAACAAGGGGAGAGGATACAATTGCTCACCACCCGCCGACCGATACCCAGCCCGACCCGAGCAGTGATCTGGGCCTTCCGGGTAACTCCCCCCGGTTTATATACTGGGCATGACGTGCTGTGGTATGGAATACCCCTTTGGCTAGTTTGGGTCAGGTGTCCTGTCTCTGCTTCCGCCCGGCTTCCCCTCCTCCCTGGCAAAGCATGAGACTGAGAAAGTCCTTGGTTGGAATAAACATTACTTAGCAACAACTAAAAACATCGGTGTTATCAGCGTTGTTCCCAGGCTGAAAGTTAAAAAACACAGCACTGCACCAGCTACTAAGCAGGAGAAAAATGACTGCTATAGCTGAACCCAGGACAAAGGAACTAACACCTTGAATAAAAACGTTCCACAAAGCAGACACAAGCTTGAAAACTTTAATGAGATTTACACTTTACTTACTGAGAAAAGGAATAAGTTTAAATTAGAGAGCATTCAGAGCAAGAACACCCCACCCCCGCCCCCCCCATCCAGGGTTTCTTAGCCTTTGAAAAGCAACCTATAATTTCTGTCTCTTTTAATGACTTGAGGACAGTTTTAACTTGTTTCTAGCACATATTTCTGCCAAATATGAGTTATATGTTCAGGAGAATGCAGAAGATATTAGCATCTTTTCATGACACAGGATTCTGAATATGCTAGATGTCAGGCAATTAGTCCATCTGATTAGCTTCCTTCAAAAGTTTATTTAAGCTTGTTCCAGGAAAATTATGTATTTCCCAGGAAAATTATCACTAAGGTGCTTAGTCAACAGTTCGAATGCAGTTGCATAAAACTTGCCCTAACAGATATTCAGGGATTCCCTTTTTCTTACAAGTATTCATTTCCTTACAATGGTAAAATCTACAAATGAACTGAATCTCTCACTGATATTTGGCACATATTTTACATAGAGCCCTCTGGAGAACACTGTTTTGTTTAGATAGAATCTGAGAAGTATCCTCAGGAGCTATTCAGGTCCACTGTTCCTTGCAGACTTGCAAGGATTTCTTTCCTTGCAAGGAGAATCAGTGCAAGGATATTAGTGTGTTTAGTTGTGGAAAATAGCCGTTATTATTAAATTTCACAGGTTGGATTGTTGCAATGAACAACAATCTCTAACTTATCATAAAAGATCAAAAAAAGACTGTGTGATAGATAAGAGGTTAGTAGCAGGTAAGAAGCAAGTTAGGTCTTTATCATTTCCAAAACAAGATCCTTTCTACGCATAATGTAAAGGACTGTACCACAGGTCCTTAACTAATGAATCTGATGAAACAGAGATGATATTGTCCAATGATAGATATTTTCATGGGTCTAGACTCAAGTAAAGCACACTGACAACATTTGCTTTGGGCAGCCAGGTGTTGTTTATCCAAATGTAATAGAAGTCACGTAAACTGCTTTACCAATGTGCCTCTAGGACATTAGCATTCTACTGAATGCCATTAAGATGAAGTTTCTATTTTTAGCAGTCCAGAAAGCATATTCTGCCAGAATTGCCTTAATATTCAAGCAGTCAGGGAAGCTGAAATTGCATTTGTTAAAATCTAAAGCCTGACAGTACAAATGTCAGATGCTTATAGCGACATGCTGATGATTCTGACAAGTCCTCTCAATCTCCCGTACATAATTTTTGCTTTCATGGTGGAAATGTGTAATACTTACTCAGACCGAGAAATAACACTAGCTAAAAAGGGGCCAAATGAGACAAGTTTCCAGTCCAAAAGCAGTTTAAAAATGAGCAATGAATGATTAAATAAATGAAACAAAAATGAGAATAGAGCCACTAGTGTACAAGGAATGTAAGCATGAAGTATATTTTTAAAATTTTTTCCATCCCCAGAATGGTGCAACACCTTAAATAAGGCAAATGTTTGCTCTGGAACTGAAACAGAGGCTTGTAAGCACCATGTTGATCTTTTCAATTGATGTACAAATGCATCTATATTGACAAAGTTCTGTTAGTCTAATCTGCTCAGTAAACCAGCGATGAGCCATCAGTATCCAATTTGTGGAGATATGAATATATGACTAGGTGTACACATGGATACACATTTCCATTTTGCATGTACCTACAAAAATACACATATTCATGTTCCCATTTCACAAAGATATGACTAGTTAGCCTAGTAAGTACACTCAAGTTGAAATCTGTGATAAGAAAATGCATTCACAACTCCTCTGGCAAACGTATCGCCTCCAAGTTTAAATGAAAAGTCAGGTTATTCAAGTATACCCTAATCTTTTGGATTGCTACCTATTTAGATCAATGGTTTCTTTTTTTGTTTGTGCAGTTGGGAACCCAACAAGGCTTACAACCTCAATTGAGGCATTTGCATATGAAACTAATATAAAAATATTTCTACTACTTCTAATCCTAGTACTTAGCAGGCAAGGTTAGTGTAATAATGGTAAAACAAAGGTTAAACCTGGGAAATTTTCTTCTTGTTTGTATACAACAGAGATAACATTCAGGCTTTGATACATAGTGTCACATGCAAGTAAAAGGCAACAATTTTAAATGGAAATGCTATACATTTAAATAATTTTATTCTTGTAATCAGTTAGGGAAAGAAAACGAGAAATCTCCTTATGAAGTACCTGCTTCAAGAGGCAAAATGTTCTCTTGGAAGCTTTCTCCTCATTTTCAAAATTACTGTTCAGTTCCTTCCACCTCTAGAAATATCACTAATTACATATTTCAGTCCTAAAATGCACAATTGCCCTGAAGATGTGTAGCCATACAGACTGCTAGTAAACACAGCAATTACATTGCTATCCAATCCATCCATCTATTCTGCATATATATGCACTCTAACATTTTTATTTAATGTCATTATTTCCTTGAAAGCTACAGATTTCATACATTTCATGAGAATGTATTTTCTCTCTGAATTGTTTAGTAATAATTTGTATAGTTGTAATACCCCATCTTGCTTCCCCCCCCGGAAGCAGGTGGGGAAAAGAACAGCCATATTAGGTCAAATAATACATTCACTGAGACAAATAACCTGGGAAAATTACAATAGGGCTGCATGTAGAGAGATCGCTGAAGTATATTCTCCAACACCAAGGAATTTGCAAGACTTCATATATGTTTGACTCTATGATCTAAAGGGTCTTTTCCAACCTCTATGATTTCTTTACCAAAAGTACCTGGGACTCCTATTCCACCCATTTAACAAAACTTTAGGTAATTTCATTGCCTCCTACTTGCTGCAGGAAAACAGCATGCACCAAGACCACTGCCACTGCTTAGCTGCAGTGTGGTAGCTGTTATTCTGCTGCTACTTATGTGAGCCATAACACTGTCAGAAGGGCTTCATACAGTGAGAAAGAGATTAAGGACCTAAGTCTAAGGTTACCCTTGCACAAATGACTTGAGGTACTAAGCACTGAGTTAGAAGGAGCATAAGGATTGAAGGTATAATTTACCCTGTAGAACCCCATCATATAACATTAGATCTTGCTCTTTGGTAAAATGAAAAAGCTTCTTTTAATTCACACATAGACTGGTTTCCTGAAGAACTGAAGCTTATGAATCTATGCACTTATGTATTTATATATAGTTACTTGCGCATCTGTCAGTCTCAAAACAAAGCTTTTATCTGGTGGACAATTTCACATGATTTGCAGGGCTGTTACAGAAAAGTAATACTGTTCCTAAGTTAAATTTATGAGGCATGTGTCCAATAGAATAAAAAACATGTAATCCCTGGACACCAGACTGTTCAAACACCATGTATACGGCTTCAGATCAGCTACAGCACATACTGTGTGTAACTCAGCCAGCTGGCCAAAGACAGACAGGTGGAAAACATGGGACAATAGATTGTACTGCAATGAAAAGCTAATGAAGGGTAGCAGAGAACCCTAGAAAACATGAGAAGGATCTGGGGAATTGCAGTGAAGGTTATGGGAATGTAGGAGAGCTGAAGATATGGTGAGATGAGGAGGCTTTGTGTTTATAAACTGATGCCTTTCAGGCCTCCCCAACTGCAATTCAGCACATGCCCTGCAGGTTTCATGAAAATAGATAGCAGAAAAGTAGAGAAAGGACAGATGACTGCCATTTTTTTGGGGTTTATTGTTTTGGGTATTTTTTTTCCTTCCCTTTTTAGTTTTATATTCTCTCCCCTTGTTATTTCCCTTATCATTATTATTAGTAGTAGTGGTTTTGTATTATACCTTAGTTAATGGACTGTTCTTATCTCAACCTCTGGGATTCACATTCTTTTGATTCTCCTCCCCATCCCACCGGGGGGGGGGGAAGCAGGGGAGCGACTGAGTGGCTGTGTGGTTCTGAGTTACCGGCTGGGCTTAAGCCATGAAGGAAAGGTGTCCTGCTAGGGAAAGCATCAGAGATGGAAGGCAGCTGTATGGAGTCCCCTGGGACAAGTTGCAGAAACTGCTGAAGGAGAGGGTGAATCGAGTCAGTTTGCAGAGGTGAAAGCCATCCAGCTGGCCTTGGACATTGCTGAACGAGAAAAATGGCCAGTACTTTATACTGACGTGGATGGTGGCAAATGCCCTGTGGGGGTGGTTGCAGCAATGGAAGCAGAGCAACTGGCAACGCAGAAGTAAAACCATCTGGGGTGCTGCACTGTGGCAAGATATAGCTGCCCGGGTGCAGAACCTGGTGGTGAAGGTACGCCATGTAGATGCTCATGTATCCAAGAGTCAGGCCACTGAGGAACACCAGAATAACCAACAGGTGGATAAAACTGCTAAGATTGAAGTGGCTCAGATGTATTTTGATTGGCAACATAAGGGTGAATTATTTTTAGCCCAGTGGGCCCATGACACCTCAGGCCATCAAGGCAGAGATGCAACATATAGATGGGCTCGTGATCAAGGGGTGGACTTAACAATGGACACTATTGCCCAGGTTATTCACAAATGTGAAATGTGCTGCAATTAAGCAAGCCAAGTGGTTAAAACCTCTCTGGTATGGAGGACGATGGCTGAAGTACAAATATGGGTTTAAACCACAACGAAAGGAAATACCAGCAATAAAAAAGTAAGCAGTCAAAAACAAATAATCAGACATCAAATTACAGTTAGTCGATCCCCAGTGTAAAATCAGATTTACCCAATTGATTTTCTTATCAATTCAGTTTGTTTCTTTCCTGTTAATCTTATTGTGAATAGAAAACATTTACTGGTTAAATGTGAAGGTTCAAAACTCAGTAAACTTTAAATTGTAATCAGCAAAAGCTCCAATTCACCCATTGCATTTTATAAATATAGCAGTTTAAATTTGTTATTTGGAATGTTATTCAGAATGTTATTCAAATGGGAAAGGAAAGAAGGAATTTGAAAATCAATGTAAATAGGCAGATGAAAAATTTAAAAATAGTATGTTAGAAATGTATGAGCCTTGATTAAAAAAAAAAAGCCATCTCCTCAAAATGCATCACAAACTAATTAGATGAAGGTATATGTGCAGCAAATAATTTGATCTACTCTTTAAGTTTCCCAAACCAAGGCAAAGAGTTTACCCACATCTCTTAGTCATTAGGATGGAGAGATATTGTTTTGTCAACCCATTTACAAAAATAAAAAGATTAATTTTGGTTCAGATTTTAGAACAAAGATGGGGATGATAACAAGCAAGGGCTAGCTAATGTCATCAGGATCTGCGAGTACAGGATCAGATCTCCAAAGGGTGTGACAGAAGCCACTCACAATTTGTGCCTCAACTTTTCTGCCTGTTGGCTCTGAATTCCCCCCACATAGGTGGGAGTTCCCCCTCTAAGTCACAGGGTAGCCTGGCAGCCTTCCTCATTCCATCCCACCCACAGATCCTCTCAAAGGGAACACTCCCTGAGCAGCTTCCTTTACCAAGCACACTTACTACAGTTTTTCTGTCAACACACTGTGCCTTTGTGGGTGTAAGGCCTCACACAGGAAATGCTCTGTTGTGTGTTTGCTTGAAGTTGTTCAGAAGTCCTTGCATGGCCCTCACGGATTGTGTAAACTTACAGACCATAGCTATGGTTAAACTTTCCATATGGTGGAGGAAAGGAGTACACATTAAAAAATCCTAGGTTCTTAACTTCAAAAGGTGATGCCTAATATCCACACACAAGAGCTTCTTGGCTCTCACTGGGAATATGTGTCAGTGGAAACTCGCATTTTGTACTTTATGCTTCCCTATGCAGCACACTGGGTGGCCTCATTTCAGACCACATCACTTCAGTCCCAGGAGCTGGTGGAATTAACAGAATGCCCTTGCCATCTTAGCAGAGATGACAGAAACTAAGGAGCTGCAGGACTGTGACAGAGGCAGCTGGGTGCAGTACGCAGGCTGTGCTGTCCTTACTCAGCAGTGATACAGGAACTCTTGATCTCTAGAGTCCTCCTTACAACAACTTTAGCCAACAGTCAATGTTTACTGTGTAAAAAAACATTAGTCAAATTTTGGATGCTCCAGGTCTTTGGTCAAGATGCTTCTAAGCAGTATTCCAGAAATAGCACTAGCTTTTATTTACTGTGTAGCAGTCCACATTAATTTGACAAGTGCCATTACATAACAGCAATTAACTACATTATTTCTTCATTACTAGCTGTGAGCATAGACTGTTTCCACAATGTGCTGAAATGTATTCAGTAGCTCTGAAGGGAAGATAAATGAGGACAAGCAGAGTGCCTAGATTAATAACAAATGATAAATCCAGGCCCCTTCATTGTAGTCAAATTAAATATTCTGTTGTAGGCCTTGACCTAATTCCAGCTACTCATTATTTTTCTTGTAGTCTTTAATTAAACAGATTTTTTTTAAATATCTGGGTGTGCCATGTGAATAGGCTACACACTTCCTTTAGACATATGTACCTTCAGAAATTATTCTTGCAAGCTATGGGTAATTTCAGATGGCTTCAAAAGTTGCCACTAATTTTGCTGGAACCAGAATTTAATTCTCTATCTAAAAAGAAAAACTCATGTTAAGAACAGTGACCTTGGTTTTACTATTACAAGCTATATCTGTTTGCAAACAACTCCAAATATTACTCTCAGGACAGGATTCTTAGTTTTAATCTTAAAAAACAAACAAACAAAAAACAACCTTCCTTTGCTTCCTTTTTAATTTTTTTTTTGTTGTTATTCCTACATTTTATTATACTCAGGTGTCCAGAAGACATGTGTAAGCTAGTGTGTTGTATACTATGCTAACATATATACTATATGTACTATACTGATTCATTGGAATTGTACTACCTTTCAAGCACTTGTAAATAGCAGCCAACACTGTATTGAATCACTTAGAAGTATTTAATTAATTTAATCTGGTCTGGTTTTGCAGCCTTAAAATCTCTTGAATTTATTTTTTTAGAACTCTTTCATATCTCTCTACATCTTCCCTGTAAAAACTGACCTCACTGTCCCTAGGATTCAGCCTCCTGTATTAGAAAAGTCTCCTGTGTCTCCTATCTCATAGCTTCAAAAGCAACCCTAAACTACACTGACCTATTTTACCACTGTATCATTGTCAGAGAGGAGATTTGCCAGATGTCTTAGATGTTTCATTATTCCCTCAAGGAATCTGACCTATCCTGGAATAAAACTGAGATTGCACAGGAAGGATCAAATTGAGTTTTTGGGGACAATGAATTTACTGGGTGGCATGGTTTAAGCCCAGCCAGTAACTCAGAACCACGCAGCCTCTCGCTCACTCCCTGCCTTCTTCCCTCCCCCCCACTCCTGGAGGGATGGGGAGGAGAATCGAAAGAATGTAAAACCCACAGGTTGAGATAAGAACAGTCCAATAACTAAGGTACCATACAAAACTACTACTACCACCACTAATAATAATAACACTAAGGGAAATAATAAGGGGAGAGAATATAAAACTAAAAGGGGAAAGGGAAAAAAAACCCAATAAACACAAGTGATGCACAATGCACAATCAGCCCTGATTATCTTCTCTTCCATATCACAGTTTATTTCTCTTGTGTAGCCCATATCTTTTGGCTTTGACTGGTCCCCCAGCTGATTTTATGTTCAGAAGGAATTCCTTTCTCTTCTTTGGCCCTGACCATCACAGCCATGTGCACCTTGCAAGCCACCACTGCCACCTGATCACTCTTGTTGCTCTGCTTTGCTGCGCTTGCTGACTCCACATGTACTGAGGAGCTCAGGGAAAAAACAATTCTACAGCTAAAGCCAGGATACAAAGATGTTTCAAACTATCAAAACATAACTTACTGCTCTGTTGTTTGTCAATATTAATTCCTCAGTTCAACTCAAAAGAAATAATGATGTGTACAGAAATAAGAGAAAGTGCATTTTTCATCCTCCCTACCATCTGTAAGCTTCTATGGGTATGTAACTTTTTTTTACTGATCTGAGTTAATAACAGAAGATACACAGATAAGGTAAGTGACAGGACAGGCTTGAAGGCAGAATAACCTGATCTTTCTCCAAGATGGCAACTCTAGCAAAGCTTTTAGCATAGGGCCTGACAACAAAGGGAAGCTTACCCTAATTATTCTTCTTTCATACAAGTTATTAATATGACACCCAATACAATTTACCCATCTAATATAATGATAAACAAAAAATCAGTTCATAGGTGTCGTGGTTTGAGCCCAGCCGGTAACTCAGAACCACACAGCCGCTCGCTCACTCCCCCCCCCACCCCTTCTTCCTCCCCCCGCTCCCGGAGGGATGGGGAGGAGAATGGGAAGAATGTAACTCCCACGGGTTGAGATAAGAGCAGTCCCGCAACTAAGGTATAATACAAAACCACTACTGCTACCACCAATGATAATAACGATTAGTGAATTAACAAGGGGAGAGGATACAATTGCTCACCACCCGCCGACCGATACCCAGCCCGACCCGAGCAGTGATCAGGCCTTCCAGGTAACTCCCCCCGGTTTATATACTGGGCATGACGTGCTGTGGTATGGAATACCCCTTTGGCTAGTTTGGGTCAGGTGTCCTGTCTCTGCTTCCTCCCGGCTTCCCCTCCTCCCTGGCAAAGCATGAGACTGAGAAAGTCCTTGGTTGGAATAAACATTACTTAGCAACAACTAAAAACATCAGTGTTATCAGCGTTGTTCCCAGGCTGAAAGTTAAAAAACACAGCACTGCACCAGCTACTAAGAGGAGAAAAATGACTGCTATAGCTGAACCCAGGACAGTATCCACCCCTTATTCCATACCATTCACGTCATGCTCAGATCCCACATCTCTCAGCACACCATCACCCCTGTCCCATATATATACACACATATATATACACCCACACCCACACACAGAGAAAGATATCATTCCCTAGTCCATGGACCAATCCCTGTAAAATTGCTGAACTCATCCAGTCCATGATGTCAGGCTCCATCTCTTGTAATAGTCTTTCAGGGCAGGAGGGACGGTACGTAGTGTTGGGTTGTTGCCTGCTGATGATACCGCCAAACTCGTCTGGTCACTGCTGAGCTCGTCTGGTTTCCTCAAAATTCATTCTTTGTTGAGGTGATGATCGGAGGGAAGTCAGGGTCAATGGCTGGCAACCTGAAGATATCTAGCTGGTGGGCTATAAAAGTGTTATAGGGCAGGCAACAGCGTACAATTGAGTTCATTGGCTGTTTTCCCCCAAAATCAAATCCCCTTGAGGTACACATCGGACTTCCCCATCTTCCCGCATTACCCACCAAGTATATCCAGGTCCCTGAGCAAAAGCAACCCCACGAGTGGGTTTGCCTTTACCTGAAGCAGGAATAACCCAGACTGTCTTCCCCAACAAATTCTTTATGTGCACCACAGGAACTTTATCCCCCTCTACGGTACGTAAAAGTTCTGATTGGGCTGGGCCAGCCCTGTTGGCAGATCCCCTACTGTTGACCAACCAGGTGGCTTTTGGTAAATGTGTATCCCAGTGTTTGAAAGTCCCACCACCCATTGCTCTCAGTGTAGTTTTTAACAGCCCATTGTACCGTTCGATTTTCCCAGAGGCTGGTGCATGGTAGGGGATGTGATATACCCACTCAATGCCATGCTCGTTGGCCCAAGTGTCTATGAGGTTGTTCCGGAAATGAGTCCCATTGTCTGACTCAATTCTCTCTGGAGTGCTGTGTGGCCACAAGACTTGTTTCTCAAGGCCCAGGATAGTGTTCCGGGCAGTGGCATGGGACACAGCGTATGTTTCCAGCCAGCCGGTGGTTGCTTCCACCATGGTAAGCACATAGCGCTTGCCTTGGCAGGTTGGTGGGAGTGTGATATAGTCAATCTGCCAGGCCTCCCCATACTTGTACTTCAGCCATCGTCCTCCATACCAGAGAGGCTTTAACTGCTTGGCTTGCTTAATTGCAGCACATGTTTCACATTCGTGAATAACCTGGGCAATAGTGTCTATCGTTAAGTCCACCCCTCGATCACGAGCCCATCTATATGTTGCATCTCTGCCTTGATGGCCTGAGGTGTCATGGGCCCACCGGGCTAAAAATAATTCACCCTTATGTTGCCAATCCAAGTCCATTTGAGCCACTTTAATCTTAGCAGCTTTATCCACTTGCTGGTTGTTCTGGTGTTCCTCAGTGGCCCGACTCTTGGGTACATGAGCATCTACGTGGCGTACCTTCACCACCAGGTTCTGCACCCGAGCAGCGATATCTTGCCACAATGCAGCAGCCCAGATGGGTTTACTTCTGCGTTGCCAGTTGCTCTGCTTCCATTGCTGCAACCACCCCCACAGGGCATTTGCCACCATCCATGAGTCAGTAGAGAGGTAAAGTACTGGCCATTTTTCTCGTTCAGCAATGTCCAAGGCCAGCTGGATGGCTTTCACCTCTGCAAACTGACTCCATTCACCCTCTCCCTCAGCAGTTTCTGCAACTTGTCGCAGGGGACTCCACACAGCTGCCTTCCATCTCTGATGCTTTCCCACAATACAGCAGGACCCATCAGTAAACAAGGCATATTGCTTTTCACTCTCTGACAGTTCATTATATGGTGGGGCCTCTTCAGCACGCGTCACCTCCTCTTCTGGTGACATCCCAAAATCTTTGCCCTCTGGCCAGTCCATGATGACTTCTAGAATTCCTGGACGACTGGGATTTCCTATTCGAGCTCGTTGTGTAATTAGTGCGGCCCACTTACTCCATGTAGCATCCGTTGCATGATGTGTAGAGGAGACCCTGCCTTTGAACATCCAGCCCAGCACAGGCAACCGGGGTGCCAGGAGGAGCTGCGCTTCAGTTCCAATCACTTCTGAGGCAGCTCGAACCCCTTCATAGGCTGCCAGTATCTCTTTTTCAGTGGGAGTGTAGCTGGCCTCGGATCCTTTATATCCCCGACTCCAAAAGCCAAGGGGTCGACCTCGAGTCTCCCCTGGAGCTTTCTGCCAGAGGCTCCAGGTAGGACCATTCTCCCCAGCTGCGGTATAGAGCACGTTTTTCACATCTGGCCCGGCCAGGACTGGTCCAAGGGCTACTGCATGAACTATTTCTCGTTTAATTTGTTCAAAGGCTTGTTGTTGCTCAGGGCCCCATTTGAAATCATTCTTCTTCCGGGTCACGTGGTAGAGAGGGCTTACAATCAGGCTGTAATTTGGGATGTGCATTCTCCAGAACCCCACAACACCTAAGAAAGCTTGTGTTTCTTTCTTGTTAGTTGGTGGAGACATTGCTGTTGTCTTGTTGATCACGTCTGTGGGGATCTGGCGGCGTCCATCTTGCCATTTTATTCCCAAAAATTGAATCTCCTGTGCAGGTCCCTTGACCTTATTCCATTTTATGGCAAAACCGGCCTTCAGCAGGATTTGGATTATCTTCCTCCCTTTCTCAAAAACTTCTTCCGCTGTATCACCCCACACGATGATGTCATCAATGTATTGCAGGTGTTCTGGAGCTTGCCCCTGTTCCAGTGCAGTCTGGATCAATCCATGGCAGATGGTAGGGCTGTGTTTCCACCCCTGGGGCAGTCGGTTCCAAGTGTACTGGACGCCCCTCCAAGTGAAAGCAAACTGTGGCCTGCATTCTGCTGCCAAAGGGATTGAGAAAAATGCATTGGCAATGTCAATTGTGGCATCCCACTTGGCTGCCTTTGACTCCAGTTCATACTGAAGTTCTAACATGTCCGGTACGGCAGCACTCAATGGTGGTGTGACTTCGTTCAGGCCACGATAGTCTACTGTTAATCTCCACTCTCCATTAGACTTTTGCACTGGCCATATGGGGCTATTAAAGGGTGAGCGGGTCCTGCTGATCACTCCTTGGCTCTCCAGTCTGCGGATCAGCTTATGGATGGGAATCAAGGAGTCTCGGTTGGTGCGATATTGCCGCCGGTGCACTGTTGTGGTCGCAATTGGCACTTGTTGTTCTTCGACCTTCAGCAACCCCACAACAGAAGGATCCTCTGAGAGACCGGGTAAGGTGGACAGCTGCTTAATTTCCTCTGTCTCCAAGGCAGCGATACCAAAAGCCCATCTATACCCTTTTGGGTCTTTGAAGTACCCTCTCCTGA
This sequence comes from Strigops habroptila, assembly GCF_004027225.2. Classification (NCBI taxonomy): domain Eukaryota; kingdom Metazoa; phylum Chordata; class Aves; order Psittaciformes; family Psittacidae; genus Strigops; species Strigops habroptila. Next base: position 9,334,822 of record NC_044301.2, read on the forward strand.
GATAGCCTATGCCAAGGATGCATGGAGCCCCTGGACCAGTTACAATGGGGTGCTTTTGCCACTTCCTCCCAGTCAGGCTGATTTCAGCTTCCAGCATAGTTAACGCTTGGGATCCTCCTGTCACTCCAGAAATATAAATGGGTTTCACCCCTTGATACCTTGATGGCATCAGAGTACACTGCGCACCGGTATCTACTAGAGCCTTATACTTCTGTGGGACTGATGTGCCAGGCCATCTGATCCACACAGTCCAGTAAACCCGATTATCCCTCTCCTCCACCTGGCTGGAGGCAGGGCCCCTCTAATAGTGATCACAAAATTCTCCACTTCTGTCTTGTAGAAAGGGATTAGTATTCCTTATCACAGGAGCTGGAGTAAAATCAGCTCTTTCGCTCCATCTGGGAAACTGCTCGCCAGAGACTGGAGCAGCAGCTTTCCTGGGAGGATCATCCTTGACCATTGTTCTCCTCTTCAGTTCACGCACCCGTTGCTCCAGAGCTGAAGTAGGTTTTCCATCCCACTTTCTCATGTCTTCTCCGTGATCCCGCAGGTAAAACCATAGGGTGGCCCGTGGCGTGTACCTCCTATATTTTCTTTCTCGAGCAGTAGGGCGCCTTCTGTTAATAGCTGAGACATGGGTTGGTACGCGTGGGGAGCTGGATAGATCGGATAAATCGTCTCTCAATTGTTTGAACTCCTGGGAGAGTTTTTCCACAGCTGAAATGATGGAAGGGGTGAGATTGTCTTCAAACTCTCGGAGTTGACGAATCAGGCAATCCACTGTTGGTGATATTCCGTCATTCCAGGTCATTGATGCCAATGTGTGGGCATATGATGATGGCACACTCCGTGTAAGTTTCCGCCACATGGGTCGTGTACATTCGACTTCATCTGGATCTACGGATGTGTTCCTGGAATCCGGCCTACGATAGATCATCTCTAGAATGGCTGATTCCCTCAGGGACTGGATGCCTTTCTCTATCGTGGTCCAGTTGGCTGAGCGATTCGTAATATCGTCTTTGTAGGGAAACCTTTCCTTCACAGCTGCCAGGAGCCGCCTCCAAAGACTGAGGGATCGCTTCTCTCTTGCAATCGCTTTGTCAATTCCTCCTGCCTTAGCAAGTGATCCCAGCTGCTTGGCTTCCCTACCTTCTAGTTCGTGACCGTCGGCCCCATTGTCCCAGCACCGGAGCAACCAGGTGACAATGTGCTCCCCTGGAAGACGGGTGAAATCTTTTCGCATATTCCACAGTTCGGTTGAGGTCCGGGGTCGAGAAGTGACCTCTTCTTCTTCTTCCTCTTCCTCTGACCCACGTAGTAGTAACTCTTGTTCAGATGCTGTTGCATGTAGTAATGGCACTGGGTCTTCATCTTTCTTCGCTTCGCGGGTTGCTCTTTGTGCCTTTCGTCTGCTTTTGCTTACAGGGGCAACAGACATTGTCACAAACTGGCCATTTGGTTTAGCTGCAGTGTTTGTCACTGTGGTTGGAGTGGCTGCAGTGTCTGCCACTAGGATTGGAGTGGTTGCAATGTCTATTGCTGGGGTTGGTGCAGCTGTTGTGCTTGGGAGTTGAGTAACACCAACAGCTGCATTGTCTGTTGCTGTCGGGGTTTGAGTAGCTACTGTGCTTGTCACTGGGGTTGGTGTAGCTGTGGTGCTTGGAGTAGCTATATTGTCTGTTGCTGTCGGGGTTTGAGTAGCTACTGTTTGTCACTGGGGTTGATGTAGCTGCTGTACTTGGAGTAGCTGTGTTGTCTGTTGTGGTCAGGGTCTGAGTAGCTGGTGTGCTTGTAGTTGGCATAGCTGCGTTGTCTGTTGCTTTGCCATCAGATCCAGAGACATTTTTTTCCCTTTGAAGGTGCTGGATAGTGTTGAGCAGGGCTCTGTAGGCATAGGCCAAGCCCCAGCACGTTGCCAAGATTTGTCCCTCTCTGGTATAACCAGGACGACAGCACACCTCGTTTAAGTGTTTTACTAGTTTTTCCGGATGTTGCACTTGTTCAGTGGTGAAGTTCCAAAGCACTGGAGGGGCCCACTGGCCTAGGTACTTGCCCATACTATCCCACACACCCTGCCACTCATGACTGTCCAGCCTCAGGGAAAATCTCCTGGTGGTCCTCCTATATCGTCGTCTAACCCTAGACCAGATTCGAACCTGATACTGCTGAATTTTTGAGATTAAACGAAATAGGATGTTCCTACGACGGGATGGCCGTGGGTAAAACACACTCCGTATGTTTGCCAACATGCTGATCCCCAGCACAATCAGCAGGCAGGTTTCAAGGGTACTCAAAGGCCATCTAAAACCTTCAGAACTCTCAATTGCTGTTGCAAATAGGCTGGTGGGGGAACAGGGGGTGAAAGAGAATGCTTCCTTCGTAAGTTTACCCCCCGAGGAGAAAAAAAAAGATATGCAATTGCTAAAATATTTCATTATATACCTCCCAATGTATAGTGGTGATGGCCACGCTGGAAGCACAAACCAGACCAGTTTCATGATCAATGAGTCTATTGTATTACAAGTCATTACCATGAAGTACAGTGAAACAAGAACCTTAGCCCAGGCCCTCCAGCCGATAAACACTAAAACAGCAAATAGTGGCTGTAAGTAAGGTACAACATGCTGAAATTCTGAGATCAAGCGCAACTAGTCTGAGAGCCAAATAATCACCATTGTGATGAGTAGTAACAATGAATGCTTATCACAAATATGATTAAACACACTCTGGTCAGATCTGTCGTTATCTCAACCTTTCGTGCCCCACGTTGGGCGCCAAAAAGAACTGTCGTGGTTTGAGCCCAGCCGGTAACTCAGAACCACACAGCCGCTCGCTCACCCCCCCCCCCCCCTTCTTCCTCCCCCCGCTCCCGGAGGGATGGGGAGGAGAATGGGAAGAATGTAACTCCCACGGGTTGAGATAAGAGCAGTCCCGCAACTAAGGTATAATACAAAACCACTACTGCTACCACCAATGATAATAATGATAAGTGAAATAACAAGGGGAGAGGATACAATTGCTCACCACCCGCCGACCGATACCCAGCCCGACCCGAGCAGTGATCAGGCCTTCCGGGTAACTCCCCCCGGTTTATATACTGGGCATGACGTGCTGTGGTATGGAACACCCCTTTGGCTAGTTTGGGTCAGGTGTCCTGTCTCTGCTTCCGCCCGGCTTCCCCTCCTCCCTGGCAAAGCATGAGACTGAGAAAGTCCTTGGTTGGAATAAACATTACTTAGCAACAACTAAAAACATCGGTGTTATCAGCGTTGTTCCCAGGCTGAAAGTTAAAAAACACAGCACTGCACCAGCTACTAAGAGGAGAAAAATGACTGCTATAGCTGAACCCAAGACAATAGGTAAAAGCATGTTTTTAGGCATGCTTGCAGTAAGCAATTTACAAAGTGCTAACTAGATTTCCAGGAATGGAAATAAATATAATCAGATCAGAGTTAGTAGGTCTAGAGCCCAAATAGAACAGTAACTGTAATCTCTAACTATTCCCTGTGGAAAACTTGGGGGTATATTAATTTGACGTGTCAGTATTGAAAGGAAGAATCCTCTGACTTATGACAGTAATGAATGCATAGTCCATAGTCATAAGGTCTGAAAAATCTGTCCACTGCTTGTGGGGAAAGGAGATACCACTAATACATTTCCTCTGAAGGAACCTCTCAAGATAAAAAAGGAAGCCCTGCTCTGCTCTGTAAGTGAATGGGCAGAAGTGGTATTATTCAGAAGAGAAATCAAAGCTGGGGAATCTGAATGAACAGAAGATCCTCCTGACTGAAGAGAATAAAATTTCTTGCAACTCAGAGTGTAAGATCCAGCTTGTATCCACTACTTCCCTAGAAAACAGCACACAACTTCCTGCTCAGTATGCGAGTCTCCAGATCCCTTCTGCTTGCTCTTCCAAATTCTCCTGTAGCACTGGATTATGAAGTCTACTCCTGAGAACAAGCACTTAAACTTTAGGAATAGATCTGTTACATGAATCCTTCAAGGCTAGTCATAATTCCACACAGGTTGAAGCTCTCGTAGAATATCCGATAAAGTACTATCATTTGATAACTTGCTCACCTGTTTCCATAAGACTTCATAATGAGTTGGGTAAGACTCGGTAGAAATAAGCAGTGTCTCAGGTTGTGTTATAACGCCACCATTTCTGCTGTTACTGGTTTGCAGATGTCAGATAGAAGAGGGGTTGTCCAAGCAAAGCTACTGTTTCTTTCATGCTTCACTCATGTACTAATCCCATAATGCTACATATGTATAAAAGTCAAGGGACATAGATCCAAATGAGTCATTCCCTGTCCCAGATAGAATATAATTGCAGTTTATATTCTGCAATATATAGGAGAATATAGTATATATCTCCTAGGATATATTCTCATAGGAGCTTATCTTGTTTAAAATAGCTAAAAAATGATCCAGATTTATTCATGCTATAAACAGAAGTAAATTGTAAATCTCTCCACTGATTCAATTTTGTCTGCAAGTAAGGACAGCAATTAAAGATGCTATTAGCCTAGTGATGGGTATGTTTCTGTCCTCCATGTGACTCTTACTTGAGCATCTGTGTTCTTGTGAGCAACCCTGTGATTAAATTCATGATCTCCATAAAGATAATCTCCTAATTTCTGCTTGCTTATTTTCTCTGAAAAATTATGTTTGTCTGTAACCTGACGACCATAAAATTAAGTATCTGTAGCTTAATGTAAAGCCACTTTTTCAAAATTATATAAATTGTTCCATTGAGTGATGTTGTTGATCCAAAAGAGATTTTTGTTAGGATGGGCCAAAGAGATTTTCAAAATGTTATTGCTTCAGCTCTGTAGGACAAAAGGAAATGCTTCCTATATCTGCATTATAAGAAATCTGAATAATAGCAGTAAAAACATTTTCCAGAGCAGAATCTCCTGGAATAGGAGCTGTTCTTTGTATCAGTGTTTGGCAGTATAACCATGTAGGCTTAAATTTTAAATTAATAATAGTGTGTGTGCCTTTAACATAGTAGAATAGGCCAAACTGCTCTAACTTACTAACACGTAGAGAGAAAGGAACGTTTGGCTGATGGGGGAAGGAGCATCATGGGACTGATAACAACTAAGGAGACAATAAATAAGACCAAGGATGCCAGCCTTCAAGATAGCAGAGTGGCGCCCAGCGTGGAGCGAGACTGGAACAGAACAGAAGCAAGGACATACCAACCGCTAACTCGGCACTAGGACCTTGCAAGCATGCACAAGCACTGAGGTCATTCAGTAAACACAGTGAGGAAGACTACTGGCGACCACCAGAGAGCCCCCACTCAACAAGAAAAGGCATGCTTAATTAGGATGCAAATACTATAATTAGTTCCTGGGAAATCTCATGAATATGCAAATAGTTTCTTGAAAAAGCTGTGCATATGCATGAGTATGCTAAATATATAGCTGCTGCTGGCAAGTAATGGGTGCACTCACCTTTGCGAAACGATTCATGTGTGCGCCCAGCGCTGCAATAAAGAATGACTGCTTTCTAAAACTCCAAATTGAGTCTTAGAGAGTTTCTCTGACTGACTTTTACAGTAACAACCACACACTGCTTGTAAAACAAAAAATCTAAGGGAAGTCTCAGCACTTTTCTTGGAAGAGGTCAACAAATGGTAGCTCTAGAGAAGACTGAAGTGTTTACTGTCTTTTTTCATCACCCTTTTAGAAAAGATCATTTGCAAGAGCATGGGCCTAACACAATTAGTACCATAAGGGAGGGATAAGATCTTAACCTAGAAGAGGAAAAATACAGATTACAGAGTTTTCATATCAACTGGGCCCAACGAACTTTGTCATCCTAGGGTATTTGAAAAAAGTAACTGAAGCAGTTCTGCAGCTCATAATAGCTCTTTTTAAAAACTGGTACACAAAGGTACCAAGTGAAAAAGGAAAAAGAAATGTAGTTCATATTCTAAGAAAAAGTGAAGCAGTTAGCAGCTGGGGAATTATAAATCACACCTCTTAATTAAAATTCCTGGAAAAATACTGAAATATTTTCCAACACATTATACAAGCACATGGGAAGCCTCAAAGATTCACAGACATCATGTATTTATTTATTGAGAACAAATTCTGTCAAGACAATCTAATTCCCTTCTGTCAAATTTAACTGGCCCTGTGAATGGAGAAGAAGCAGTAGGAGTCAAATGTCTGGGGTCCAGTAAAGCCTTGGCCATTGTCTCATATAGATAACATACACAGAAAGAAGTGTCCTCTGGATGAAGCTGCTGTAGGATGGGTGCAGGACTGCTTGGAAACTATATTGAGATTGCAATCATCAATGATTCCAAATGAAAACTGAAGGACTGGATTCTGCAGCAGTCTGTCCTGTACAAGTGCTGCTCACTGTTCTCAGTAGTGTCTTGGAAGATGGAATAGAGACTGTTCTTATTAAATTTGCAATTGCTAGCAAGCTGGGAGAGACTGCAAGTGCATAGTACAAATTTGGAAAGCAGTCTGAAAAGACACGCAGGTCGATGGGGATAAGTGATATAATGTTCCAAACAGAAATAGCCAACTGCAGAAATAAAAGATGGGGAATAAATGATAAGGCAACATGAATGCTGAACCTGGGAGTCTCAGTGACTCACAAGCCGGACATGAGTCAATATTGTTAATGCAGTCACAAAAAATGGAAGATAGCACGATGAGAGGTTTAAATTGAAGCGTAGTATAGAAGACAAGATATACATAAAGTAACCTTTTACTCTGCAATGGTGCAACTTTGGCCCAAATGAAGAAATTAAGAAAATTCAGAGGAGGGCCACATGAGGCTTCTTTTAATTTCTATGCAAGAATGAACAAAATGGTATTGTATTGCTTAAAGCATTGAAAACTGGGAAAGCAGTGAAATCCTGCCCAGGATGGACAGGAAAAGAAAAAAAAAGTAGTTCAGGTTAGACATTAGAAGAGCTTTCCAATGGTAATAGTGAAACTCCAGAACAGTTGACCTGCATGCCACTGCAGGGCCAGGCATGCCAGGCAAGCCTACCAGCCTTGTTAAGCTGCTGGGCACACTTGAATAAGTCGTGTCCCTGTGTGATTCAGAGGGTGCCTGACAGTCATACCTGTGGGCTGATCGTTGGCATAGTCAGTGAGTTTGGTCTAGATGGTGCTGTTGGGCCACCCTGGAAAGAATAGCATTGATCTGCTATGGCCAATGAGTATTATCTTTGTGCTTTCACAAGAAACATTGAAAGCCATTTCCTACCTCCCTCCAGACAATTTTTGCATCTGATTTCCGTGCTGTTATAAACTGCAAAGTTTCACCCATCTACCATTCCTTAACACTTAATGTTCTGTTAAAGACAAAATCTCTTCCTAATGCCTTTATTTAAAATGTATTATCTTTCATTACAATCTTTATCTAATTTCAGGATGATGGATAAGAATTATCCAATATATTGATTGTAAAAAACATAAATTACCTTTCATAATGCAACAAAGTGGACATAAACTCAATAGAGCTGCGTGCAAAGATACTTGGACATAAATATGTTGTGGAATTTAAACAGACACAAAGAGCAAGTTGTATAAATGCTTTAAAGAAATAAATCCTTGTTATTTAGGTGAGAAGAAAAATGCTGCAACATTTCTGTTTATGTTATGAGTGAGTTTACTTGAAACATACTCTCCTTGAGCTAATAATCTCAGAAATGGATCAAGCCTCAAGTGGCAGAGCTTTTCCCTGAAGTCAAAACTGGCAACTTCCCCTTATATTATGCAAACCAGATAAAAGCAGTGTTGCAGCTGCACAAAATATTCTTTGAAAACTTCACTTCTAAATAACACCAGAAAAAAAAGTTGAAAAGGTTTATACTAGTACAATATCCCTCAAAAAAACTTTCTACGTGTTAGATACCTTCTTGAATTTAACCTGAAATTATTTCATTTGCTCTTTCCTATCAGCTAGGAATTTGCAATAAAGACAGTGACATAGAATCATAGAATCATAGAATAGTTAGAGTTGGAAAGGACCTTAAGATCATCTAGTTCCAACCCCCCTGCCATGGGCAGGGACACCTTGCACTAAACCATGTCACCCAAGACTCCATCCAACCTGGCCTTGAACACTGCCAGGGATGGAGCATTTATCACTTCTTTGGGCAACCTGTTCCAGTGCCTCACCACCCTCACTGTAAAGAACTTCTTCCTTATATCTAACCTGAACTTCCCCTGTTTAAGTTTAAACCCATTACCCCTTGTCCTATCACATCTATGTATAAATGGACCATATAACAACTTAATAGTTCATTTCCAGTATAAAATTATTTCTATCAGAAACACTGATTTAACAAAGTAAACTCTTCCTGTTGTTTATTTTTCAAAGGAATCTTTCAGAAAACCAGAAATCTATTAATTATAAAATGGTCTATTTACGTGCTTATTATATGTTTACCTCTATTTGTCATGGTTTAAGCCCAGCTGTTACAGCTGAACCCAGGACACTATCATATCTGATAGCCTCATAAATTGCCTATTAATCTAGATTCTCATCTTGTCTGAAAGTCACATGCACTCACAAGTAAGCGATTACTCCCCTACTACTCACATTTCTCCATATCTACTTCATAGCTGCCTTCTGCTATGTGATAGTACACATGTATATTACAAATATCACTGATAATTTAGTGTTACTAGCCACTTTTCATACACTCCCTCCAAAATTATAACAGTAGAAAATATTATATGAAAGTCAAATAAGAGTTGTTAAGAAAAAACAATGTACAAATCGAGACTGTTAAAAGGCACAGGATTTTGTTTTTGACTTCTCATGTGCATTAGAGATTTCTGTTAACTCCCAAATTCTTCTGAAAAATCAAATAAAATGGTTGTTTATGATCTGCTCATGGGTCTAAGCACAGACAACTGGAGGAAATACTGGGTTACTAATCAAGGATAGAATCATAGAATCATAGAATAGTTCCAACCCCCCTGCCATGGGCAGAGACACCTCGCACTAAACCATGTTGCTCAAGGCTCTGTCCAACCTGGCCTTGAACACCGCCAGGGATGGAGCATTCACAACTTCCTTAGGCAACCCATTCCAGTGCCTCACCACCCACACTGGCTTTTCTTTCTCAGTACTAGCCAAGCAATAATTCTGAAGAAAACAGTAGCTTCCTAGCAATCATGGCTCATCAATTGAAGTAAGAAATTCACTCTGGCTTGGGCCCTGTTACAAATACAACGTGAATGAACTACAATGTAAACACAGCCAGAACTGATAAAGAACACAGTCTTTGCTGTCACCATTGCCAAAGACCCTCAGCAAAATACAAAAATACTCAGTGTACAATGAATGTGATGAGAACGTCCAAAGCTGGGTACAATAACATTAAAAAGAAAGACTTAGTTTCAATAACCCTGATTAACTCTCATCTCTTTTAGCAATAATGAATTTTTAGTACCCATTCCTGCTTCATGTGGGAAATCTCTCTTTTGGTTACAGCAACCAACTGACCTTCTTTGAAAAATTATATACAGGATAAAATGGAAAAGAATATGTTCTACTTAGATATCAGCCTCTTGTCAGCCACATGCTATTTTGGGAATCACACTTCCAATACTGTAAGTCAAGTCAAGATATTGGCTTCTGTCAAGGATACAGCTTTATATGAGTTTATAAGGACTTCAGGTTTTCTAACAAGATCTTAAAAAACTATTACTGTAAAGCTATTTGAATCAAGATTATAGTAATTTAGTAGATTAATTATTCTTTAGTGAATAATATTATGTGTGTCTTTTTACGGTATTTGGATATAGTTCAGCAAGGTACTTAAACAATTGTTTACTGCTAGTTTATGCTTCAGTTTATACTCATGCCTTGCTGAAGTAAAACTTAAATTACTAAAGATAATCTTCAGGGTAAAATTTTCAAAAGCCGCTTTTCATTTCATTGTTTGACCAAATTAATTTATTGCTAAGAGCCAAAGCATAACACTAGGGGAGAATTCCAGCATCTTTTCAGGTCTCCAAATTTCGTAAGGCTCTGCTGTTTAAAGACAAACTCGTCTTTGAGCACTGGAAATAATGAGAGGCCTGCTTTCTATCAATTTGTGTTCTTTATCTCCACAAATGCTTACAAATACACATCATTGTATTAACAACTTCTCTCTCTGCATGTCTAAAACATCCTCAGACAGCACTTGCCTGTAGATTGGCTAGCTGGCCTCTGCTAAACAGAGTATGTGTACCTCTGCTTCCCTCAGTGATGGCACTAGTGCAGATTTTCTCTTCTGTCCAGCCTTCAGTTTTATTGAAACTTAATTATGAATTAGACTTCCTTTTTTTTGTTTTGTTTTGGTCAAATTTGGCTAAAATTATCCCAGGGGTATCTTCAGGGAGACAGGACTGTATTATTGCTAATAATATGATAGTATACATCTCATTTTCATAAGAAGCTAAGCTATAAAGAAAATGACTGTCAGCATTAAATAAATGTTCTTTTAGGAGAAAGTCCTTTCCCAGAAAGGAAACAGGCTAAGAGAGTAGTTCTCAACATTTTATTTATTTATTTACTTATTTATTTATTGGGTATTTGATTATGGAGACTATATTCTCAGTGGACAAAACCTGCTGTGATTAGAACTTCTCTGTGCTCAGTGGAGTTCAAGGAGTTCAGCTGATTCCTCCTCTCAGAAAGCAAATCTAGGAGTAGCCTAATTTCTTTCTTTGGCTGAGAATATCCAGTGATTGAAGTCACTGTCCTCGAAGAGAGCATTTTTACCATCTTGCCTAACAAATTCCAGAGACAGTGACCTCCAGAGTGTAAGATGTTTCTGCTGTCTGTAGATTTTCCAGAGGCACTGACAAAAGACAGATGGAAGGGAAAAGTTTAGTGTGTACCATGGGAAGGTCTGGTGAAGATTTTCTGGATCCAGCTCATGTTTTCTTTTTACTTTTTTACCTTTCATGGATATTGGTGGGAAAACAGATTAAAAGTCCCCAGAAAATGTGTGGTTAGATATAAAAACTGAACAGTCCCTGACACTAGAAAGTGTCAAACAAGTAAGTGCTTGTTGTTTGCTATTTTTACTGGACTCCTCAAAAATGTCTTACAATTAGCATTTGTGTCCTACCCAGTAGCTTACTTTCATAAATGGAAACAGACTTTGTTCTTATCTCTTCTTAGAGTTTAACAGTGTTATGACTTATTTTTACTAATCCCCTGAATGACCCAAACTGCACATTAATGTCACATTTCTTCCTCTTTGGCCTCACAGGAAATATTTTTTCCATATGTGATTCAATGCAGTATGCAGTATGTCAGGGGTTCTCACAAGCCTTTCCAGTTTTGTTTCAGATATAGCTTGTAGGTAGAATGGAAGTCCAGGCAGCTGAGGTTTACTGCACACAACCAGTGAATTTCCTTTCTCGGTACCTCAGCCTGCCCTTTTTGTACCGTGGGGAATGTTTTCCTGCCTCTCAAAGGGGCTGTGAGACTTTTGAAAGAGCATGAGCTCATCAAAGAAGATACACTGGGAAGGTCCAGCTGCACGAAGTGCTACCATATGTGAGGTTTCAGAACAGCGAAGGGAACTGAAAATGTTAGAGCCCCTCTGCGATTTAGGTATTTCTCTTTTCTAAGTTCAGCTGGAACTCCAAATTCCATTATTAAAACACCTCAACATTTTTATTCCTTTTTACTTTGGATCAAATTCAAAGCATTATACCAATGAGTAAGAGAGTAATCTACCTAGTCACTTACTAAAAGCAAAAAGAAGAAAAGTTTCTGACACTAGAGTCCCCATCTGATTTTTTTTAAATGCAAATGACAGAAAATTACTAGAATTAGTAAGAAAAGAATAATAAGAGGTTCCAAGAACATAGTTTGTTTGAGGTTATATTTTACAATAACTTTATGACCACACAGAATGGGATAATGCAACATCACTAGGATTTTCTGATTTGAACAGGCTAGATCTAAAGAACAGGGCTGACAGTCCTGGCTCTACAAATGTTTCTTGGGGCTTCCAAACCTTCAAAATAGTCAAGTATTTCACTGATTTATTTTTCAAAATTGTAAATCATACTCAATTTAGAGGCAAACTTTTACATCTTTTACTCTAGTGACTCTTTCATAGTAGCTTAGAATTGTGCTTTACGTACAAGCTCTTCTTTCTAGAGGTGGGATTTTTACAAGACTCATTTGAAATTGGTGGCTGATTCTGAGTTGCATGCGACCGAAACAATACCAAGCTGTAAAAAATACCAAAATTCCTCCTAGTTGCAACCATGTGTCTGGAAACTGTTTCCAAACATATTTATGGAGTTTATCCATATCTTGTAACATCATTCCAGAATACCGCTGTAGTCTAGCTCACATATGAGCAGTTTTGCAGAAAAGGTCTTATGTTCCCTCTGGAGTTGGACATTGCTCAAGTGCACCCAAGAACAGGGTGTAGTAGGGTAAGATTTGCTTTCAGTAATGCCAACTGCCAGTAAACTTAAGAGGACTATTAAAAACAGAAATTAAGACAAGTGGTGTAGCCACACAAAATTTTCCTGGTTTTCCATCTTGTCGTGGTTTGAGCCCAGCCGGTAACTCAGAACCACACAGCCGCTCGCTCACTCCCCCCCCTTCTTCCTCCCCCCGCTCCCGGAGGGATGGGGAGGAGAATGGGAATAATGTAACTCCCACGGGTTGAGATAAGAGCAGTCCCACAACTAAGGTATAATACAAACCACTACTGCTACCACCAATGATAATAATGATGAGTGAAACAACAAGGGGAGAGGATACAATTGCTCACCACCCGCCGACCGATACCCAGCCCGACCCGAGCAGTGATCTGGCACTTCCGGGTAACTCCCCCCGGTTTATATACTGGGCATGACGTGCTGTGGTATGGAATACCCCTTTGGCTAGTTTGGGTCAGGTGTCCTGTCTCTGCTTCCTCCCGGCTTCCCCTCCTCCCTGGCAAAGCATGAGACTGAGAAAGTCCTTGGTTGGAATAAACATTACTTAGCAACAACTAAAAACATCGGTGTTATCAGCGTTGTTCCCAGGCTGAAAGTTAAAAAACACAGCACTGCACCAGCTACTAAGAAGGAGAAAAATGACTGCTATAGCTGAACCCAGGACAGTATCCACCCCTTATTCCATACCATTCACGTCATGCTCAGATCCCACATCTCTCAGCACACCATCACCCCTGTCCCATATATACACATATATATACACCCACACCCCCACACAGAGAAAGATATCATTCCCTAGTCCATGGACCAATCCCTGTAAAATTGCTGAACTCATCCAGTCCATGATGTCAGACTCCATCTCTCGTAATAGTCTTTCAGGGCAGGAGGGACGGTATGTAGTGTTGGGTTGTTGCCTGCTGATGATACCGCCAAACTCGTCTGGTCACTGCTGAGCTCGTCTGGTTTCCTCAAAATTCATTCTTTGTTGAGGTGATGATCGGAGGGAAGTCAGGGTCAATTGCTGGCAACCTGAAGATGTCTAGCTGGTGGGCTATAAAAGTGTTATAGGGCAGGCAACAGCATACAATTGAGTTCATTGGCTGTTTTCCCCCAAAATCAAATCCCCTTGAGGTACACATCGGACTTCCCCATCTTCCCGCATTACCCACCAAGTATATCCAGGTCCCTGAGCAAAAGCAACCCCACGAGTGGGTTTGCCTTTACCTGAAGCAGGAATAACCCAGACTGTCTTCCCCAACAAATTCTTTATGTGCACCACAGGAACTTTATCCCCCTCTACAGGACGTAAAAGTTCTGATTGGGCTGGGCCAGCCCTGTTGGCAGATCCCCTACTGTTGACCAACCAGGTGGCTTTTGGTAAATGTGTATCCCAGTGTTTGAAAGTCCCACCACCCATTGCTCTCAGTGTAGTTTTTAACAGCCCATTGTACCGTTCGAATTTCCCAGAGGCTGGTGCATGGTAGGGGATGTGATATACCCACTCAATGCCATGCTCTTTGGCCCAAGTGTCTATGAGGTTGTTCCGGAAATGAGTCCCATTGTCTGACTCAATTCTCTCTGGGGTGCCGTGTTGCCACAAGACTTGTTTCTCAAGGCCCAGGATAGTGTTCTGGGCAGTGGCGTGGGACACAGCATATGTTTCCAGCCAGCCGGTGGTTGCTTCCACCATGGTAAGCACATAGCGCTTGCCTTGGCGGGTTGGTGGGAGTGTGATATAGTCAATCTGCCAGGCCTCCCCATACTTGTACTTCAGCCATCGTCCTCCATACCAGAGAGGCTTTAACTGCTTGGCTTGCTTAATTGCAGCACATGTTTCACATTCGTGAATAACCTGGGCAATAGTGTCCATCGTTAAGTCCACCCCTCGATCACGAGCCCATCTATATGTTGCATCTCTGCCTTGATGGCCTGAAGTGTCATGGGCCCACTGGGCTAAAAATAATTCACCCTTATGTTGCCAATCCAAGTCCATCTGAGCCACTTTAATCTTAGCAGCTTTATCCACTTGCTGGTTGTTCTGGTGTTCCTCAGTGGCCCGACTCTTGGGTACATGAGCATCTACGTGGCGTACCTTCACCACCAGGTTCTGCACCTGAGCAGCGATATCTTGCCACAATGCAGCAGCCCAGATGGGTTTACTTCTGCGTTGCCAGTTGCTCTGCTTCCATTGCTGCAACCACCCCCACAGGGCATTTGCCACCATCCATGAGTCAGTATAGAGATAAAGTACTGGCCATTTTTCTCGTTCAGCAATGTCCAAGGCCAGCTGGATGGCTTTCACCTCTGCAAACTGACTCGATTCACATCTGGCCCGGCCCGGACTGGTCCAAGGGCTACTGCATGAACTATTTCTCGTTTAATTTGTTCAAAGGCTTGTTGTTGCTCAGGGCCCCATTTGAAATCATTCTTCTTCCGGGTCACGTGGTAGAGAGGGCTTACAATCAGACTGTAATTTGGGATGTGCATTCTCCAGAACCCCACAACACCTAAGAAAGCTTGTGTTTCTTTCTTGTTAGTTGGTGGAGACATTGCTGTTATCTTGTTGATCACGTCTGTGGGGATCTGGCGGCGTCCATCTTGCCATTTTATTCCCAAAAATTGAATCTCCTGTGCAGGTCCCTTGACCTTATTCCATTTTATGGCAAAACCGGCCTTCAGCAGGATTTGGATTATCTTCCTCCCTTTCTCAAAAACTTCTTCCGCTGTATCACCCCACACGACGATGTCATCAATGTAGTGCAGGTGTTATGGGGCTTGCCCCTGTTCCAGTGCAGTCTGGATCAATCCATGGCAGATGGTAGGGCTGTGTTTCCACCCCTGGGGCAGTCGGTTCCAAGTGTACTGGACGCCCCTCCAAGTGAAAGCAAACTGTGGCCTGCATTCTGCTGCCAAAGGGATTGAGAAAAATGCATTGGCAATGTCAATTGTGGCATCCCACTTGGCTGCCTTTGACTCCAGTTCATACTGAAGTTCTAACATGTCCGGTACGGCAGCACTCAATGGTGGTGTGACTTCGTTCAGGCCACGATAGTCTACTGTTAATCTCCACTCTCCATTAGACTTTTGCACTGGCCATATGGGGCTATTAAAGGGTGAGCGGGTCCTGCTGATCACTCCTTGGCTCTCCAGTCTGCGGATCAGCTTATGGATGGGAATCAAGGAGTCTCGGTTGGTGCGATATTGCCGCCGGTGCACTGTTGTGGCACTTGTTGTTCTTCGACCTTCAGCAACCCCACAACAGAAGGATCCTCTGAGAGACCAGGCAAGGTGGACAGCTGCTTAATTTCCTCTGTCTCCAAGGCAGCGATACCAAAAGCCCATCTATACCCTTTTGGGTCTTTGAAGTACCCTCTCCTGAGATAGTCTATGCCAAGGATGCATGGAGCCCCTGGACCAGTCACAATGGGGTGTTTTTGCCACTTCCTCCCAGTCAGGCTGATTTCAGCTTCCAGCATAGTTAACGCTTGGGATCCTCCTGTCACTCCAGAAATATAAATGGGTTTCACCCCTTGATACCTTGATGGCATCAGAGTACACTGCGCACCGGTATCTACTAGAGCCTTATACTTCTGTGGGACTGATGTGCCAGGCCATCTGATCCACACAGTCCAGTAAACCCGATTATCCCTCTCCTCCACCTGGCTGGAGGCAGGGCCCCTCTAATAGTGATCACAAAATTCTCCACTTCTGTCTTGTAGAAAGGGATTAGTATTCCTTATCACAGGAGCTGGAGTAAAATCAGCTCTTTCACTCCATCTGGGAAACTGCTCGCCAGAGACTGGAGCAGCAGCTTTCCTGGGAGGATCATCCTTGACCATTGTTCTCCTCTTCAGTTCACGCACCCGTTGCTCCAGAACTGAGGTAGGTTTTCCATCCCACTTTCTCATGTCTTCTCCGTGATCCCGCAGGTAAAACCATAGGGTGGCCCGTGGCGTGTACCTCCTATATTTTCTTTCTCGAGCAGTAGGGCGCCTTCTGTTAATAGCTGAAACATGGGTTGGTAAGCGTGGGGAGCTGGATAGATCGGATAAATCGTCTCTCAATTGTTTGAACTCCTGGGACAGTTTTTCCACAGCTGAAATGATGGAAGGGGTGAGATTGTCTTCGAACTCTTGGAGTTGACGACTCAGGTAATCCACTGTTGGTGATACTCCATCATTCCAGGTCATTGATGCCAATGTGTGGGCATATGATGATGGCGCACTCAGTGTAAGTTTCCGCCACATGAGTCATGTACATTCGACTTCATCTGGATCTACGGATGTGTTCCTGGCATCCGGCCTACGATAGATCATCTCTAGAATGGCTGATTCCCTCAGGGACTGGATGCCTTTCTCTATCGTGGTCCAGTTGGCTGAGCGACTCGTAATATCGTCTTTGTAGGGAAACCTTTCCTTCACAGCTGCCAGGAGCCGCCTCCAAAGACTGAGGGATCGCTTCTCTCTTGCAATCGCTTTGTCAATTCCTCCTGCCTTAGCAAGTGATCCCAGCTGCTTGGCTTCCCTACCTTCTAGTTCGTGACCGTCGGCCCCATTGTCCCAGCACCGGAGCAACCAGGTGACAATGTGCTCCCCTGGAAGACGGGTGAAATCTTTTCGCATATTCCGCAGTTCGGTTGAGGTCCGGGGTCGAGAAGTGACCTCTTCTTCCTCTTCCTCTGACCCACGTAGTAGTAACTCTTGTTCAGATGCTGTTGCATGTAGTAATGGCATTGGGTCTTCAACTTTCTTCACTTCGCTGGTTGCTCTTTGTCTGCTTTTGCTTACAGGGGCAACAGACATTGTCACAAACTGGCCATTTGGTTTAGCTGCAGTGTTTGTCACTGTGGTTGGAGTGGCTGCAGTGTCTGCCACTAGGATTGGAGTGGTTGCAATGTCTATTGCTGGGGTTGGTGCAGCTGTTGTGCTTGGGAGTTGAGTAACACCAACAGCTGCATTGTCTGTTGCTGTCGGGGTTTGAATAGCTACTGTGTATGTCACTGGGGTTGGTGTAGCTGCGGTGCTTGGAGTAGCTATATTGTCTGTTGCTGTCGGGGTTTGAGTAGCTACTGTGCTTGTCACTGGGGTTGGTGTAGCTGCGGTGCTTGGAGTAGCTATATTGTCTGTTGCTATCGGGGTTTGAGTAGCTACTGTGCTTGTCACTGGGGTTGGCATGGCTGCGGTGCTTGGTGTAGCCACATTGTCGGTTGCTGTTGGGGTTTGAGTAGCTGTTGTTGTGCTTGTCACTGGGGTTGGTGTAACTGCTGTATTTGAAGTTGGAGTAGTTGCGTTGTCTGTTGTGGTCAGGGTTTGAGTAGCTGTTGTGCTTGTCACTGGGGTTGATGTAGCTGCTGTACTTGGAGTAGCTGTGTTGTCTGTTGTGGTCAGGGTCTGAGTAGCTGCTGTGCTTGCAGTTGGCATAGCTGCGTTGTCTGTTGCTTTGCCATCAGATCCAGAGACATTTTTTTCCCTTTGAAGGTGCTGGATAGTGTTGAGCAGGGCTCTGTAGGCGTAGGCCAAGCCCCAGCACGTTGCCAAAATTTGTCCCTCTCTGGTATAACCAGGACGACAGCACACCTCGTTTAAGTGTTTTACTAGTTTTTCCGGATGTTGCACTTGTTCAGTGGTGAAGTTGCAAAGCACTGGAGGGGCCCACTGGCCTAGATACTTGCCCATACTATCCCACACACCCTGCCACTCATAGCTGTCCAGCCTCAGGGAAAATCTCCTGGTGGTCCTCCTATATCGTCGTCTAACCCTAGACCAGATTCGAACCTGATACTGCTGAATTTTTGACATTAAACGAAATAGGATGTTCCTATGACGGGATGGCTGTGGGTAAAACACACTCCGTATGTTTGCCAACATGCTGATCCCCAGCACAATCAGCAGGCAGGTTTCAAGGGTACTCAAAGGCCATCTAAAACCTTCAGAACTCTCAACTGCTGTTGCAAATAGGCTGGTGGGGGAACGGGGGGTGAAAGAGAATGCTTCCTTCGTAAGTTTACCCCCCAAGGAGAAAAAAAAAGATATGCAATTGCTAAAATATTTCATTATATACCTCCCAATGCATAGAGGTGATGGCCACGCTGGAAGCACAAACCAGACCAGTTTCATGATCAATGAGTCTATTGTATTACAAGTCATTACCATGAAGTACAGTGAAACAAGAACCTTAGCCCAGGCCCCCCAGCCGATAAACACTAAAACAGCAAATAGTGGCTGTAAGTAAGGTACAACATGCTGAAACTCTGAGATCAAGCGCAACAAGTCTGAGAGCCAAATAATCACCATTGTGACGAGTAGTAACAATGAATGCTTATCACAAATATGATTAAACACACTCTGGTCAGATCTGTCGTTATCTCAACCTTTCGGGCCCCACGTTGGGTGCCAAAAAGGACTGTCGTGGTTTGAGCCCAGCCGGTAACTCAGAACCACACAGCCGCTCGCTCACTCCCTCCCTTCTTCCTCCCCCCGCTCCCGGAGGGATGGGGAGGAGAATGGGAAGAATGTAACTCCCACGGGTTGAGATAAGAGCAGTCCCACAACTAAGGTATAATACAAACCACTACTGCTACCACCAATGATAATAATGATTAGTGAAATAACAAGGGGAGAGGATACAATTGCTCACCACCCGCCGACCGATACCCAGCCCGACCCGAGCAGTGATCTGGGCCTTCCGGGTAACTCCCCCCGGTTTATATACTGGGCATGACCTGCTGTGGGATGGAATACCCCCCCTTTGGCTAGTTTGGGTCAGGTGTCCTGTCTCTGCTTCCTCCCGGCTTCCCCTCCTCCCTGGCAAAGCATGAGACTGAGAAAGTCCTTGGTCAGAGTAAACATTACTTAGCAACAACTAAAAACATCGGTGTTATCAGCGTTGTTCCCAGGCTGAAAGTTAAAAAACACAGCACTGCACCAGCTACTAAGAAGGAGAAAAATGACTGCTATAGCTGAACCCAGGACACATCTCCTTATCATCCTCCAATTTTATTTATACTTCAGCAGTGTTTAAGATTAGGTCTTTTGATACATTGGCGTTTTGGAGAAATTGGATAAGATAGACTGATTTTTTCATTTCAGCTTATTGGGAATGAAGTCTTCACAATTATTTGATGACCTGACTGAGGAGCATTCACAGAAGAGAATGAGAAGGAATCAACTTTCACAAACAGAGGTAGTAGAAAGACAGGAAATAGGTATGTATTTCAGAACTTTCCATAATTACAGCAAAAGCACATTGTTGGTCTGGATTCAGGAAGATTCAAAGGAACAGACCTAAGGAAGACACAAAACATTATGTGATCACAGATCTGAGAAAGTGAATAAGAGCCACCTTCTTCCTCCAAAATGCCCTTCAAACATTGGCACACAAGGAAAAAAGTAGTAAACAAGAAACAATCAACCAGACAGAAATCTGGACTCAGACACTGATTCTTGCATTGCTGTTTTCTCCTCTCCCTGTTCCTAGCAAGCCTAGAGAGGAATGGAGTCCCCTTGCTGGGAGCTTCACCTCCTGTTAGAAACTGGTGCCTTAAGAGGGCTGTAGTGGTCTCCACATGGCTCCTTCCTGTGGAAGACCTAACCACCTCTCCTGTCAGCAGCTGTGAATGGCACACAGAAATAGGGTGAAGGTACAATTGCTCGCTTCTTATGTCCTTTTTACTCTGTGTTGTGAAGGTTCAGCTCTTTTCAGTGGCAGACCTGCTGGTACCAACAGGGACCCAATAAAGACCATAACTCAGTGTCTCACAGACCTTCTTGAACAGTCAGTCTGATCTCACTGTGGGGGAGTATCTCAAACTGGAGATATAAACAGCCTAGTAAAAGGACTGAAACCAGTTACTCAGCAGAAGGGAAACCTCCTTCCTCCCCCACTCCTTCTAGTCTGAAAAGTCACCTTGCACACTGCAGGAAATTTCTTTGCCTATCTGACAACTTGGCAGCCCTGACGAGCAATTTGACTTTGGATTGAAGCTGCATCTGTGGCAAGCATATAGTTACAAAATAAGTCATGCTTTCCTTCCTTTGAGTGCATGTTCTATTTATAGCACATTCCAGATTATGCAAGGATTCCTGGAACACTGCAGATTCTAGTTGAAAATTAGACCTGCAGAGCATGGAGTATATCAAGCAATATTTTAAAAATTCCATTGTTAACAGAATGAGCATCTTGCAGAAAAGCTGGGGTAAATTTAGAAAGATACAGCATGGTAATGAAGAGTAGTTACAGTTCATTTGATTTTGTTTGCCAAATCATTTTGATTAACTGTATCTTTTAAGAAAAGCAAAACAGTAACTGCATAAAAAGCGCCTGAAAAGTCAAGGTAGATAGTTCACTTGACTGAAAAGTGAGATTTTTCTGATGTTTCAGAGAGTATATATTTTAGAAAATATGAAGGAATGTTTTAGAATATGTATGATTTAGGACAAGAATATCTGAATTCTAACAGTTTAATGTCAATGTCCTCTCAAAGTTGTGATAGAATACAGTATTTTTCTATCCATTCAGCCATGGGATAGAAACTTTCAGTGAAAGTTTGGTTTGTGATGCAAATATTACAAATTTCTTAAATTTCCATGTTGAGAATACCAAATAATAAAGTTGGAACTTATAGAATCATAGAATCATAGAATCGTAAGGGTTGGAAAGGACCTTAAGATCATCTAGTTCCAACCCCCCTGCCATGGGCAGGGACACCTTGCCCTAAACCATGTGGCTCAAGGCTCTGTCCAACCTGGCCTTGAACACCGCCAGGGATGGAGCATCCACAACCTCCCTGGGCAACCCATTCCAGTGCCTCACCACCCTCACTGTAAAGAACTTCTTCCTTATATCTAATCTAAACTTCCTCTGTTTAAGTTTGAACCCATTACCCCTTGTCCTACCACTACAGTCCCTAAGGAAGAGTCCCTCCCCAGCATCCTTGTAGACCCCCTTCAGATACTGGAAGGCTGCTATGAGGTCACCACGCAGCCTTCTCTTCTCCAGGCTGAACAGCCCCAACTTTCTCAGCCTGTCTTCATATGGGAGGTGCCCCAGCCCTCTTATCATCCTCGTGGCCCTCCTCTGGACTCGTTCCAACAGCTCCATGTCCTTTTTATGTTGAGGACACCAGAACTGTACGCAGTACTCCAAGTGGGGTCTCACGAGAGCAGAGTAGAGGGGCAGGATCACCTCCTTCGACCTGCTGGTCACGCTTCTTTTGATGCAGCCCAGGATACGGCTGGCTTTCTGGGCTGCAAGTGCACACTGCCGGCTCATGTTAAGCTTTTCGTCAACCAACACCCCCAAGTCCTTTTCTGCAGGGCTGCTCTGAATCTCTTCTCTGCCCAGCCTGTAGCAGTGCCTGGGGTTGCCCTGACCCAGGTGTAGGACCTTGCACTTGGCTTGATTAAACTTCGTAAGGTTGGCATCGGCCCACCTCACAAGCGTGTCAAGGTCCCTCTGGATGGCATCCCTTCCCTCCAGCGTATCTTAAAATATTTCAGTGATATTTAAGAACTTCTAAATTCTCAAGAAAAACAACATAGCAGGAGGCCATGCAGATATAGAAGTACATATACCATTGAACATACCTGTTTTCAGTGCAAATACACTGTAAACAGCTGCATCTACTTAGTTTCCACCAGCTCTTACGTCATGTGAACTTAAAGTACTCTTAGGCTTTGAAATAGGCCAATTGGCAAAGCTTATTCTGAATTTTCAAAGGACTTATCACTCCTAAAGCGTGGATGCAGTGGTTTGAGCCCAGCCGGTAACTCGGAACCATGCAGCCACTCGCTCACTCCCCCCCTTCTTCCTCCCCCTGCTCCCGGAGGGATGGGAGGAGAATCGGAAGAATGTAACTCCCACGGGTTGAGATAAGAGCAGTCCCGCAACTAAGGTATAATACAAAACCACTACTGCTACCACCAATGATAATAATGATAAGGGAAATAACAAGGGGAGAGGATACAATTGCTCACCACCCGCCGACCGATACCCAGCCCAACCCGAGCAGCGATCTAGCCCTTCTGGGTAACTCCCCCCAGTTTATATACTGGCCATGACCTGCTGTGGGATGGAATACCCCTTTGGCCAGTTTGGGTCAGGTGTCCTGTCTCTGCTTCCTCCCGGCTTCCCCTCCTCCCTGGCAAAGCATGAGACTAAGAAAGTCCTTGGTCGGAGTAAACATTACTTAGCAACAACTAAAAACATCGGTGTTATCAGCGTTGTTCCCAGGCTGAAAGTTAAAAAACACAGCATTGTACCAGCTACTAAGAAGGAGAAAAATGACTGCTATAGCTGAACCCAGGACAGTGGAGCAGGAATTTCTGAAAGTCAGACTCAATAACAGCCATTTTGAAAATCTGGCTAAACAGTGAAGATTCATAAATCTATTACAAAGTTTATTATCACTGAGTCATCACAGGTTTTCAGTGAAACATCAAATACAGACAAAGCTTTGGGTCAAAACTATTTAAAAATATCAACAACAAGGACCACTTTCATGCCAGTGCATTCTGTCAGACTTCACAGTCTTGCCTAATTTTAAAAAATGGATTTATTGATTGGATGTCCCAGTCTATTTTAGACAGCAGATTCACTCTAAACTCTGGTAACTAGTGTGCTGGCTAGCTAATCAACCCCAGAACACACCGTACTCTTTCAATATATTTTTTAGTTTACTACACAACTGACAAGCCCTGTTATGAAGTGAACATTGAAGTCTAACAATAAAATACACCTATAAAGAAAGTCTGCAAAGTTCTCTTCAATAATAGGTTAAATTAGCAATACGCCTGGGTTTAACTGTACAATTTTATGAAGTGTTTAATGTGTTACAAAGCAGAGTTTATACAACTAGAATTAAATAGCTGTCCTGGGTTCAGCAGTAGCAGTCATTTTTCTCCTTCTTAATAGCTGGTGAAGTGCTGTGGTTTTGACTTTCAGCCTGGGACCAATGCTGATAACACTGATATTTTTAGTTGTTGCTAAGTAATGTTTATTCCAACCAAGGACTTTCTCAGTCTCATGCTTTGCCAGGGAGGAGGGGAAGCCGGGAGGAAGCAGAGACAGGACACCTGACCCAAACTAGCCAAAGGGGTATTCCATGCCACAGCGCGTCATGCCCAGTATATAAACTGGGGGGAGGTACCCGGAAGGCCCAGATCACTGCTCCGGTCGGGCTGGGTATCAGTAGGCACGTGGTGAGCAATTGAGTCCTCTCCCCTTGTTATTTGCCGTATCATTATTATTATTATTATTATTATTATTATCATCATCAGTGGTAGCAGTAGTAGTTTTGTATTATACCTTAGTTACTGGACTGTTCTTATCTCAGCCCATGGGAGTTACATTCTTTCGATTCTCCTCTCCATCCCTCCGGGAGCGGGGGGAGGAAGAAGGGGTATGTGTGAATGAGTGGCTGCATGGTTCTGAGTTACCGGCTGGGCTTAAACCACGACAATAGCTTACCCTCAAAAGCCCCTTAGAAACTGGGGGTCAACAAAGTAATAATGCTGTTGCCTTTGTTAACACAGCATTCAGGCCTCTGTATCTATGTATTAGATTCTGCAGAGCTTCAGTCCATTAAAAATATAAAATAAATGGGAAGAGGGGAGAGAAGAAAGGGGGGTATCTCTAGACCCCATTGTACTGTGGAAGGGCATTTCTGTGGTATTTTTCTTTAGTGACATCAGCTATACTTCTCATGTCACTTGAATTTTAATCACTGAAGTGCTATTTTTCC
This sequence comes from Strigops habroptila, assembly GCF_004027225.2. NCBI lineage: Eukaryota > Metazoa > Chordata > Aves > Psittaciformes > Psittacidae > Strigops > Strigops habroptila. The sequence goes on from NC_044301.2 coordinate 9,359,020, forward strand.
ATCAACAAACCATGGAAAGAAGGTGATGTGAGCTCCTCAGTTGTCAATCCAATTATTCATCAGTAATGGGCTGAATCACAATGTAAACCTTCATGCGCAACTCTAGAGTCAGAAAAGAGCCAGATTAGACAGTTTTAATTACCCAAGTCATCATTTGAGCTCTCTCTTCTTGTACCCTTTCAGTTTTAAATAAAACCTCTGGTCTCACATGTTAGTTTTTGCACATCATCCACTAGATACTGGAATAATTTACACAAGGTGTGAAGTAGTCTGTTTTTAGCTATCTGTTACAAAGTTAGCAATGTTACTATTCTTACTGGGGACAGTGTGTAAGATATATTCCCACACTAGAAGAGTATTTAATAAGGTCACAAGGATGCCCAGTCCTTATCAAACACATTCCCTGGAAACTTGGCAGGGGTTTCATTTTACAAGAATTCAGGGGCAAATTAATGGTGTTGGGTTTAGACTTATTTAATTTTTTCAGTGTTTGTGCAGAAGAAGATTTATATTACCAACCTGTAACAGAAAATTTGTGGTCAGCGGCATTCAAAGTCAAATTTTGCTTTGAGTAAATTGATTTTAGATTCATTAAATTCATTAACTTCAGTAGAGGTGCTTCACATTTGCACTAGAATCGGGCTGTATTCACACTACTAAGATTTATTTTAGTCTGTTTAATCATTTTATAGGGAAGAAAACCAAGCTTTTCACATAATTTAAAAGATGGTAACATCAAGACTGAAGGCAAACATAGGGTAATATATGCAAGGACTGGATGCAAATATTTTCAATATTTAAAAAGGATTTTATGTAACCCAGAGGAACAGAAGCTCTAAATGGAAACAGAACCCTGCAGAAAGACAGAACTCAGTCAGAGAGGTATGCCTCTACTTCTAATAATCTGTGGGAAAGAGGGAAGTCACACACGCACTTCATTTCTTGACGTTTTTCTGACATTTTCCTTAGCCTCCATCCTGTCGACAGTGTCTGTGCATGGCGGGCTGTCCTGGGTTCAGCTATAGCAGTCATTTTTCTCCTTCTTAGTAGCTGGCGCATGCTGTGTTTTTTAACTTTCAGCCTGGGAACAACGCTGATAACACTGATGTTTTTAGTTGTTGCTAAGTAATGTTTATTCCAACCAAGGACTTTCTCAGTCTCATGCTTTGCCAGGGAGGAGGGGAAGCCGGGAGGAAGCAGAGACAGGACACCTGACCCAAACTAGCCAAAGGGGTATTCCATACCACAGCACGTCATGCCCAGTATATAAACCGGGGGGAGTTACCCAGAAGTGCCAGATCACTGCTCGGGTCGGGCTGGGTATCGGTCGGCGGGTGGTGAGCAATTGTATCCTCTCCCCTTGTTATTTCACTAATCATTATTATCATTGGTGGCAGCAGTACTGGTTTTGTATTATACCTTAGTTACTGGACTGTTCTTATCTCAACCCGTGGGAGCTACATTCTTCCGATTCTCTTCCCCATCCCTCCAGGAGCGGGGGGAGGAAGAAGGGGGGGAGTGAGTGAGCAGCTGCGTGGTTCCGAGTTACCGGCTGGGCTTAAACCACAGCAAACAGACAACGTGGTTACTCCATCTCCGACCACAAGCACAGCAGCCACTCCAACCCCAGTGAAAGACACTGCAGCTGAACCAAAGGACCAATCTGTGCCACTATCAGTTGCCCCTATAAGCAAGATGAAAAGCAAACAAAAAGCAACTCGTAGTGAAGGAATATGAAGACTCAATGCCAGAACTAGAAGAGGCAACACCTGAACGAGAAGAAGAATTAGTACAAGAAACAGAAAGAGGCAGAATAAGAGGTAACTTATCAGTCCCTGTCATTAACTGAGCTGCAAAATATGCAAAAAGATTTCAGCCGTCTTCCAAATGCGCACATCATTACCTGGATGGTCCAATGCTAGGACAATGGGGCCAACAGTCACAAACTAGAAGGTAGGGAAGCCAAGCAGCTAGGATCACTTGCTAGGGAAGGGGGAATTGACAAAGCAACTTGTGAGAAACTATGGACTAGGATATTGTTTATTAAGATTTATGTTAAGCTCAATGTAAAGGTTAGGCAACAAAAGATGTGAAATCGCTTATGCAAACAGCTACCAGACACCGCTTGCGTAAGATAAGATAACCACAATCGCGAGATAACCGCCAGACTTCCAGGAACCGACAGAAACAGGACAAACAACCCCATATAAGGACATATGAATGAGGGGTCAACTATGGGACAAAGGAGGAAGACTTCTTACTTCGGCCTCAACGACCACCAGGAGGCAGAAAACGACCCCCTAACAACAACTGAAGCATGCGCAGAGTACCTCCACTACTTCATGAACACGGAAGTAAAGATGTATAAAAAGGGACTGTTTGAACTGCTCAGAACGGCAGTTGGCGGAGCGCAGACTCCCCTGTCGTCCAGCGCTGTTTTTGCTCATATTCTACTTGCTATAATTAATAAAATTTTAATTGGATTATGATCCGTTGTGGTCTCAATTTATGACAATTTCTGGTGCCGTGACTCGGATAAGGAACGGTGGGCTTTGGTCCTCCGGGGAGGCGCCCCGCGACATTTCGCGGCCCCGCGACCAACAGCTCACTCCAACCTTACCGACGAACCTAAATTCTAGGATATTGAGCAAAAAAAAAAAGACCGGTAAAATCCCATAAAATTCTGTGCACGGGAGTCCGGACGAAGACGCAGGACGCGTAAGTATATTGCGAAGTTGTTCGCGGGTTTGCCGTTCGGGCGGGATTGGGTTTCCTGGATTATAACGAACGAGAGGTTCGATATACTGAACCAAGTGAGTGTGGACCCTTTAGTACTGCGTTTCCCACCTCCCGCGAGGGACTGGGCCAGGAACAAGGGGAGCGAGTGAGTGTGTGTCTGTGGATAATCCAGAAGATGGGGGCGAAGGGCAGCAAGCCTTCGACTCCCATGGGGAGGGTACACACTGTACCTAAGAATACCCCTCTGGCATATATCTTAGACAATTGGAGATATTTCCCTGGAACCCTAGGGAAAGATAAGCAAAAAATGATAGAATATTGTACTAAGATATGGGGAGGGAAGAAGATTTCTAAAAATGTCTTTTGGCCAGTCTATGGGTCAGAAGAAGATTGGGTAAGACAGCAATTAAACCTCTGGGTTAATAATAAAAAACCTCTTAACCCGGAGGAGAGTCAATATGCGGAAGTGTGGCTAGAAAGACCGGGAGCTAGACTCTACCCGCTGAATGAAATAAAAACTAAACAAAAGAAAAAGAAGGAAGAGTTAGATGAAACCCTTCTAACCCCCCCTCCTTACATTCCTCCTCCTGCTCCCGCAGAAGTCCCCAGAGCGCCCACTCCCCCACCAGAGTCGGAACAAGGGTCTCCCCCTCTTCCTAGACGCGTAACTAGAAGTCAAAAAGGGGCAGCTCAGATGTACCCCCTAAGGGAAATACCCATGGGGGGACCTCAACCTGTGATCGGATATATTTCCGTACCCCTAAACTCGGCTGACCTACGAGATTTTAAAAGAACCGAGATGGGAAACTTAATTGAGGACCCACTGGGAGTGGCAGAAAGATTAAATCAATTTTTGGGACCAAACCTTTATACTTGGGATGAGATGCAATCTATCCTTGGTCAATTATTTACTACCGAGGAAAGAGATATGATTAGACGAGCAGGAATGAGACTGTGGGATGCTCAACATGCCCAGGGACCCCAAGCAGATATTAAATGGCCACTTCAAAGACCTAATTGGGATAATCAGGATCCGGTGCATAGAACTCATATGCAGGACCTGAGAACTATAGTAATTCAGGGAATTAGAGAAGCAGTACCCCGTGGCCAGAATATCAATAAAGCATTTAATGAAATGCAAAAGAAAGATGAAAGCCCTACTGAGTGGCTGGAACGACTGAGGAAAGCCCTTCAGCTGTACTCTGGGGTAAATCCAGACGACCCTTTAGGGCAAGCGCTCCTCAAAACTCAGTTTGTGGCAAAATCATGGGAAGATATCAGAAAGAAGATTGAAAAGTTAGAAGACTGGCAGAATAGAGGGTTGGATGAATTATTGAGGGAAGCTCAGAAAGTCTACGTAAGGCGGGAAGAAGAGAGCAGCAAGCAACAAGTAAAAATGATGGTAGCAGCGGTCAGAGAGGATCGCAAAGGACGAACTGGTGAACACAGATCTGCTGGAACGAAACAAGGGAACGTAATAGTAAAGAAGGAGCAGAGATGTTGTTTTTACTGTGGAAAGAAGGGACATATAAAGAAGAATTGCAGAGAAAGGATCAGGGATGAGGAAATATTGAAAACGGAATAGGAGAGTCAGAGGCTCTATATCTTAGGGGACCGGAGTCATCATGAGCCCTTGATAAAATTAAAAATAGGTCCCCATAAACAAGAGTTCACCTTTTTAGTAGACACTGGGGCTGAGAAATCAACTATTAAGCAAATACCTGAGGGATGTAAAGTTTCCCCTGAAAAAGTACAAGTAATTGGGGCAAAAGGAGAACCCTTTAAAGTAAGCAAAATCAAAAATGTGGTATTCGAAACTGAAAATAAATTTGGAATGGGTGAACTCTTGCTCGTCCCTGAAGCAGAATTTAATCTGTTAGGACGAGATTTAATTGTTGAATTGCAATTAGAAATTAAAGTGAAAAATCAAGAGCTAACAGTGTCTGCTTATCCTTTGACCGTGGATGATCAAAAACAAATTAACCCCGATGTCTGGTACTCTCCGGACACAATTAGTAGACTGAAAATCCCACCGATTAAAATCCAACTTTCCGAACCCCACATACCTGTGAGGGTAAGGCAATATCCCATATCCCTAGAAGGACGGAGGGGATTAAAACCAGAAATTGATCGATTGTTAGCACAAGGAATCTTAGAGCCTTGTATGTCACCCTTTAACACCCCCATTCTGCCTGTAAAGAAACCAAATGGGAAATATCGACTCGTACATGATTTAAGGGAAATAAACAAAAGAACTATCACCCGGTTCCCTGTAGTAGCAAATCCATACACACTGCTAAGCAAGCTAGGACCCCATAACTCCTGGTATAGTGTGGCTGATTTAAAGGATGCCTTTTGGGCCTGTCCACTGGCAGAAGAATGCCGTGATTATTTTGCCTTTGAATGGGAAGACATAGAGACAGGCCGTAGACAGCAATTGAGATGGACTGTGCTTCCCCAAGGGTTCACTGAGTCCCCTAATCTGTTTGGACAGGCCCTGGAAGAGCTCTTAAAAGAATACCAGGTACAAACGGGAAACGTGCTGTTACAGTATGTAGATGATCTGCTCATAGCAGGGAATAATAAGGAGGATGTAAGAAAAGAAAGCATTCGACTCCTAAACTTTCTTGCACAAAAGGGACTACGGGTATCACAAGAAAAGTTACAATTTGTGGAGGAAAAAGTGAAGTATTTGGGGCATTATTTGTTTAACGGCAAGAAGATATTGGATCCAGAGCGCATTAAAGGAATTCTGGAATTACCTATGCCCGTCACTAAGAGGCAAATTCGGCAGGCATTAGGGCTATTTGGGTATTGTAGGCAATGGATAGAGAACTACAGCTTTAAAGTTAAATTTTTATATGAACAACTGTCTAAAGACAAAATACCCAAGTGGACCCCTCAGGATCAAGAGCAGTTTGTCAGTCTCAAAAGGGAGCTAAGTCAAGCACCGGTTTTAAGCCTACCAGATTTAAAGCGGCCATTCCATTTATTTGTTAACATACATGAAGGAACGGCATTCGGAGTATTAACTCAGGAATGGGCCGGACAAAAGAAACCGGTGGCATACCTATCAAAGCTGTTGGACCCTGTGAGCAGGGGTTGGCCGAGTTGTTTACAAATCATTGTTGCTGCTGCCTTATTACTTGAGGAAACGAATCGCATTACCTTTAATGGAGAAGTTGTCTTATATGTGCCTCATAACATCAGGGGAGTGTTACAACAAAAAGCAGAAAAATGGCTTACAGATAGCCGATTATTAAAGTATGAGGGAATACTTATAGAATCCCCTAATCTACCTTTGAAAACTATTGGAGCAGTTAACCCCGCTGAATTTTTGTACCCAGGAGAAGGTAATGAACTATTGCACAATTGTTTTCAAACAATTGAACAGCAGACACGCATTAGGCCAGACTTAGAAGAAGAAGAACTACAATGTGGAGAAGTATTATTTATAGATGGGTCATCACGAATAGTGGAAGGTAAACGATTGTCCGGATATGCCATCGTTAAGTTGGAAAAAGGAGAATTTAAGACAATAGAATCAGGCCCCCTGAGTGCCAGCTGGTCGGCTCAAGCCTGTGAGCTGTATGCATTGTGGAAAGCATTAGTGTCACTGAAGGGAAAGGATGGAACTATATATACAGACTCACGCTATGCGTTCGGAGTAGTACACACTTTTGGAAAAATATGGGAGGAAAGAGGATTTGTTAACTCACAGGGAAAAGAACTGATACACCCGGAATTAATTCGGCGAGTTCTGGGGGCATTGAAAATGCCGAATAAAATAGCAGTTGTACATATAAAGGGACACCAGCGAGGTACAAGTTATCAAGTTAGGGGAAATAATGCAGCTGATACAGAAGCAAAACGAGTGGCAGGCAATTATAGTATGATTTTGACTATGCAACAAGTACCTGTTAGTAAAAATTTGAGTTTTGAGTCTGCAGAAAAGGAAAAACTAGAACAAATGGGAGCTAAGGAACAAGATGGTAAGTACATATTGCCAGATGGGAGAGAAGTCTTGCCGAAGGGCATAGCACTCGAGATATTTTCAAAAATACACAGTAGAACACACTGGGGAACCCAGGCGTTAGTTGATCATTTCAATCAACAGTTTGCCAGTATAGGCGTATATAACATAGCAAAGACAGTCACGGCAGCCTGCGAGACCTGTCAAAAGGTTAATCGAAGCAACATGAGACAAAAACCTCTTGGAGGACGTTCCCCAGCATACAGACCTTTCTCACACATACAAGTGGATTTTACTGAACTACCCAGGGTAGGGCGTTACAAACATTTATTAGTAATGGTGGATCATTTAACACATTATGTTGAGGCTTTTCCTACCTCCAAGGCAACTGCTAACCAGGTTACTAAAGTGTTACTTGAACACATTATACCTCGATATGGAGTACCTGAAGTAATCGACTCGGACAGAGGAACACACTTTGTGTCAAAAATTGTTAAAGATCTAGCTGAAAGCTTGGGGATTAAGTGGGAATACCATACACCATGGCATCCACAAAGTTCGGGAAAAGTTGAAAGGATAAATGGAGAAATCAAAACTATTTTGACTAAATTAATGATAGAAACCAAATTATCATGGATTAAGTGCCTACCCATGGCACTATTAATTCTCAGAACCAGACCCCGAGCAGATGTAGGAATATCAGCGTTTGAAATGGTGTATGGAATGTCTTATAGAATTGAAAGTCCACAAACAAATGTTTTAATTCGAGACCGTGTGATTAATGAATATGTTTCACAATTAGCAGAACATCGTAACAAGCTTTGGGAACATGGACTGATTGTACAACGACCCCCGTTGGACTTAAAAATTCACAATGTTAAACCTGGGGATTGGATATTGATTAAAGTGTGGAAGGAAGAAACCCTAAAACCCAATTGGGAGGGACCTTATCTTGTTTTGCTTACAACAGAAACAGCTGTCCGAACTGCTGAGCGTGGATGGACTCATGCCAGTCGCATTAAAGGCCCAGTGACGAGACCCCACTGGAAAGTAATCAGTACTCCAGGTGACACCAAGATAACCCTGAAAAGATAACGTAATGATAAAGACTTTATTTGATTATTTTGCCGCATTACCTTTCGGTATAAAAGTGTGTATTGCTGTTTATATTTGCTATAATTATTTCTCTTTTTTTCTATTATATATGGAAGCGTACAAAGTGTGTTGAAGGAAATTGCTAAACTTATGCAACCTCACAATATTAAATATAGAAGATATGTTGATGTAAATAATATATGCACTCTAGATATACGAATTAGGTGTAATGATTTGAACTGCAATTGTTATCCATTTGCTTGTTTTAGGTGTAAGGTATGCCAGGATAAATGGTGGGCACATTGTGAATGTGGATACCCTCCAATAGGAGTTTGCACACAGTGTTGGAAAATCCAAAGAACTCTCACGGAGTGGAAATTAAAACAATTAGAATCTAAACAAGAAATTACTCGGGAATCCCATGAGTGGTGGGAAATTTTTGCCAAAGGAATAAACCCTCAATATTATTGTTACCACTCCAACGAACCAGTTCCATTTGTAGCTGAAATTTTGGTTATAAAGTGCAGAAGGGAAGTACTGACCGTGTCTTGCTTTGCCCCATTAGTTAAAGCTGCAAAGTGGGAAGCCTATATAAACAGGCAGAAAGCCCGAAACAGCTGTTCTCCTGAAGAATTCCCTTGCTGCCGAGAAGATGGTACACCCCGTGGCTCGAAGCAACCGAGTCGACGGGCGAGGCAGAGGAGGAACAAACTGTGGAGAAAAGAACCAGAACGATGGGACACAAAAGCAGCAATGGCCGAACTTCCCCAGGACTGGTAAAAACATACTTAAATTGGCAAAATTGACAGACACCCTTTTTTCTGGTATACCGTTAGTTTTGTTATTGATAATAACCCAAGCAAATGGAAACCCTCATGAACCTATGGCTTGGAAATTATATAATTTACCAGAGTCAAAATTAATTCAAACTCAGATCGGTCCAGGGAAGTGGAATTTCTCCGTGCATCTATATTCCCTGATACCTATAGAACAAGACTCCCCTGTTTTTACCCCAGATCTAGCAAAGCTTCAGGCCCAATGCAAGGCATTTTATATATGTCCAGCAAGTGACCCTGGCAGAGGTTATTGTAATTATCCAGGTCATTTTTACTGTGGCTATTGGGGTTGTGAAACTTGCTTCAGATTGGAAAACGCGAGGAGATAAATATATAGATGTAGCTTGGGGACCCCCGGGCTGCACTCCCCCAAAGCATGATTTTGATGGACACCCTACAAAACCCTGTGGCAGTGTGTCCTGTAACAGAATTGAAATCATTATAAAAGAACCCCAAGATGACACATGGTTAGTTGGCCGTATCTGGGGAATTAGATATTGGGAATCAGGAACAGATAGGGGAAGTTACTTTAGAATAGTTAAAGAAAAGCTTCCTCATGATCCTTTGTCAATAGGACCAAACCTGGTCCTGAATCCACCCACTTTCTCTGAAGAAAAGGTTGCCCCCGCAAGCGTCGCAACCACTTCTCCAAACTCCCTTTCGGAAACAACTAATGACATTGTGACTGAATTCTCCTCATCCAGGGATCGAGAGTTGTCAGAATCCAAAGACCCCTTATGGAATCTAATGCAAGCCTCTTATCGTGCCCTTAATGAAAGCAAACCAAATTTAACTGAAGAATGTTGGTTATAATGTTAGACCACCATATTTTGAGGCAATTGGAAAACCAGGTAGGATTCAATGGTCTAATGGTTCAAACCCACGAGAATGCCCATGGGATGACCAGAGGAACCATACGCAAGGAATTACTATTCAATTAGTAACAGGTCAAGGAAAATGTATAGGTACAGTGCCCAAAAAATATCAGCCTTTGTGCAACCGAACAGTCACTAACACCAATATAGAGAAACACAAGAATCAAAATGACAAATGGGCTATTCCGACACCAGGAGCTAAATGGGTTTGTTCAGACATCGGAGTAACGCCTTGCCTATCCCTAAACGTGTTTAATCAATCTCAGTTTTGCGTACAGGCGATTATTGTTCCTCGTCTAATCTATCACACCTCTGAGGAGGTGTTACGCCACTTTGAAGGAGACCTGAATAGACAAAAACGAGAGCCAATTACAGTAGTAACCCTAGCTACCCTGCTGATAGCGGGCGGAGTTGGAGCAGGTACAGGCATAGCCTCCCTAGTAAAAGGTCAGGAATTACAAAGTTTGCAGATGGCTGTAGATGAAGATTTAGCAAAAATAGAACAATCTATCCAAAATTTAGCCACTTCAGTAAAGTCTTTATCAGAAGTAGTACTGCAAAATAGAAGAGGATTAGATCTATTGTTTTTAAAGGAAGGAGGGTTATGTGTAGCTCTCAATGAAGAATGTTGCTCTTTTGCTGACCATACGGGAGTAGTCCAGGACACCATGTCTGAACTCCGGAAAAGGTTAGATCAACGTAAGAAAGATCGTGAGGCGGGCAGGTCATGGTATGAAAACTGGTTTAATGTTTCACCTTGGCTAACCACTTTGTTGTCCGCCTTAGCAGGACCGCTTATCATGTTGATTTTGGGACTCATATTTGGGCCTTGTATATTACGTTATATTTTACACTTTATTAAAGAACGGTTTGACATAGCTAAACTGCTTATTTTAACTACGAGGTCTGGGGCAAAATATAAGAGTGTATCTATTAATGAGGATGAAGATTGTTGTGAATGTGTTATGCCACGTGAGAACTATGCCTTTTGTAATTGTGAGGTATTACCTTGTGAGTGTTATGATAAATGTTGGGATTGTGGAAAAAGGTTTGTTCGCAGTGCCGAAAATGAAAGTAGCGTCTAATAAACAATAATAGGATAAAAAGAAAAAGGGGGGATTGTGAGAAACTATGGACTAGGATATTGTTTATTAAGATTTATGTTAAGCTCAATGTAAAGGTTAGGCAACAAAAGATGTGAAATCGCTTATGCAAACAGCTACCAGACACCGCTTGCGTAAGATAAGATAACCACAATCGCGAGATAACCGCCAGACTTCCAGGAACCGACAGAAACAGGACAAACAACCCCATATAAGGACATATGAATGAGGGGTCAACTATGGGACAAAGGAGGAAGACTTCTTACTTCGGCCTCAACGACCACCAGGAGGCAGAAAACGACCCCCTAACAACAACTGAAGCATGCGCAGAGTACCTCCACTACTTCATGAACACGGAAGTAAAGATGTATAAAAAGGGACTGTTTGAACTGCTCAGAACGGCAGTTGGCGGAGCGCAGACTCCCCTGTCGTCCAGCGCTGTTTTTGCTCATATTCTACTTGCTATAATTAATAAAATTTTAATTGGATTATGATCCGTTGTGGTCTCAATTTATGACAAACTGCACAAGAGAAAGGAGTCCTTGGCCTCTGGAGGTGGCTCTTGGCAGCTGTGAAGGAAAGGTGTCCCTACAAGGACAATGTTATGTGTCACCCAGGCAAGTGGATCGAGATAGAGAAAGGCCTCCAGTACCTGAGGGAAGTAGCTGTACTAGAGATTATCTATCATAGGCCAGATGCCGGGGATACACCCGTAGATCCAGATGAAGTCAAATGTACACGACCTGTGTGGCCGAAATTTACACAGAGTGTGCCATCATCATATACCAACTCATTGGCAACAATGAGCTGGAAGGAAGCAGCAGTATCAACAGTGGATGAAGCGAGTCATCAACTCTGGGAGTTTGTCAGGGTCCAACTGGGGGAAAAACCCAGTGCCAGACCCATTTCGTTCATGATCCCAAGAGTGAAATTAAGATGCAAACGAGGTCAAGTACCATAAGTGATCAGTCGGCTTATTACAAAAAGATAATTATAAAAAGGAAATTATTATAGAAGAGAGAGCGTGATAGGACAGATCAGGGGAAAAAAAAAAAAGATAGAAATGAAGCAAGAATGCAGAGTGCAGAGAGAGATAGTCACCACTGTGGATCCAGCGGTGTCCTGGGGGTCCATAATCATCATCCTCAATGGTGGGAGTCCTCCAGGGTCTGTAGTTGGTATCGGAGGTTGTGGGAGTCCTCCAGGGTCCGTAGTCAGTATTGGAGCAGAGTGTCCCCAGGAGTCTGTAGTAGTCATCAAAGGTGGGTGTCCCCGTGGAGGTGTCCTCTCTGGCAATTACCTTTTCCCCCTTTTATTATGAGTTGGGGGAAGTACCTCTGTTCTTAATGTCAGGTACTACACATTCCTGGTGGATCAGTTTCACTGGTCTTGCAGCCAGCTCTTCTAACTGCAGATTTCTTGGGATAATGGGCAGCAATTCCTCACACCAATCCTGGAGATAATGGACAGAAGAGTCTTATCTCAGCTCCTCCCACCCATCTCTCAGGCAATGAACCCTGGAGTCCCATTTCAGTTCCTTACACCCTTCTCTCAGGCAATGGATGTTGGGGTCTTATCTCAGCTCCTCCCACCCATCTCAGACAATAGATGGTGGAATCCCATCTCAGCTTCCCATACCAATCTTTGAGACAATGGACAGTGGAGTCTGATTTCAGCTCAGTCTCTCACGAAGTTTGAAGACAATCTTGCTCCTTCCATCATTTCAGCTGTGGAAAAATTCCTGTCCCAGGGGTTCAAGCAATTGAGAGATGATCTATGCAGCTCCCCACGTGTACAGACCCACATCTCAGCTATTAACAGAAGGTGCTCTATTGCTCAAGAGGGAAGATATAGGAGGTACACGCTACAGGACACCCTGTGGTTTTACCTGCAGGATCATGGAGAAGACATGAGAAAGTGGGATAGAAAAACCTACCTCGGTTCTGGAGGAATGGGTATACAGATTGAAAAGAAGAGTAAACTGAAGAACGGGAAGATTTAAGTCAGTGTACCAGAGAAACTGTAAAAGAGTTCATTCTAGAATTCTTGTCTTCCATTCCTTGTACTGTGCTTCACATCTAGTGTCTTTCTCCCTTTTTGAGAAGGGGGAACAGCCCATAGTAGCTGTTATTGACTGCCCCCCCCCCCCCCCCAGCTTCCCTTTACATTGTATACCTTTGATGATTTATCCATCTAAGCTGATGGAAATTGATAAATAGCAGCAATTTCTATCTATCTGAACTATACAGATGAAGTAGAACATTTGAAGCTTGGAATTAAAGTAACTGAAATTAGGCTGTGGGTAGTTACAGATAACATCACTGTATTTAGTACCAGAGACACAAGTCTGAATTTGCCACTAAGCTGCAGAAGCAGCAATGCTAACACATGGCTTTTCTAAAGCAACTTTCTTTCAAAGAGGTAAAAGGACTCAGGCCTGATGAAACCTCATATCTGAAGGGAGTATCCCTGACAGACAGCCATAATGAGGGGATGATTTGTGCAGCAATGTACATTCAGTGCACTCATGGTCTATCCATGTTAGGTCCTTATAGCAAACAGAATTCCTACTTCTCTAGGGCAGACAGTGGAGGAGCTCATATTGCAGAGCAAATCACATAACTGAGATAGATAGAATCTGAACAATTGAGAACCACAGAACACATACCTGAATTGCTAGGGATGTTCTTTAAAAGAAAACTGACAAGGGCATTATAGTAATGTATGCTGCATGGGCTAAAAAAAAGTGTCTGAACAACACTGTGCAATAAAGTGGCCTGCTTTTAAACAAAGCATTTATATTGTTATTTTAAGTTAGTTATAAAATAGCATATTAGAACGGTAACTTAAAAATATATATGTAGTTTTCATACTAGTGCCTACTTGAGGTGAGTAAAGAACTTTTTGCTAGTGCTACTTGTGTGCACTATATGCATTGACAGACAGCAAGAATACAGCGAAAGCAATCTTGAAATTAAACAGAGCTCAGGAAATGCTAACAAGAGATCAGTAAGGAAAACTTAAGTCCAATTTGCCCAAAATTCTTGGCTGTTTCATCATGTATTAAAGGAGACAACTGGAAGTTGTGGCCATTGGTACTACATCACTACATAATTTCCCATTTTATATTAAGCGGGATTTGAATTTCATCTTAATTTTTAGAGTTTCGGGTCTTGGAGAACACTGTAGTTTACTCAACTATTCCTTATATTAAAAAGTGATCATTAATAAGATCCCATTTCTCAAAAGAATGAGTGATTTAAATAAAAAAAAAATAAAAAATATTAGAAGATTGCCCCCCTCCAAGTTGAGTGTTCATGGAAATAGTTATCATCTTGTGTTCCACAAGTGATCTGAAGACTAGAGTTCCTGTTTATAGTAGCTCAGATGCAGAAGCTCTTTGATATCTCAGGGCCATTATCGGTTTTCTTCAGGCCTTGAAGGAAGCTCAAACTACTCTCCCCTTAAGAGAGTGAGGGGGGAGAAAATTATTCACTATTTGGATCCTCTGGTCTTCCTCACTGGTGAAGAGGAGCATGCAGAATTTTTCCAGCTGTAAATTCAAGCAAAATAATTTACTGCTTAAGAGGGCAATCAGTATTAAATTTTTTCTTTAAAAAAAACAAACAAAAAAAAAAAGGACTAAAGCAAAGTATTCAGTACATTTTAATCTTTTAATAGAACAGGCTTAAGCAAAGATCCTAGAAAATATTAACAGAAAAATCAAAAGCCCTGCTTATTGAGCAGCCTGATTATTCACAGGCTAATGGTCTTTCAACTTAGCCCCACTGCAAATCTAATCAGTCACTGCCTGTTTATCCAGCCTTGAGTCCTACAAAAGCTGAGAGAGTATCAAAAGTTTACCTGTTTCTCAGAAATGCTGATGGGTTCTTTCAGCACTACCCATGTTACACTCTCATTAAGGGGTGGTGTTGTCAAAGAACCAAGGTATGTCCAATAATCTAGACTCAATGGCAGGAGACATTTGGGGTTGAAGCTTCTAAATTGAGCTTTTGTTCCCTGGAAAAAAAGATACTTTATCTTTTTACTCTTAAGTGCAGGTTAAAGAATTTTTTAAAGATAAGAAATGCTAAAGTAGCATTAAAAAGCAGCAGAAAGGAAAAGTCTATAAAGCTTTGGCTGCCTTATAAGAAGTTATCCAAGAGTAGCATGGCAAGTGTGATTCCTGCTGTTGGCTTACTGGACTTCCAGTTCTTGCCCCATTGCTTCTAACAAAGTTCAGCTCTTGTCACAAAAGGTCTAAAAATAATGCAGGAAGTGTATTCAGTATGTGTTCAGTGTGAGCTCTAGATAGTATCATGGCAGAATTCCTTGTCTCATTATTTGCTATTTTCTATTCTTCCCCATCTATTTTGGTAGAAAATATAAACTATGGAATTACTTGGCCCCAAACAGTCATTGTCTGCTAGGACAAATATTGCCTTTAAAAATCCAATGTTCAAGTCTAAAATTAGAGACAGGTGGGTGAACTTAAAGACCAGTAGAAATAGGAGTTACTGTCTGAAGTAGCGATTGCCTTAATTACCATAGTCTAGGGCAAGATTTTTCAGCCTATAGGAATATCTGAAAGGTACTTGGTCACTAAAAAAGCACTGTCCAATTGTCTGTAAAATTGCTTATAAGGAACAAAATAATCAGCTTGTTTCCAGTGACAAACCTTCAGACCTTCCATCACTACAGCTGATGGATAACTATTTCTTTCCTGCAAGTGGAAGAAATCACTTAAAGTATCATTAGTTTGTCTGCAGCCTACATACTTCTGTGTAACTGCCTTCATTTCTTGTCTTTCATAAGCATTATACAGAGAAGCAATAATACGCCTACTCAAGTATTAGATATAATTTTGCATAATAGAACTTATGCACATTACAGAATGCATTAACCTCATGTAAATCCAGAAAGGATAACATTTGTAGTGGTCTGATCAGTCTGCACTTGAGAAAGCACAGCAGGTATCAGTCTTTAAAGCTCTCGGGTATATCTGGTTAAAGACCACCTTCAGGTATCACTGCAAGATTAGACAGGCTCAGGACCTCATAAGATTGTCCCCTAAGAGAGCTTTGCAGCAGAAGATAGACAGCCAACTTCAACTTGTTCAAGGCGAAGCTCAATGGAAAAGGATTATTTTGCTGAGTCTAAGAGCTGAGCCTGAAGGGCACCTGAGATTAGGCAAATAAGTTGAACTTTAGAGGGGAAGAGGAGAATACAATTACAGTGATGTTGTAATGATGGGAGGATTTATGGTGGGTGTTTTTCCAGTTTTGTCTCAAACATGTACAAGAGCCTGATTTTTGAAGGATATCCCAGAAACAAATATGAAGAGCTTAAGACTTAAAATTTTACCATGTACAAAGCATCAGTGAGTCTGTTCATATTGGCACATTCTTACCCAATCTAAAATAATGAAATAGACAAATTAAACAAGAATGACTGTAATTATGCTTTGAATAGGAGTCATTTTCTTATCCGAATCTCAACATTCCTACTAAAGTAAGTTTAACAGCAGTTTGCTATGAGTTACTGCCTCCAATAAGTCATCTGTTTTCCTTAAACACTTCTTAAATATGTAGCTTGGTTCTCAAACACTTGACAGCATAATGCTTTTCATCATATAAGCACGCTCTTTTTGCAATTCTTGCCTCCAAGAAAAGACCAACTACTGCCAAGCCATCTGGAGCTGCTGCTGCTTCTCCAGATGTTGCATAGTTCACTGGAATGCCAGAAAATAGGTGGAGCTTTAAAGAAAAATAACAAATAGGAATTAAACAAATTAGTAATGAAAGGCGTGAACATAGTTTGTCTCATGTGAACAGGCACTAATAGTCATTTATAACATAATGTAGGTTTTACTCCAAAGGCATCTTTGGAAAGATTAGCAAGTTCTATCTTTTTGACCAGTCCATAAGCACAGACAGATACTAAAAGTTGCTGTATATCAACCTGTATTGGGTTTGCATGGCAAGGTCTTGGTAGCAGGTGGGCTACAGGGGTTGCTTCTGTGAGAGGCTGCTGGAAGCTTCCCCTACGTCCAATAGAGCTAATGCCAGCCAGCTCCAAGACAGACCCCACCACTGGCCAAGGCTGTGCCTATCACTGATGGTGATAGCACCTCTGGGACAACATATTTAAGAGGAAAAAAAACCCCATGCAACTTCAGCTAGAGAGAGAAGTGAGAATACATGAGAGAAACAGCTCTGCAGACACCAAGGTCAGTGCAAAAGGAGAGGAGGGGCTCCAAGTACTGTAGCAGAGATTCCCCTATAGCCCATGGTGAGGCAGGCTGTGCCCCTGCAGCCCATAGAGATCCATTGTGGAGCAGATACACACCTGCAGCCCGGAGAGGGCCCCACACCAGAGAAGGGGGATGCCCAAAGGAAGATGTGACCCTGTGGGAAGCCCACACTGGAGTGGGTTTTCTGACAGGACTTGTGACCCTACAGGGGACCCATGCTGGAGCAGTCTGTGCCTGAAGGACTGAACCCTACACAAGGGACTTGCATCGGAACAGTTCATGAAGAACTGCAGCCCATGGGAAGGGTTCATGTTAGAGAAGTTCATGGAGGACTGTCTCCCATGGGAGGGACCCCACGCTGGAGCAGGGGAAGAGTATGAAGAATCCTCCCCTGAGAAGGAAGAGAACTTGTGATGAACTGACCGCAACCCCTATTCCCCACCCCCCTGTGCCAGTGGGAGGGAAGGAGATAGAGAAAAAAATCAGGAGTAAGTTTAAGCCTGGGAAGGTGGTGTTTTTCAAAGATTTGGTTTTATTTCTCATTATCCTACTCTGATTTGTTCAGTAATAAATTAATTTTCCCCAAGTCAAGTCTGTTTTGCCTGTGACTAATTGGCAAGTGATCACTCCCTGCCCTGATCTTGACCCATGAGCCTTTTATTGTATTTTCTCTCCCCTGCCCAGCTGAGGAGGGGACTGATAGAGCAGCTTTGGTGGGCACCTGACATCCATCCAGAGTCAACCCACCACACAGCTTTAATTGAACCAATTCAGGCATTAACCTGTGACCTAACTTCCCTGGTATAGGCCTTCATCCCATGAAGCACTATGCTCTGGTACTCACTGGTAGACTCCAGGATGCCATGCTACTGTATTATTTGGGATAGACTGAGCTGGGAAAGGTCTGTGTCTTGCCCTAGCTTTGCAAAACTTTCTCAAGAGCCCTCAGACAGAGACATTTCTAAGCTCATTAAAGTCTGTGCTGACCTAACCATGGTGAGTAAGCAATCAGAATCTTAAGGGACATCCAGTCCTCACTGCAAAGTCATTTGTCAACAGCATTTGCATAAATTAATCCCATCTGTAAAAAACCACATTGTTACCTCACAGGGAAAACGTTTGCCAACAACTGTGTGCTCCGATCCCTAGCTGGGATTTGTCCCCCAGTGAAAGTGAAACTGCTTTAGCTGAAATAGATTCTCAAAGGGACCACCACTGATAGCGAGGGGGAGGAGAGAAGAAAAAAAAAAAAAAAGCGCTCAAGAATTCTGCCTTTTTAGTTCCTGTTAAAGACTGTCATGGTTTAAGCCCAGTCGGTAACTCAGAACCACGCAGCCTCTCGCTCACTCCCCTCCTTCTTCCTCCCCCCACTACCGGAGGGATGGGGAGGAGAATCTAAAGAATGGAACTCCCACAGGTTCAGGTAAGAACAGTCCAGTAACTAAGGTATAATACAAAACCACTACTGCTACCACCAAAGTTAATAACGATAAAGGAAATAACAAGGGGACAGAATACAATTGCTCACCACCTGCCAACTGATACCCAGCCTGACCCAAGCAGTGATCTCGGCCTTCCGGGTAACTCCCCCAGTTTATATACTGGGCATGACGTGCTGTGGTATGGAATACCCCTTTGGCTAGTTTGGGTCAGGTGTCCTGTCTCTGCTTCCTCCCGGCTTCCCCTCCTCCCTGGGAGAGCATGAGACTGAGAAAGTCCTTGGTCAGAGTAAACATTACTTAGCAACAACTAAAACCATCGGTGTTATCAGCATGGTTCCCAAGCTCAAAGTCAAAAACAGAGCACTGCACCAGCTACTAAGAAGGAGAAAAATGACTGCTACAGCTGAACCCAGGACAGTATCCACCCCTTATTCCATACCATTCATGTCATGTTCAGATCCCACATTTTAAAATATAGCATCGCTTTTGTCTCATATATATATATATGCATATATATACACACACACACAAAGAGAGAGATATCATTCCCTAGTCCATGGACCAATCCCTATAAAGTTGCTGAATTAATCCAGTCTGTGATGTCAGGCTCCATCTCTTGCAATAGTCTTTCAGGGCAGGAGGGATGGTGTGTAGTGTTGGGTTGTTGTCTGCTGATGACACCATCAAACTCATCTGGTTTCGTCAAAATTCATTCTTTGTTAGGGTGATGATTGGAGGGAAGTCAGGGTCAGTTGCTGCTGACCTGAAGACATCTAACTGGTGGGCTATAAAAGTGTTATAGAGCAGGCAACAACGTACAATTGAGTTCATTGGCTGTTTTCCCCCCAAATTAAATCCCCTTGACGTACACACCGGACTTCCTCATCTTCCCGCATTACCCACCAAGTATATTCAGGTCCCTGAGCAAAAGCAACCCCACGAGTGGGTTTGCCTTTACCTGAAGCAGGAATAACCCAGACTGTCTTCCCCAACAAATTCTTTATGTGCACCACAGGAACTTTATCCCCCTCTGCAGTATGTAAAAGTTCTGACTGGGCTGGGCCAGCCCTGTTGGCAGATCCCCTACTGTTGACCAACCAGGTGGCTTTTGGTAAATGTGTATCCCAGTGTTTGAAAGTCCCACCACCCATTGCTCTCAGTGTAGTTTTTAACAGCCCATTGTACCGTTCGATTTTCCCAGAGGCTGGTGCATGGTAGGGGATGCGATATCCCACTCAATGCCATGCTCTTTGTCCCAAGTGTCTATAAGGTTGTCCCTGAAATGAGTCCCATTGTACTAACTAACCGTTAGTTAGACTAAGTTAGACAAAGACTAACTGTTTTTGGCACAATAGTGGAAAATAAAACCAGCAGCATTTCCTATTTGCCAATATGAAAAAGGTGCATCATCCAGACATTTAGAAGGGTTGGATTCCTTAATGGAAAGCACCTGAATTCACGTAAAAAATTAAATTTAAAAGATTTAGTGGCTATTTGTGCAGAATTTGGTTTTTTTTTTTCATAGGGCTTATTTGATATATGAAGATGTGGTAGCCATAGTCATGGTTATGCCTTTCCTGTTAAACACAATAAATCCAAGTTGAATATTAAAAAAATAGCAATTTGAAACTCATGTACCTAAAGTATTTTTGACACGGCTACTTGAGATTTTGTACAAAAGAGTGTAGATACCTTAAATATCAGGTAGGAAATTCAGCTAAGAATTTCCTTTTTAGAGTATCTGTACTTCCAGTGGAGGTTATTTATATTGTTTCCTTTAAAAACCTGTCATGGTTTAAGCCCAGCTGATAACTCAGAACCACGTAGCCTCTCACTCACTCCCCCACTTCCGGAGGGATGGGGAGGAGAATTAAAAGAATGTAACTCCCACAGGTTGAGGTAAGAACAGTCCAGTAACTAAGGTATAATACAAAACTACCACTGCTACCACCAATAATGATAAGGGAAATAACAAGGGGAGAGAATACAATTGCTCACCACCTGCTGACCGATACCCAGCCTGACCCAAGCAGTGATCTGGGCCTTCTGGGTAACTCCCCCTGGTTTATATACTGGGCATGATGTGTTGTGGTATGAAATACCCCTTTGGCTAGTTTGGGTCAGGTGTCCTGTGTCTGTTTCATCCCGACTACCTCTCCTCCCTGGCAGAGCATGAGACTGAGAAAGCCCTTGATTGGAGTAAACATTACTTAACAACAGCTAAAAACATCCGTGTGTTATCAGGACTGTTCCCAGACTAAAGTCAAAAAAAACAGCACTGCACCAGCTACTAAGAAGGAGAAAAATGACTGCTACTGCTGAACCCAGGACAAAACCTGATCCCATAAAAGAGGTAATATAATAGGTTGTACTTCACACAACACCATTCAGAATCTCAAATTGCCTTTTAAAAGTGAGGAAATGCCACAGACAAACTTCACACATCACTTAGTAATAACACTTAAGAACTGGTGAACATTTAAGATGCCACCTATAGAAGATACTTTATCAACAGCATCAGTCATCCTCCTGTAATCTTATATGGCACTAGATCAAATGAATTTTTTTCAGACAGACATGAAAACCTGATCAAAGTCTTACTTCAAGAAAATTAAAATGACATTTTGTTTCTGTAAAGCACTCATCCTTGGTGTAGTCAGTAATATTTTATTTAAAAACTTAAAGCTGGGGCTTGCTCAGAGCTACCACATGTGACTAGTTCCAGCCGGCCTTTATGCAGGAAACTGTTGTTGCCAAATCAAAGGATTTAGTATTAATTAAGAATCTAATTATCTCCTCATAGATTTTTCTGAACTTGGCAATAGAATGCATCACCTGTCTCAAATATTATTTTAAGAAATCTAGCTATGATGGCTTACTGTCAAAGTTCTGTTGTGCCATTTATGCAGAGCTGCGAGTCACTAGATTTATTTCAACACAACTAAAACCACTTTAAAACATGTTTTCCTCTCCTAGCAGTCTTCTTCCTTGAAAGCATTATTAAAACAAGGCATGTGCTTATCATAGTAAGGGCAGAGGTCTTCATTTCTACATGCGCTCTGGGTCTATATCTCTTAATGCAGACTAATAGATGTTCTCAAGCTTCTAAAGCTGCATGAAGTTCACTGTTATGTAGATAAAGTTCAGATTTGAATTGCATGAAAGTAGTTAGCAAGCTAAGATAATACTTCCACATATATTTTACAAATTCTTTTTTGTAGGGTGGCATGCTTAATGGATCTGTGTAGTAAGATTTTTGGGGAAATGCACATCCAGTCATCTTTTCAAACTCAGTAATGATGCTTGAAAATCTGATCATTCAGTTGGGTGGTTTCTTAGATTCATTCCAGAAGAGAAATTTTAAACTAGAATGGCTGGAATTTTAACCCCCAGCCCTTATTTCAAAGGGTTACCAGCACAGACAAGTCACTTAGTCAAAACAAGTTACTGTCTCTGATCTAGGATATCCTATTTAGCTAGAATCAATAAACACACCCGAATTAAATCAGCTGATAGGTTTAAAAGTTATCTCCATTTGAATGCTCCTCTCCTACACTGCAGATGCAAAAGCAAGGTCTACCATGGAAGTAGGATTAACAGAAGTAATTGATCACTTAAGCATATATATTCTCTGCCAAGAGCTAAGAGACAAGAATAATACACAACTGCAGATAGTCCAACATCTACAAGCTGCTGCCAACTCAGAACTGGCTGAAGATTTTATAATTTCTGAAGAAATTGAACTGCTATGAGGCAGGGAGGAAAAGAAAACACCACAAGGTAACAGCAACTGGTCCAGATACAACTTGGTGTAGTGACTATGATTATGATAACCTGATCTCTGCTAATGCTCTTCTCTTCCCTACCCCATTGATGGAAACTGGGCAGAGCGCCAGACAGGGCTGGCATGTCTGTTAGCATCTTTGATTGGAATGATCATGGAAAGAGGGTAGTGAGGAGCATAGATACCTACTCCACATGCTGATGTGGTCTAGGAGCACTGGAGAGATGCATGGATTCCTCGCCTAAGAAATTGACAACCCCCATTTGAAAGGGAAGCACTGCAAACAAACTTCCGATTTCCCTGATGCAAGAGCTTTTCCTAACAGAGTTCTGCTGTGCAATATTGTATTGCTAGCGGCTCAAGTGAAGACAAGAAACATGGGGCTCAAAATGACAAAATATAAAGGGTTTTTGTCATATGCCTTGTTCTAAGCTGAAATTATGTATCATAAATACATCACACAGAACATACTTTTTTCCCCTAAGTTACAAAACAATATTCCAAGTTAGTTGGCTGTGTGTTAGTCTCACCTGTCTTGTTATTAGTATCTTCAAACTCAACCATAACCAAATGGCCATTGTTGGAGATGTTAAGACATGCATGGTTCATAGGAGATAAGTAGTGGCTTCAGATTAGGGTCAAACTGCTCTTGCAGAAACTATATCAATAGGTGACTGGAAGTTCCCTTGGGCAATAGGATAAGATTTGTGCCACTCTGAAGGTCCTTCAAAAGGAAGGAAAGCACCATTATTCTCTTCCTACTATACACAAAATAATCATTGCAGATTTTCATGAAGCTTGAAGTAAAGCTTGGTGAGCAGGAGCGACTCAAAAGTTTGGCCTCCAAGAAGTTAATTTAAATTCTAAGCTGGTGTGTTTTTATTAGCACAAATAGGCTGCAGCAAGATGGGCAATTCAAGTATCTTGTACAAAACACACTGAGGAAGCCACAGAACATCTGCAGACTGCTGTATCTTCAGTTACTTGTGCCACTCATTCTTTGTGGAGTTTGTAATTACATTGCTAAGATATCTGAAGACCATCCAAGGTGGGTGCAGGTATAAACTCACTTGCATGCACACATGCACTCCCCAAAGAAACAGCATTTAACTCTTCCTGGGAAAGATAGTCCAAAAGCTCCAGTGATTCAAATTAGATGCAGATGACTCAATCTCTTAGCTACTGACTATGCAGTCATTTTAAAAATTACTTTATGACTGCAATAAATCTTTGAGGCAGCTTCATTCTTTACTCATGCCCATTATGGTATCTCTATACCCTGAGTGTGATAATTAACATTTTTGGACTTGCTGACCTCAATAGAGTTGTAAGAAAGACCAATTTAATAACAGCTCTCTGCTGCCAGAGCTGGGACATTCTTATGCTGTTTGAGATAACCTTATCTGTATCAAAGAATTACTTATGACTTTTTTCTACTTTGGTATGGTAATGCAAGAAGAAATTAGATTCTTGTACTGCTTATGTTCATAAAGTATTAAGAGTAACAATTTTACTTTAAGACTCCCTCATACCTTCACAAGCAGAAGCTTTTTAAAATCAAGCACACGTATTTACCCTCCCTGAGTTTATATAACAACTGATCTATTATGCTCTTGTCTTTGACATTTTCTGAAAAGCTAAGCTGATAAAATAGTATATTTTCTCAGACTGACTATACAGCAGATTCAGGATTTAAATGCTGTTACACAAGCTTAGGCAATATAATTTGTCTCTTAAGCTTTGTAAGATTGGCTTTATTACTACAACCTATATGCCCAAACACACTGTCTACTAGTACTAACCAGCTTCACTTAGCATTCAAACTTGCTTTTGGACTCACAGAAACTAAAATAATTGCTGTTAAGAGAGACTGGCTCCTGAAGGTTATACAAAAGATTGTCTTATTGGACAACATCAGTCACTCATCCATCCTTTTCTATAAAGGATAGAGATGTTATAAAACACTATTGTAGGAATCTCTCAGAAGCTCCATGTATCCTCTCACTCTGTGACATACATTCTTGGAGGTGGGAAGCAAAGGAGGATGACTAAATTAAAAACTGTCAAATCAGAAAGCATAAATTATTCTATAGAGATCTCTGAAACTCATCTGTACAATTTACTGATGCTCTAGAAATATATAACATATACCTTATTTTATTCACATCTGTGGAAGCCTAGATATCACATTTCAACTGCTGCACAGGATCAGAAGATCTATTACTGCTCTACTAAACCTTCTTTACTTAAAAGAATTGCTTTTAGTGAGACAGACACGGTTAATCCTTTTCATAACAGCTTTTTAGAAAGGGACCCATATGTAATAACTGTAGCCTGAAAAAAGAAACAAAACTCAGTACTGCTTCCCTCAGTTTAGGGACACCAATTGCAACAATGAAAGGCAGCAGGCATACATTTGTGCCTCTTTCAGGGCCACTTTCTGGGTGCTATTTGTTATCAACAAAGTAATTAATTACCTGCTGTATATACTTGGTACTTGCAGACATCAAAATGCAGGCAGCTCTGCAGGGCTCAGGCAACAGTTCTAGAAAGAAAACAAGTGGGGGGAAAAAGAGAAATGCAGCACAGAAATGCTAAAACCTTCAATCATCCTGCCCATATCCCAAACTGTAGTGGCCAATCATTACAAGGGAACTGCACCCCACCTCACTATCAGCTCTAATTATGGCACTGCTGCTTACCTGCCTTTATAATGGCTCACCGTGGGATAGGGTCAGCCCCTTAAAGATACAGAGCACCAAAGCAGCTCCTGCAGGATGGGGAAAGTACCTGTGTTTCTTGTGCTCCCAACTTTGCTGCTTCTGCTCCCTCTATTTGCTAACTCAGCATAGGAGAAGGAAAATGTAAAACTGAGATAACTGAAGTCCCAGGACGTAGAGAAGAACAAAGACTGTTCAGCTGGCATACAGGTCAAATTTAGGAAATAGTGGTAATATTTTCCCATTCTACACCACAAGGAAGCAAAAGCCATAATCCACTCTGAGCATTAGGGCACAGTAATGTGTGCACATTGTAATGGGAACTGCCCTTCTTGCTTTTATGTTCTGCAGGGAGAAACATCACTGCCTCTCTTTTCTTCAACACTCTTTCCAGCTGCAAAAAAAATAATGATGTTTCCACCTGATTTGTAATTAAAACTTCAGAATTGGTGCTTAGGTGAAAAGGAGAACATTCAAATCTTGGAAAAGATTACTTGTGCTACTTTAAATAAGGTAAAAATCACACCAATTAAGGATAAATTTGCAATTTTTTTTTCTTTGTAACTAAAGAAACTTTTCAAAAAGACAAAAAAAAATAATCTGGTTGCATTAGGGAACAGAACACAGCAGACTAGGGAAAGGAGCTGATTTGCAAAGTCTCAGTTATCTGATACGATCCAGTAATTGCCTGCACCCTGCTAAACCCGTGAAGAGGCTACAATGAGATACCCAATCTGTAGCTGTAAAATGTCTTAAGACATCTTTGTGGCAAGAAAAACAGCTCCTTGGTAGGAATTTTGTTAGATCTGAGGAAAGGCTGTCAGTCAAGGCAACATTTTATAAACATATTGATTTTCACAAAGACAATAGCACACAGAAATAGGGATTCTTCTATTACGCAATCAATAAAATGGAAGAAAAAAAATCAATGAAAGCATTTTATGCAATTTTGATATTGTGGTACTCTCTTGTAAGAATTAATTTCCTTTTCCATAGGAACTTTCCATAGGAGTCAGCTATAAAAATTTTGAGATTCACTGATGCAAGCCAAATTACTCAATAAGGGATGTAAACCACTGTAAAAGTGTCCACAGGATAGTTCTACGGTAACTCATTCAGGCCAACTTCATTTATTTCTGTTCAACTTCTGTGATTGACTCAGGTCCCTGTAGACCTGACACATGCACCAGGCACTGACACTGCAGGTATGTCTGTGGCCAAATAGTCTGCACACACAGGTCCTTGCTTGTGGGGCACAGTCCCACTGGATTGGCCCTACGTGCATTTGACACCATTCACCACTTCAGCTAAACATTCAAAACCGCATAGATGTCTACATAGGTGGACTGCAAAGGCAGGGCACAGGAAGAACTCTAAGACAAGGGAAAAAATGCTGAAGACATGGCAGGAAGTGGACTCCACAAAAAGGAAATTTAATTGGTTGGATTTAGAAAAAGTGAAAAAGGAGGCATGACAATACATGAAAGGAAAAAATAGCTTGAATAAAATTTTAGCTATAAATGATAGCCAGTGTGTATATGACAGTTTAATGTACTCCCCCACCCATTCAGCTTTTTTTCTTTTTGAGGAAAATCGTAAGTTTTCCTTAAAGTGAGAGTAATATGGCTGCTTATACAAATATCTCATTATTCTGTAACCCTGATGCCTCTTGATAGTGGCTGCCTCTAAGAAAGGATTTTCACTGATTCTGTCCTGAAATTATCATTTATCACTTCAAAGGTTGTGGTAGCAATCTAATTCTGATTTCAATTTTACTAGCTTGAATCAAGGATAATTACATCACACTCATGAACTTCTGGAAGTAAGAACAGAGTGGTAGGTGCTTCAAGGGTGGATTTCTCCAGTGCTGAGCTAAAAGTTTCCTTTCCTTTCCTTTCCTTTCCTTTCCTTTCCTTTCCTTTCCTTTCCTTTCCTTTCCTTTCCTTTCCTTTCCTTTCCTTTCCTTTCCTTTCCTTCCCTTCCCTTCCCTTCCCTTCCCTTCCCTTCCCTTCCCTTCCCTTTTCTTTCCTTCACATTCCTTTCCTTTCCTTTCTTTTCCTTTCCTTCCTTTTCCTTTTCATTTCCCATTCCCTTCCCTATCCCTTCCCTTCCCTTTCCTTTCCTTTCCTTTCCTTTCCTTTCCTTTCCTTTCCTTTCTTTTCCTTCCCTTCCCTTCCCTTCCCTTCCCTTCCCTTCCCTTCCCTTCCCTTCCCTTCCCTATCCCTTTCCTTTCCTTTCCTTTCCTTTCCTTTCCTTTCCTTTCCTTTCCTTTCCTTTCCTTTCCTTTCCTTTCCTTCCCTTCCCTTCCCTTCCCATTTCTTTCCTTCACTTTCTTTTCCTTTCCTTTCTTTTCCTTTCCTTCCTTTTCCTTTCCTTCCCTTCCCTTCCCTTCCCTTCCCTTCCCTTCCCTTCCCTTCCCTTCCCATTTCTTTCCTTCACTTTCTTTTCCTTTCCTTTCTTTTCCTTTCCTTCCTTTTCCTTTCCTTCCTTTTCCTTTTCATTTCCCATTCCCTTCCCTATCCCTTCCCTTCCCTTTCCTTTCCTTACCTTACCTTTCCTTTCCTTTCCTTTCCTTTCCTTTCCTTTCCTTTCCTTTTCTTTCCTTTCCTTTCCTGCCTTGCCTTGCCTTTCCCTTTGCTTTACTTTCAGTTTCACAAACATTTCCTTCTTTCATCGTGTTTGGCCTCCTTTCCTTTCCTTTCCTTTCCTTTCCTTTCCTTTCCTTTCCTTTCCTTTCCTTTCCTTTCCTTTCCTTTCCTTTCCTTTCCTTTCCTTTCCTTTCCTTTCCTTTCCTTTCCTTTCCTTCCCTTCCCTTTCCTTTCCTTCCCTTCCCTTTCCTTCCCTTTTCTTTCCTTCCCTTTCCTTTCCTTTTCTTCATTTCCTTTCTTTTCATTTCTTTTCCTTTCCTTCCTTTCCCTTTTCCTTTCCCATTCCCTTCCCTTTCCCTTCCATTTCTGTTCCATTCCCTTCCCTTTCCTTCCCTTTCCTTTTCCTTTCTTTCATTTCCATTCTTTTCCTTTGCTTTCCTTCCTTTCCCTTTTCCTTTTACTTTTCCATTCCCTTTCCTGTTTCCTTTTCCCTTCCCTTCCCTTCCCTTCCCTTCCCTTCCCTTCCCTTCCCTTTCCTTCCCTTTCCTTTCCTTTGTTTTCCTTTCCTTCCTTTCCCTTTTCCTTTCCCATTCCCTTCCCTTCCCTTCCCTTCCCTTCCCTTCCCTTTTCGTTCCTTCACATTCCTTTCCTTTCCTTTCTTTTCCTTTCCTTCCTTTTCCTTTTCATTTCCCATTCCCTTCCCTATCCCTTTCCTTTCCTTTCCTTTCCTTTCCTTTCCTTTCCTTTCCTTTCCTTGCCTTGCCTTGCCTTGCCTTGCCTTGCCTTGCCTTGCCTTGCCTTTCCTGCCTTGCCTTTCCCTTTGCTTGCTTTCAATTTCACAAACATCTCCTTCTTTCTTCGTGTTTGGCCTCCTTTCCTTTCCTTTCCTTTCCTTTCCTTTCCTTTCCTTTCCTTTCCTTTCCTTTCCTTTCCTTGCCTTGCCTTGCCTTGCCTTGCCTTGCCTTGCCTTGCCTTGCCTTGCCTTGCCTTGCCTTTCCCTTGCCTTTTCCTTTGCTTGCTTTCAATTTCACAAACATCTCCTTCTTTCTTCGTGTTTGGCCTCCTTTCCTTTCCTTTCCTTTCCTTCTTTCCTTTCCTTTCCTTTCCTTTCCTTTCCTTTCCTTTCTTTCCTTTCCTTTCCTTTCCTTTCCTTTCCTTTCCTTTCCTTTCCTTTCCTTTCCTTTCCTTTCCTTTCCTTTCCTTCCCTTCCCTTCCCTTCCCTTCCCTTCCCTTCCCTTCCCTTCCCTTCCCTTTTCTTTCTTTCACTTTCCTTTCCTTTCCTTTCTTTTCCTTTCCTTCCTTTTCCTTTTCATTTCTCATTCCCTTCCCTATCCCTTTCCTTTCCTTTCCTTTCCTTTCCTTTCCTTTCCTTTCCTTTCCTTTCCTTTCCTTTCCTTTCCTTGCCTTGCCTTGCCTTGCCTTGCCTTGCCTTGCCTTGCCTTGTCTTGCCTTGCCTTTCCTTTCCTTGCCTTTCCCTTTGCTTTACTTTCAATTTCACAAACATTTCCTTCTTTCTTCGTGTTTTTCCTCCTTTCCTTTCCTTTCCTTTCCTTTCCTTTCCTTTCCTTTCCTTTCCTTTCCTTTCCTTTCCTTTCCTTTCCTTTCCTTTCCTTTCCTAACGTTGCCTTGCCTTGCCTTCCCTTGCCTTCCTTTCCCTTCCCTTTTCTTTCTTTCACTTTCCTTTCCTTTCCTTTCTTTTCCTTTTCATTTCCCATTCCCTTCCCTATCCCTTTCCTTTCCTTTCCTTTCCTTTCCTTTCCTTTCCTTTCCTTTCCTAACGTTGCCTTGCCTTGCCTTCCCTTGCCTTCCTTTCCCTTCCCTTTTCTTTCTTTCACTTTCCTTTCCTTTCCTTTCTTTTCCTTTCCTTCCTTTTCCTTTTCATTTCCCATTCCCTTCCCTATCCCTTTCCTTTCCTTTCCTTTCCTTTCCTTTCCTTTCCTTTCCTTTCCTTTCCTTTCCTTTCCTTTCCTTTCCTTTCCCTTCCTTCCCTTCCCTTCCCTTCCCTTCCCTTCCCTTCCCTTTGCCTTGCCTTGCCTTGCCTTGCCTTTCCCTTTGGTTTACTTTCAATTTCACTAACATTTCCTACTTTCTTCCTGTTTGGCCTCCTTTCCTTTCCTTTCCTTTCCTTTCCTTTCCTTTCCTTTCCTTTCCTTTCCTTTCCTTTCCTTTCCTTTCCTTTCCTTTCCTTTCCTTCCCTTCCCTTCCCGTCCCATGCCTTGCGTTGCCTTTCCTTTCCTTTCCTTTCCTTTCCTTTCCTTTCCTTTCCTTTCCTTTCCTTTCCTTTCCTTTCCTTTCCTTTCCTAACTTTGCCTTGCCTAGCCTTCCTTTCCCTTCCCTTTTCTTTCTTTCACTTTCCTTTCCTTTCATTTCTTTTCCTTTCCTTCCTTTTCCTTTCCTTCCTTTTCCTTTTCATTTCCCATTCCCTTCCCTATCCCTTTCCTTTCCTTTCCTTTCCTTTCCTTTCCTTTCCTTTCCTTTCCTTTCCTTTCCTTTCCTTTCCTTTCCTTTCTTTTCCTTTCCTTTACTTTCCCTTTGCTTTACTTTCAATTTCACAAACATTTCCTTCTTTCTTCATGTTTGGCCTCCTTTCCTTTCCTTTCCTTTCCTTTCCTTTCCTTTCCTTTCCTTTCCTTTCCTTTCCTTTCCTTTCCTTTCCTTTCCTTTCCTTTCCTTTCCTTTCCTTTCCCTTGCCTTCCCTTACCTTCCCTTTCCTTCCCTTTACTTCAATTTCCTTTCCTTTCCTTTCTTTTCCTTTCTTTTCCTTTCTTTTCCTTTCCTTCCTTTCCCTTTTCCTTTCCCATTCCCTTCCCTTTCCCTTCCATTTCCTTTCCCTTCCCTTCCCTTTCCTTCCCTTTCTTTTCTTTTCCCTTTCCCATTCCCTTCCCTTTCCCTTTACTTCCTCCATTCCTCTCAGAGTAATTTCCTTGTTTCTTCGTGTTTGGCCCCTTTTCCTTTCCTTTCCTTTCCTTTCCTTTCCTTTCCTTTCCTTTCCTTTCCTTTCCTTTCCTTTCCTTTCCTTTCCCTTTCCTTTCCTTTCCTTCCTTTTCCTTTCCTTTTCCTTCCTTCCCTTCCCTTCCCTTTGCCTTGCCTTGCCTTGCCTTTCCCTTTGGTTTACTTTCAATTTCACTAACATTTCCTACTTTCTTCCTGTTTGGCCTCCTTTCCTTCCCTTCCCTTTCCTTCCCTTCCCTTCCCTTCCCTTCCCTTCCCTTCCCTTCCCTTCCCTTCCCTTCCCGTCCCATGCCTTGCGTTGCCTTTCCTTTCCTTTCCTTTCCTTTCCTTTCCTTTCCTTTCCTTTCCTTTCCTTTCCTTTCCTTCCCTTCCCTTCCCTTCCCGTCCCATGCCTTGCGTTGCCTTTCCTTTCCTTTCCTTTCCTTTCCTTTCCTTTCCTTTCCTTTCCTTTCCTTTCCTTTCCTTTCTCCAAGACTCACAGGCTCATTTCCTTCCTATTTCTGTGCCAGCCTCCTTTCCTTTCCTTTCCTTTCCTTTCCTTTCCTTTCCTTTCCTTTCCTTTCCTTTCCTTTCCTTCCTTTCCTTTCCTTTCCTTTCCTTTCCTTTCCTTTCCTTCCCCTTCCTTTCTCCAAGTCTCACAGACTATATTTTCTTCCTAAATCTCTGCCTCTCTCCTTTCCTTTCCTTTCCTTTCCTTTCCTTTCCTTTCCTTTCCTTTCCTTTCCTTTCCTTTCCTTTCTTCAAGACTGACAGTCTCATTTTCTTCCCATTTTTCTGCCAGCCTCTTCCTTTCCTTTCCTTTCCTTTCCTTTCCTTTCCTTTCCTTTCCTTTCCTTTCCTTTCCTTTCCTTTCCTTTCCTTTCCTTTCCTAACGTTGCCTTGCCTTGCCTTCCCTTGCCTTCCTTTCCCTTCCCTTTTCTTTCTTTCACTTTCCTTTCCTTTCCTTTCTTTTCCTTTCCTTCCTTTTCCTTTTCATTTCCCATTCCCTTCCCTACCCCTTTCCTTCCTTTCCTTTCCTTTCCTTTCCTTTCCTTTCCTTTCCTTTCCTTTCCTTTCCTTTCCTTTCCTTTCCTTTCCTTTCCTTTCCTTTCCTTTCCTTTCCTTTCCTTTCCTTTCCTTTCCTTTCCTTTCCTTTCCTTTTGTCGTGGTTTAAGCCCAGCCGGTAACTCAGAACCACACAGCCACTCGCTCACTCCCCCCCCGCCTTCTTCCTCCCCCCGCTCCCGGAGGGATGGGGAGGAGAATGGGAAGAATGCAACTCCCACGGGTTGAGATAAGAGCAGTCCCGCAACTAAGGTATAACACAAAACCACTACTGCTACCACCAATGATAATAACGATTAGTGAAATAACAAGGGGAGAGGATACAATTGCTCACCACCCGCCGACCGATACTCAGCCCGACCCGAGCAGTGATCTGGGCCTTCCGGGTAACTCCCCCCGGTTTATATACTGGGCATGACGTGCTGTGGTATGGAATACCCCTTTGGCTAGTTTGGGTCAGGTATCCTGTCTCTGCTTCCTCCCGGCTTCCCCTCCTCCCTGGCAATGCATGAGACTGAGAAAGTCCTTGGTTGGAATAAACATTACTTAGCAACAACTAAAATCATCGGTGTTATCAGCGTTGTTCCCAGGCTGAAAGTTAAAAAACACAGCACTGCACCAGCTACTAAGAAGGAGAAAAATGACTGCTATAGCTGAACCCAGGACAGTATCCACCCCTTATTCCATACCATTCACGTCATGCTCAGATCCCACATCTCTCAGCACACCATCACCCCTGTCCCATATATACACATATATATACACCCACACCCCCACACAGAGAAAGATATCATTCCCTAGTCCATGGACCAATCCCTGTTAAAATTGCTGAACTCATCCCAGTCCATGATGTCAGGCTCCATCTCTTGTAATAGTCTTTCAGGGCAG